>NC_069682.1:10149348-10452378 GCF_023699985.2 Odocoileus virginianus | reverse complement strand
TTTTTAAGTAAGAAATATGTTACTTCTGGAAATATGTTACTCCTTTACAAACATAAATATCAATGAATATATACATATCTTTAGAAATAAAACACAAACAGAATTATGGCCAAGTTAATTTTCAGTGACTTTCTTTTTTCATTAAAAACATGCACATAACTTTAGACTCATCAGTAAAAAATGTATGCACAGATATATATGCAAAACATTTATTGCGTTCTTTGGCTATAAGAGGAAGAGACTAAAAACAAACCAAATGTTCATCCATTAAAGATTAAATTAATTATATTACATAAAATGGATGACTATGCAGCATTAAATGATTTATACATGCACTGGCATGTAAGAATGTCTTCTGTTATTTTTTATCTTTACTAAAACTTTCTAAGTCAGGTACTGAGAAGCACACACATTTCCCCTACTACTACCTTGCCAAAACAGACAAGCTAGCACCTTTAGCTTTGAGGCCATGTACAGGGTGACTGAAATTAAAAGGCACCTTTGGAAGGAAAGCTATTATTAATATGACAAACCTAGAGAGCTTATTAAAAAGCAGAGACCTCACTTTGCCAGCAAAGGCCCATATGGGGCTTCTCTGGAGGCTCAGACAGTAAAGAATCTGTCTGCAATGCAGGAGACTTGAGTTTGTTCCCTAGGTCAGGAAGATCCCTTGGAGTAGGGAATGGCAACCTACTCCAGTATTCTTGCCTGGGAAGTCCCATGGACAGAGAAGTCCACCTATAGTCTATGCGGTTGCAAAGAGTCAGACACGACTGAGCAACTAACACTCTTAACAGGATTATTGAAATTAAAAGGCATCCTTGGAAAGAAAGTTAGTAGTATGACAAAACTGGACAGCATATTAAAAAGCAGAGACATCACTTTGCCAACAAAGATCTATATAGTCAAAGCTACAGTTTTTCCAGTAGTCACGTATGGATGTAACCAGAAAGAAGGCTGAGCACTGAAGAATTGATACTTCTGATCTGTGGTGTTGGAGAAGACTCTTGAGAGTCCCTTGAACTGCAAGGAGGTCAAACCAGTCAATCCTAAAGAAAATGAACCCTGAATATTCATGGGAAGGACTGACGCTGAAGCTCCAATACTTTGACCACCTGATGCGAAGAGCCAACTCATTACAGAAGACCTTGATGCTGGGAAAGACTGAAGGCAAAAGAAGAGAGTGTCGGAGGATGAAATGGTTAGATAGCATCACTGACTCAATGGACATGAATTTGAGCAAACTCCAGAACATAGTGGAGGACGGAAGAACCTGGTAGGTTACAGTCCATAGAGTCACAGATAGTTGGACACAGCTTAGTGACTCAACAGTAACAGGGTTACTGCTAGAAATTTTGTCTCTTATTCGATAATTCAGAACATCCTTTGCCAACTGCAAAACAAATGTCTCTCTTGGTGCCTGTAATGCACAAAGTACTTGTTTTTCTATGTGTTTCCACGGAGAGGGAGAAAAGGAAGTAACTGATGGGAATGTATTTTCTTCTTCCAACTCTAGCTCTTCTTTGGGCGCCTTTCGTATGATAATATAACCATAAATTAAAATTAAAAATAAAATAAACCAGAGCGCAACAATAAAAACACCCAAGTCAACTCAGACCTGAAATAGACTTAGTAAATTACTCATCTAGTGGATTTCTTCTAAAAAGTTTGAAAAGGTTGTCAAATTTTATTTCTATAAGTGTAGTACTTTAGGGAGATGTTAAAAGTTTGACAATTTTCTCCAGGTGTCCTTTGCAGAATAGAATGAATCTTGCATGTGAATCTCCTTCCCCAGGTCCCAGAGTGGTGGGTTCTGTGTCTTCCTGTTTCCTGATTCCCTAAAGATTTGTGCTTCAGTACTACCTCTGTGGGGGCTTCCCTGGTGGTTCAGATGGTAGAGTCCATCTGCAATGCCGGAGACCTGGGTTCAGTCCCTGGGTCAGGAAGATCCCCTGGAGAAGAGAATGGCTACTGATTCCAGTACTCCTGCCTGGAGAATCCCATGGACAGAGACTTAGCCTGCGACTAAGAAACTAACACTTTCACTTTTTTTTTTCACCACCTCTGGGAAAATCCCTGGTGGCCCGGTGATTAAGATTCCACAGTTCCACTGCAGGGGGCATGGGTTCCTTTCCTCGGCTGAGAAATAAGATCCTGCATCCTGCACAGCATAGCCAAAAAATTAAAAAATAAAAAAGATGTTACCTTTGGGCATAGCACAGTTCAGTTCAGTTGCTCAGTTGTGTCTAACTTTTTTCGACCCCATGGACTGCAGCATGCCTGGCTTCCCTGTCCATCACCAACTCCTGTAGCCTACTCAAATTCACATCCATTGAGTCAGTGATGCCATCCAACCATCTCATCCTCTGTCGTCCCCTTCTCCTCCTACCTTCAATCTTTCCCAGCATCAGGGTCTTTCCAATGAGTTGGTTCTTTGCATCAAGTGTCCAAAGTATTGGAGTTTCAGCTTCAGCATCAGTCCTTCCAATGAATATTCAGGACGGATTTCCTTTAGGATTGACTGGTTTGATCTCCTTGGAGTCCAAGAGACTCTCAAGTCTTCTCCAATACCATAGTTCAAAAGTATCAATTATTTGGCATTCAGCTTTCTTTAATAGTCCAATTCTCACATCCATACATGGCTACTGGAAAAACCATAGCTTTGACTAGACGGACCTTTGTTGGCAAAGTAATGTCTCTGCTTTTTAATATGCTGTCTAGGTTTGTCATAGCTTTTCTTCCAAGGAGTGAACATATTTTAATGTCATGACTGCAGTTGCCATCTGCAGTGATTTTGGAGCCACCCAAAATACAATCTGTCACCGTTTCCATTGTTTCCCCATCTATTTGCCTTGAAGTGATGGGACTGGATGCCGTGATCTTCAGTTTTTGAATGTTGAGTTTTAAGCCAGCTTTTTCACTCTCCTCTTTCACCTTCATCAAAGGCCCTTATAATTCCTCTTCACTTTCTGCAGTAAGGGTAGTGTCATCTGCATATCAAAGGTTATTGATATTTCTCCCAGCAATCTTGAATCCAGCTTGTGCTTCATTAAGCCCAGCATTTCTCATGATGTACTCTGCATATAAGTTAAATAAGCAGGGTGACAATATACAACCTTGATGTACCCATTTCTCAATTTTGAACCAGTCTGTTATTCCATGTCTAGTTCTAAGTGTTTCTTGACCTGCATACAGGTTTCACAGGAGGCAGGTAAAATGGTCTTGAATTCCAATCTCTTTAAGAATTTTGTCATGTGTATATGTTGGGGCTTCCCAGATGGTTCAGTGGTAAAATAATATCGTACTGCCAATGTAGGAGATGCAGGTTCCATCCCTGGTTGGAAAGCTCTTCTGGAGAAGGAAATGGCAACCAACTCCAGTATCCTCTCCTGGGAAATCCCATGGACAGAGGAGGCTGGTGGGCTACAGTCCATGGGGTCGCAAGAGGGTTGAATACAACTTAACGATGAAGCAACAACAGTAGCAACGTGTGTATGTTAATCCCAAACTTCTGATTTATCCCTCCTCCTACCCTTTCCTCTTTGGTTACCGTAAGTTTCTGTTCTATGTCTGTGAGCCTGTTTCCAGTTTGAAAATAAGTTCATTTGTACATATATGTATATATATATATATATATATATATAAATATATATATTTAGATCCCATACATGTGTGCTGTGCTAAGCTGCTTCATACATTTCCAACTCTTTCCAATCCTATAGACTATAGCCCTCCAGTCTCTTCTGCCCCTGGGATTTCCTAGGCCAAGAATACTGGAGTGGGTTGCCATTCCCTCCTCCAGGGGGATCTTCCCAACCAAGTGATCAAACAAAATCTGTTATATTTGTTATGTTTCCTGCCATGGCAGTTGGGTTCTTTACCACGAGTGCCACCTGGAAAGCTCACTTACATGTGATATCATATGGTATTTGTCTTTCTCTATCTGACTTACTTGGTAGCATCATCTTTTTTTTTTTTTTAATCAAAACCACAGGTAGAGCTAAACACTTCTTTCCTAAAAACAGGTTCTGTGACTAGAAATGAGTTTAATCACAAAATTGTCCCAAATTCTCAGCCCTTACACATCAGTGGATGAAGACTTCGTCAACTGTGCCAGCCTCGGCATGGAACCTTCCTGACCTTGTGCAGTTTGCTTACTGAATGGAGGTGCATGTACTCATTGAGTCAACAGGCTGTACTGCAGAGAAAATATCAGACTATCTTCCTCCTTGCGGCCGTTCCCCTATGTGTCACTTTGTGAAAACTGCCTGTTTTGTGGAAACAAACACGTTTTGGCTTCTTTTGGGTTCTGAGCAGCCAGCAGAAAAGCCAAGTCGAATCCCATTCTCTCTTGTGAATCATCCTCCCATCTGCCAGCTAAATTCTGGCTGAGGACACTGGCTTTAGGCAGAAGAAGTACAGAGCTAGAAAGAAGCATGTTGAAACCCAGATCTTAGGCCATTTGTAGTGTAATTAGAAACATAATGTTTTGACTGAAAAGCTGATCACATCTGATATGGTGTCAGTAAGACAAGATAAATATTAAACTTTAAAAAATGTAATTTAATAGATTCAGAGCTTTGATGAGGACACCACTTCAAATGCTATCAGTGTAAAATCATTCTCTCCTCATTGCTTTCTTGACAAACCATTATGAAATCAGGCTAGAAATTTCTACAGTGTAATAATGAAGATGGGCTTCCCAGGTGGCCTAGTGGGTAAAGATTTGCAATGCAGGAGATGCAGGAGTTCGGGTTCAATCTCTGGATCAAAAAGATACCCTGGAGTGGGAAATGGCAACTCATTCCAGTATTCTTACCTGGGAAATCCCATGGACAGAGGAGCCAGGTGGGCTACAGTCCATAGGATCGTGAAGAGTCTGACATGACTGAAGCGACTGAGCAAGCGTAAAATATATACTTTCAATATATGAAAGTGTGAATGACTTTCAATATAAAACACCATGGGGTTATTTGGGTATCTCATAGATGGAGAGAAGAAAAGATACAGCATATAGGTTGAGCAGAAAACTGTGAATGCCAAGATACACTTTGAGAATTTGTTATTCTAAAGTGTATGCCTTTCTTCTCATAAGAAGCATATTTACATAAAATTATATGTGTGATCACTTAAAAGTTGGCTGTGGTGACATCAACCTCACAGTACATGGATTTTATTAGCCAACAGTAAGTACTAGAATTTACTTCTCTGATGGACTGGAATGAATGTAATGACCTTCTTCAATTCATTGGCTGGCCCATGTGATGGGAGGTGGACCACATAGGTGCCACAGGCTTATGCCCGCCTGTGCAGGTCTGGTGCAGAGCTTGGCCTGACAGATAGCAGGCTCTCAAGCAATATTTGTTGAATGAGTGAATGGATGCGTGAATGAACAAAGGAAATATGAAACTTGGCAGTAGGAAAGAGAATCTAGGTCTTGTAGGTTTGCTTACTTTGTGTTGTTTTCCCATGATCTAGAGAGATTTAGCTCTTGAGTGCAAAGACATGTTTGTATCATGGTAAATGACACAGGAAGGAGGTTACACGAGTCTAGCTGATTTACCATTACTGATAGAACCCAAGCGTGTGAAATGTTCTGCATAGACCTTGGACTTGGTCTTTCTCTTTGAAAAGTGCATTCCTGTGACTGGATGGGATACCCTTTCAGATTGTTTCTGCTTTTGAAATAAATTGGGATCTGTGTTATTTCCTTGGCCCGGTTGATCTGTTGTCAGGTTTACTTTATGCTTTAATTCCATAAACCTTCCAAGTTTACAGTTACCCCTGTGACTCAATAATGGCTTCTATCCCTGTCTCTCTTTTGTCTTAAAGATTCTTTTTTATATAGACCATTTAAAAAAGTATTTTATTGAATTTGCGACAAGATGGCTTCTGTTTCTTGTTTTGGGTTTTTTGGCTGCAAGGTATGTGGGATCTTAGTTCCCTGACCAGGGACTGAACCCTCACCCCCTGCATTGGAAGGAGATGTCTTAACCACTGGACTGCCAGGGAAGACCACCTTTTCTCTCGATATTAACTTAAAATGTCTCCTCCTCTTTCATTTGCTTTTTTTCCCTATAACTCTCCTTCCTCCTTATTATTTGCTTTTTTTCTCACTCTATATTTGACTTTGTCCGCCAATGCCCTCATATATAAAATTAATTTTAAAGACACTCCCCTGGTGACTCAGACAGTAAGGAATCCACCTGCAATGTGGGAGACCTGGGTTCAATCCCTGGGTTGGGAAGACCCCCTGGAGAAGGGAAAGGCTACTCACTCCAGTATTCTGGCCTGGAGAATTCCATGGACTGTGTAGACCATAAGGTTGCAAAGAGTCTGACATGACTGAGCCACTCTCACTTTCTAAACTTTGGGGTAGGATGGGCATGGGGAAGGAGACTCAAGAAGGAGAGGATATGTATATATGAAAGTGAAAGTCACTCAGTCGTGTCCAACTCTTTGTGACCCCATGGCCTGTAGCCTGCGAGGCTCCTCTGTCCATGGAATTCTCCAGGCCAGAAGACTGGAGTGGGTAGCCTTTCCCTTCTCCAGGGGATCCTCTCAACCCAGGGATCAAACCCAGATCTCCCATGTTGCAGGTAGGTTCTTTACCATCAGAGCCACGAGGCAAGTCCATATATCTATCTACAGATAGATGTAATTACAGCTGACTCACATTATTGTATGGCAGAAACCAAAACCAACACAACATTGTAAAGTGATTATCTTCCCATTGAAAATCAAACTTTCAAAAAGCCCATTTTGATCATTAAACTGTCACATTCATAAGTACTTTACTGGGCTTCACTGGTGGCTCAGTGATAAAGAATCCAGCTGCCAGTGTAGGAGACCCCAGTTCAACCCCAGATCCGGGAAGATTCCACAGAGCATCTAAGCCCAAGTGCCACAGCTATTGAGCCTGTGCTCTCAAGTCCACGTGCCGCAACTGCAGAAGCTCAAGTGCCCTAGAGTGCATGCTCCGCAGCATGAGAGACCACATTGAGAAGCCCGAGCGCCGAAACCAAGAGTAGCCGCCACTTGCCGCCACTGGAGAAAAGACGGAGCAGCAATGAGGACCTAACACAGCCAAAAATAAATAAATAAAATTACATGAAAAAAATAAGTACCTTACCTAAACAGAAACTATTCTTGTGTAACATCCTCCAACATACAAACTTTCTATTTTTCTAACATTCAAAGTAAAGAAATCATCCAGGTTTTAGTGATGACAAGAGTCAGCTGTGTTTGCTTTTCTTTCCCCTATTTGAACACTATTTCATTTCTTTTTTTTCTTCCCTAACAACTGGGCTGGCTTGCTGGTCATTTGCCAAAATCTAGCCCTAAACTGAAGACTGGAGGTGTATTTTCTTCAGACATCAGAGAAGGTGACAAGGGGCCTGTGATTTTCTTTCAATTAAGCCCTTCAGCAAGCCTCCTGAGAATTCTCTAGATTTCAGTCAATATTAAAAAGAAAAAGAAGAAAATCACACTTTCTGGTCGCCTTTCTTTTGCCTTGTAGGAAGACAGATTGTGTCTGTGATATTACACAGAGAGCCCAGAGATCTTTTGGATAATGTTAGCACTGAATCAGGCCACTGCAAGTCCTTGAGGCCACAGGTGAAATAATGTTGGCAGGCAATCTGCAGAGAAAGGCCCTGGGAAGAAGCGCAGCGGGTTTCGGTGAGTCAGGAGGGAAGCCTGGCATGGTGATCAGGGAACAGCCACCAGCTCAATAGCATGGGGGACTGGATGTGAAAATGTGAGATAGGACGTCATACCAGTTACATTTTCAGAGTGACCGTGCCACCATTTGGAGCCCGGGTCTGAGACACCGTGGCTGTTTCAGGGGAAGTCAGGGAGGAATCAGGGGTGCAGACTGGGCTTGGCTCTGGAGGTCGGCAGAAAGAGGTGGCACAGGGAGGAATAAACGGGGCTCGTTGGGCAGGGCATCGGGGCAGAGAAATTAGGCTGCTCTGGATGCAGGATGGTGGCTGTGCTGGAAGTCTTTTGAAGGCAGCTATGCTCCAGGCCACACTTGAGTCCTGGGAAGGGTGGTTTGCAGGTACCCAGGGAGGAGAAGACCTCTGACCTTCAAGCTGATGAGTTGGACAAGTGAACGTTCACCATGGGGCACCTCGGGGGCTGGGTTGGTGACGTCAGGGGTTTGGTTATGGGTAAGCAGGAAAGGGTTTTGACTTTGAGCAGATGCAGTGTGAGGTGTCTGGAGGGGTCTCCTGCTCAGAGAACCTCGAGCAGGACTAAGCCGGCCCTTGGGGTGAAAGGGTATAGTGGGGAAGGGAAGGGGAGATGTTGCCTTATTCAATTTCAAGGCCTCAGGGAGAGACAGAGACAGAGACAGAGGAAAGCGGTTGAAGCCAAAGATTATTTCAAGTCATCATCCCCGTTTTTATCACTGTCGTTGGAAGGGTCCCACCTGATCCTCTCTTCAAGGGAGTCGTGACTTTGGAATCAGGCTGGCTGGGCTGTTCTTTGTTTGGTGTTGGCAGTTGTGACGCTTAGCAGTGCTTTGGCTCAGCCCAAAACACCCAGAGGATTTTAGGATCATTTAGAAGACAAAACAATGACACCTTTGTTTGGATAAAATGATTCAAGAGCATGTAAAGACCACTTGGACAGTATTCTGGTAACGACGTCCGCTCTCTCTGGGCCTCAGTGGCTTCCTGAACCCTCGTGCTTACCTAGGCCGCAGCCTTGGTGGGTCCTGATGTTCCTGGACTGTAGGTGTCGGTATCCTGGCCAAGGTTCCCTAAACCACACCAGGAGAATCCCAGAATGCTAACCTCTGAGGCCAAGTTTACAAAATGCACATCTCTTATTTTCCCTTCCCCATTGTTCACAGCAAATGTCTGTGTCTCTGCACTCAGCCTGACTCCAGTCAGAAAAGGATGCTTATGGTCCTGTAGGCACATGTTAGTGACAACAGGTATTTCAGATTAAAACACACACATGCAGAGCAAAGTAATATTTTATTATGTATCTACAAGTCAGATGTGCCCAGATTTCAACTCTCTGGAACAGAGTTCCAAACCTTAATTCAGAAACTAAAACCTACGCTCTGACATTGTTATACTTTGAGCCTATGTTTTTACACATGGCTATCAATTATGTGTTGTTGTTTAGTTGCTAAGTCGTGTCTGATTCTTTTTTGACCCCATGGACTATAGCTTGCCAGGCTCCTCTGTTCAAGGGATTTCCCAGGTAAGAATACTGGAGTGGGTTGACATGTCCTTCTCTAGGGGATCGTCCCAACCCAGGGATCGAACTTGGGTCTCCTGCACTGCAGGCACGCTCCTGCATTGGTACATATTCTTTACCCCTAAACCACCAGGGAACCACCTCTATCAACTAGGTCTCTTACCCACAAAAGAATAGAATATTCTCTTTAATGTAGACCCAAACTGTGGGGAATGTAAAGAAATATTTGAGTTCATGTGTTCTTACGTGTTATGGGAGATATATGTATGTAGTTAAGAAAACTTCAGAAAGGTTTCAAGGTGCTACATTTTTGTGGGTAGAGAGAAGAGTGTATATGACATTTGTTGTGTTTATCCTTTTATCACATATGGTTTAAGTTTAAAAGTTTGGGTGTAAAATGGATGAACTGCCTTTATCTGGAAAATTTCATTATATGTAACACTTCACTTCCCAAGACTCCAAATGAAGTGTCACTAGGTATGTTCTGATTATTTATTTTTCCTTTAAACTGCTTCTTATGTTCCTGCCTGTTCTGAGTCACAGTTTTTCTCCATTTCATCCTGTTTCTTGGTTAAAAGCAAAATCATCAATAACTTTAGATGAAAACTGTTTGGAGGAGCTTGCTGAGATAATCTGCTTGGAAGACGCAGATTGATTTGGGTCGAAAGAGAAATGCAAACTGCACCAATTTGGTCTCCACTCTCTCCAGAGCAGTGTCCAAGTGCCTCGTTTAGAGCCTCTGGCTTTTCTCCTGGCACCTGTTGTTTCACACAATTTCATAAGCTGTCTGCTTCTAATAAATGGATCTGCGGTGTTCCCACAAGCAATGGAAGAAGCACTGCCTCTCTGTCTGAAAGCCCAGGCACCCTCAGAATTTTGCCCCACCCTTGCCTTGCCTTGCGTGTGTGCTCCCAGCATCGAGGTGTAATACGGGAGGGTTATCAGTTTTTCTCTTGTCTGACAGTTCCAGAGGATCTCCATGAAAGGCAAGTGCAGCTCCCACATATCAGAACTCTAGAAAGAGCCACATGTAATGCAGTTTTACTGCAGATGATGTGGCCTTTACTAAAACTTTGCTTTCTGAGAACACCTTGCCTTCCAGAACCTTGGGCTCTAGCATAGAAGAGTGACTTGGTCTGTTGCCGTGGGTTGAGTTCTCACCATGTTCAGGCACGTTTTTTGTAAGATTTGCCTGTCTTTGTGGAAACCTGCACCTCCTCAAGCCTGAAGGTTTCCATTTAATGCTTCTTTTATTATGTTCCCAAATAACATCTTATGATATCATGGAAATATGGAAAACTCAGAAAATGATGCTTGAACGGCAAGGCGACTCTGTGTGTATGTGTGTTTGGGGGTGTGTAGAGGGCTGCTCTTGCTGCTGCTCTTTAGTCACTAAGTTGTGTCCGATTCTTTGCAACCCCATGGACTCTAGCCCACCAGGCTCCTCTGTCCGTGGGATTTCCCAGGCAAGAATGCTGGAGTGGGTTGCCATGCCCTCCTCCACGGGATCTTCTCAACCCAGGGACAGAAGTCATATCTCCTGATTGGCAGGTGGGTTCTTTATCACTGAACCACCAGGGAAGTCTGTGTGAAGGGCACTGAAAGGTAATTTAATGCCATGGAAAGGGAGCTGACGGTGACATTCTGGATACTTTGAACTAACTCTTAGAAACTCATTCTGAACTTCAAGATTTAAAGAAATTCTTGAATGTTTGTGAAATAAATTGATTCTGAGGTCATCTTCTGATCGGAAGATAAATTCAAAATGTGTTTATTTTCTGGCCAATCTGGCTTTAGTGTGTGAAGCTGGCCCTCAGTCTGTGGTGTCCCTGGCGAGCTTATCTATATGGGTCTCCTCACTGCCCACAGGACTGCGTCTTCCCTCCCTGACCCCAGGCAGGAATGATCTCCTCACATTTTTTTCTTCTTATTCTCTGCCAGAACCTCTCAGCAGAAGAAAGGAGAAACAGTCAGATTATAAAGAATCCAAAGAATTATCGATTATAATATATATAATATAAATATGTAATTATATATAAATATATAATATAATATATATATAATATATATAATTCTTTATAATTATAATTATAAAGAATGTAAAGATCAATGATATTTCTAATTGCTTAGGGTTCAAACCATTTACCCAGAATTCAAGCTTTCTTTGTGGGATTGTGGACCATAACCAGCAGTTAGCTGCTTGACTCTTGGGAACTTGTGTCTTCCTTTCCTGGTCTCCACGCTCCCAAGAGGACATGGAATGTAGGGGAAGTGACCAAGGGCAGCGTCTTCGTGAAGAGTCATCCCAGTTCTTTGACCTCTTCAGTCTCAGCCTAGGAACTAAGACCTAGACTGCTGACTTTGAAAAAACAGAGTGCGTACCCTATAGCCAGTGTGTGTGTGTGTGTGTGTGTGTGTGTGTGTGAGCAAAACCAGTGGTGTTTACAAGTCATATCTTCCAGGTTGCAAAATATTACAGATGTGTAGGACTGGGAAGGTCATGGTCCATCTTTGATGGTTCTTATCCTTGTGGCTTATAGAATTGCTTTTAATCAGTGGAGTAGGAAAAACAAAATAATTCAAAACAATTTAAAGAATAATTAGCAAGTCCCTGCAATGGACTTTTATCGTGTTAGCTGCCAGGGCTACAGGGCTACAGTTAGAAGTTTCCTGTTTAGTTTCTAAGTCTATCAGGGAAACAGACATCGAAAAAGTGATTTTTGGGGATCTAGGGACAATTTGAGAAAAGAGAAAGATGATGAAAGTGGGTGATCTTTGACTTTTGTGAGCCCTAAATGGTAATCAGAAATACTTTTAAAAATCTAGAGCACAAAAACATCAAAAGCTTTATACAACACTACAGATAACGAGGAACCCAGGTGGGAGCAAGGATTGATCATTGGTTATAATCTTCCTAAATTAAACACGATGTAAAAACACATGTTGGGATCAGGAGAAAAAGCACCATGGCGATGCATGATGCAAAATGATCTGCCTTAAAGGAATCATGCTGCTTTCTTGAAAGAGAAACGCTTAATACCACAGGTGCTTTGAGAGTTCTGCTTGAAAAGCATGCACACTTGGAAATTAAAAGTGCTTTAGGAATTCCGATTCTTCAAATGGGTGATTTTTTTTTATATTGTTATTCTATCATAACCCCAATAATGGTGAGGTATAGTGATTTCATCCTTTAATAAATCATACACTATAGAGGTTTACAATTAGAAAAGTTCTCATTTTAATTCTCTCTCAGTATGTCTCACTCTGCTACTTCCCTCTCCCATTTGTTTGGCAATAAGATGGCTAAGACAAATAGCTGTTATGGCTGATATGTAAATAGTATTCTATGTGCCATGTACCATGCCAAACAATTTGCATGCCTTATCTTAGCTAAGGCACAACAAACCTCTTTTCTAATTTTTGGTTTAGAAATAAAGTATCAGATTTAATAATGTAATAAACCATCATGGAAAAGAATATTATATATGTATATGTGTGTGTGTGTATATATATATGGACTTTCCTGGCAGTCCAGTGGTTAAGACTTCACCTTCCAGTGCAGGTCTGATCCCTGCTTGGGAAGCTAAGATCCCACAAGTCTCTTGGCCAAAATACCAAAACATAAAGCAGAAGCAATATGATAACAAATGCAATAAAGACTTTAAAAACGGTCCATGACCAAAAAAGAAAAAAAAGAATATATATATATGTTTAACTCAATCACTTAGCTGTACACCAGAATCTAACACAATGTTGTAAATCAATTGTACTTCAATTTTAAGAAGGTATCAGATTTAAAGGGTTTCATAACTTGCATGAAAGTGATGGAGTGGGCATATATCTGAATCCATGTCCCTTTGTGTTTAATTAATTTAATTTTTGGAAATTAATCAACAAGTTATGAGATTTCTGAGATTATCTATCAGTACAATTTCCACCTGGAACTCTCCCCTTGCCAACTGTCCAATCCTTCTGAAAATTTTCTCTAATTTGTCTAATACTTCTTCCTTACTGACCCATAATTCATTTAAGAGTATGAACACACACCACACTGTCCAGGAAGCCACTGTTTGGGAATTCTCTGACCTTTTTTGTAACCATTTTTCCACCATTAATTTAAAATGAAGATTCAGTTGTTCCTCTGCTATCTAACTCTAGGGTTTAATTCTTATGGGATAAGTCTCACTTTTCTTTTTGCAGTAAATTGCAGGAATTGACACACCTAAAGAAATGAATCACACTGAGAATTTAATTAGGTCATTGAAGGTAGAGATTAGGAACAAGAGCTGGAAAATGCATAGACTTAGAAGCTCAGTTCCAGGTAAAGGGTGACTTCATAGAGCGATGGACTGCTTACACACACACACACACACACACACACACACAGAGGCCACCTTTTCTTGCAATTCTTAATGTTGGAGCAAGCTAAACCAGACCTGGTACATAATCTTCCGTGTGACAGAAATATTCTCAATATGCAACAGAGTAGCTGTCAACTTAATAAATAGGCACAATCTAAAAGTTGAGAGTTATTCTTTTTATTTGGCGGGAATTTTTAGGGCTTCAAACAGGGGAGATAGCATTTCAAGTAACCCTGAAATAACTTCTCCAAGTAGACAAGAGGAGGAGCCAGGTTATACAGAACTTTTGCAACAAAGGGCAGGTAGTCTTAACATCAAAAGATTGTTGCTAATTAGAGGAAACCAGATATCCCAAGTTAAGAAATGTAGTGCTTTTCTATGAATGGGAAGATGCAAGAGTCTGGGCTCACTGAAATCATTCCTTTCATATGCATCTCAGCTATCTGGGGCCAGTTTCTCATAGCTTGAGCTCCGTTGGGGCTCACCTGCAGGAGTGGGGAGTGACTGCAGCCCACAGCTGCTATGGCAGGTATTCTCCTTCTTGGGGGCGCTGAGGCCTCACCAGCTCCTCACTGGGGGGCTGCAATCGCTGATGACTGTGACATCCTTGTCTATTGATATGACAGGAAATACTCCATTTCTCAGAGCCTTTAGCAAGTATTTGAGATATGACTAGTGTAACTGTATTTTAATCTTATTAATTAATGTACACACGCATATGTAGCTAATGGCAACCATATACTAAGCCTCTGGTACCAACTGGGGACCCTGAAGCCAGCCACAAATTCCAGGTATTCCCAGGCCACCTGCATGTCTGCCCAGCTGACCACAAATTTAGGAGTTTCCCACAATCCCCTCTGGTTCAGTGACTTGTTAGAATGCTTTAGAACAATTTAGGATTGCCATCTTATAATTAGTATAACGGATACAAATGAACAAGTACCTAGGGTAAGGTCTAATGAGTCATCTCATTAGCATAAACTCAGGTATCCTGTAGTGGGGCTAGTGATAAATAACACAGACACTCCTGTCACTCGGGAAATTCCAAGGACTTTTAAAGCTCTGTTCCAGGGACAGAGGACAAAGACCAGATCCATCCCTTCTATCATGGGCAGAGAGGCATGTGATCTATCTCCCAAGCTGGTGTGAGTTGGCTCAGCTCCCCCTTTCCTCACTCCCCTCACCATCGTTTGGCTCTGGATCCTCCTGGAGAGGTTTTAAAAACCCTGATATGTGGGTCTCACCCCCAGGGATTCTGCATTAATTAGTTTGGGGAGCAACCAGGGCACTGAAGTTTTCAGAGCTCCCAGGGTATTTTTCCTGCGCAGCAAAGTTTGATTCCTGCAGACAAGCCTCCTCTTCCCTTAGAACCAAGGAGACAGGCCTCTCTCCATAGGCTGCAGGATGTAAACCCAAAGGGTGGGGAAGTGGAATTAACCTTTTTTTGGTTTTCCATGAGATATGGCAGCGTTATAAGGGATGCCACCAGCACTATTTCGGGCAGGCTATTCTATTCTATTCTATTCTCCTTACTCTTGCAAAGAGACAAGTCTTAGGATCTTTGAAAACTGGAATTGCTTTATGCCCCCAAGCACCCTCCAGGGCACAGACACCCTGCCAGGAAGCCCTAAACTATCCTCTGTATCACGGTAATAAGGCTGGTTGTGACCAAACCTGCTGGACAGAGGCCTGAACAGACCTCCAGGGAGAAATGGGGCCTCCATCTAAAGCCTTCATGGGGACCCTTCTTTGGCTAGGTTTCCAAGTGAGGCACTTTCCTCTGGGGGCACAGACTTAAGTAGTGTTAGTCGCTCAGTCGTGTCTGACTCTTTGCAACCCCGTGGACTGCAGCCCTTCGGGCTCCTCTGTCCATGGGATTCTCCAGGTGAGAATAAAGGAGTGGGTAGCCATGCCCTCCTCCAGGGGACCTTCCCAACCCAGGGATCGAACCCAGGTCTCCTGCACTGCAGAAGATTCTTTATCATCTGAGCCACCAACTGTAAGACACTTTATACAATCCTTTCAGTTAGGTATTTCCATTGTTCCTTCTTCCAGTATTTGTCTACATGTCACCTAATCAGTACAGCCTCCTTGAACACCCTCATTTTTCTCCATCACCTTGGCTATCATCTGGAATATTTCATGTGGAATAACACACACACACACACACACACACACACACACAAGTGCTTTCTTGTTCATTGTCTGCCTCTCCGGGCTGGGAGGTAAGCCCGGTAATAAAGGGGGCTTTTGTTCAGAAATGTAAACAGAAAAGTGCCTGGAACTTAGTAGCCTTGCAAGTCTATATAGAATGGTCAATAACCTGGAATCTACATTTGGAAGAGTCTGGAAACTTCCAATTCTGATTATGTGTCATCCACCAGATGAGAAAAAAAGAAAACAATACCTTTAGAATGACCAATTCCAGTATGATCTTGTCCCTGCACTTCTGTCTGGCCTTTCTTCTGTCAACAATTCTCCTTTTGCTCCCTGAACAGCTATTGTTGTTGTTTAGCCGCTAAGTTGTGTCTGATTCTTTGCAACCCATGGACTGTAAGCCTGCCAGGCTCCTCTGTCCATGGGATTCTCCAGGCAAGAATATTGGAGGTGGTTGCAATTTCCTCCTCCAGGGGATCTTCCCAATCCAGGGATCGAACCCATGTCTCCTGCATTCCTGCATTCTCCTCCATGAATCCTGCAGGATTCTTTACCACTGAGCCACCTGGGAAGCCTGCCCTGACCAGTGGCCCTGTTATAATAAGGGCGGTTCTGTGCAGTGGCCATGGCTGTCTGTGTCCTCGATGCCTTGTTGAAATGCACTTCTCTCACTCACCCAACTAACTCAACCTCATTTTTTCTTTTCCCTTCCAATTTTATGGAGATATAATTGACATCCAACACTGAACAAATTTTAGGGTTTACAGACTAATTGATTTGACTTACTCTTTGTAAGGAACAGCCCCCATCAGCTACAGCCAGAAACTCCACAGAGGTGCAGAAGCAGCAAAGAGAAGGGTATTCTGAGCACCGTCCATGTGTTTGTCATTATTGGGCAATTTCAACACACAATGTGATGCTATCCTCTCAGATCTTTTTTTTTAATTTAATTTTTTTTTTTTTACTTTGGAGTATAATTGATTTACAATGTTGTGTTAGTTTCAGGTATATAGCAAAGTGATTCAGTTATACGTATATATGTACACCCATTCTTTTTCAGGTTCTTTTCCCACATAGGTTATCGCAGAATATTGAGTAGAGTTCCCTGGGCTCTCCCATGGGTCCTTGTTGATTATCTATTTTATATAGAGTAGTGTGTGTGTGTGTTAATCCCAGTCTCCCAATTTATCCCTTCCCTCAGTGTTTCCCCTTTGTTAACCATAAATTTCAGACCCTCTTGAAATAGAATTGTCTTAAATTTTCACATGTGAAGAAACTCAAATACAAGGGATTTAAGAAATTCACCCCCTTGAAGTCATATGACCAGCAAGTGAGAAGCTGGGTTTTAAAGTAACACATAGCCCACATTGTAAAAGCAAACCAGTTCCCAAAATAGGGGAACCCGTGACCTAGTTCTGGCCCAGGAAAATGACAAGTTATGGGTTATTGGAATATATACTTTAATTATGAAGTAAAAAAGAAAAAAATCTGGCACTCTGGACCTGTTGTCACAGAGATAAACAGTTTAGTACTACAGAGCATCTCATGGGCAAACAGTGATCACTGAGATTTAACTTCCAAGAACTCTATTCAAGGAGGTTTCCACTTCCTTGACTTGCTCACAGTCTGTTCCTGAAAACAAAATTGGGGGATAGGTGGATATTTGGGGCTTCCCTGGTAGCTCAAGGGTAAAGAATCCACCTGCAATGTAGGAGACACAGGTTTGATCCCTGGGTGGGGAAGATCTGCTGGAGAAAGAAATGGCAACCTGCTCCAGTATTCTTGCCTGGGAAATCCCATGGACAGAGGAGCCTGGTGGGCTACAGTCCATGGGGTCACAAAGAGTCAGACATGACTCAGTGACTATACAACAGCAACAGGTATATATTTACACTTATTTCCTGTTGTAGAAAATATGAGCAGCAAGAGCATATTCCCTGACTTCAATCTCAGAGCTGTATTTTGGGACCCCAAAAAGAAACCAGTTTCTGCTTCCTGTGAGGTGTGTGCATAGTATGAGTGTGTGTGTGTGTGTGTGTGTGTGTGTGTGTGTGTGGTGAGAGGTTGGGGGTGAGACAGTGTTCTCTTTCAAGTGACAGTCTACAGAAGTAAACATAAAACAGAGGCAAAGGGCATAAAAAATTAGTTGTCTCTAAAAGAAAACAGTCCTTAGGAATGAATTTGAATCTGAAGAAAAGCAAGCCCCTCATACCTGCACCACTTAGGAAGCATAGGATGCATGTTGAGATGCAGTCCGTGAACATCAAGGAGATTTACAGACAATCACAGCACGGCTATGTGAGCCGGGAAGAACCCAGGGCAGAGTGCTTACCTGGACTCCTGTTCTGGGAGCTGCATCTCTATGTGAGGGTGGGCTTAGGAAAGCTGCATTGGGCAGAGGCAGTAAAATTCTGAAAACAGTGCCAGGAGTGAAGATACATTGGGAACGGATTGGTGGCCTTAATGTAGCGTCAGTTCCAAGGATGGAGGCAAGGAGATGAAAGCGGGCACAGGATGAGGGACCAGATGATAGAGACCGGAACCCAGAGAAGGCATTGGGGAGAGTGGGTAGAAGATGGAGTTGCATTGGTTCCCCCACGCACTGGAAATTAAGCCTGAAGTTTTCAATACAGTGCCTAGGCATTAACCCATGGGTGAGTGTAGGGGGGTGAGAACGGCAGGATAATCAGAGGACATCAAACATTTCCTTTTACAGCAGTGGGGCAGAGAGTCAAAGAGTGAACACAGGAAACCAGAGCTCAAAACCACAGCTCAACTGGCTTGCTACATTCTTGGCTCTTTTGATAAAAATAGCTACTCACTGGTGAGTTGTTTGCAACTCAACTTCAAGACTGCCTCTTATTATCTCTCATTTCATTGTTTGAATTAAATTAATTGATGATAGAAAAAATCAGGTGATTTCAGCAGTTCATAAACTTCCTGGAAATCAAGGGACCACTATTTCTATAGTGAGCACTGTTGCATGACTCTTTGTTGAAAATAATCAGTCAACCAACTGTCAGTATTAGGTGCTGATTATGTACAGTAAAAACAATGATAATTCAGTTAATGTACAGTCTATGTATTATGTATTTCCAAGCTTTTTGATAAACTAAGGAAGGAAGTGGGAGAGAGAAATTTTCAAGTTTGAATATAAATTAATGTGCAAAAATGACAGTGAGACACCCGGTTTTCAGGAGGAAAAGGTTAATGGGGAAAGAGCTTATCCAAGACAGTCAAATGTCAGTAAAGAAATTGCATACTGATGAGTAGAAATAGTAAAATGGGGGATAGGAAAAGAAAGATGGTGAAATCAGAGATTCCATTGAAAACTTGAAGATTTTCTTATGAATATGACAATGTAATCAGTGCTTTTCTCCTCTTCTGAAAAAGCAAAGGCAACTAGGAGTATTTTAGAAATTGTACAAATTCAGTTGTCCCTGGGATTTAGAAGTCAGGTAATCTGCAGGCTTCAAAATACTTGTGTGTGCATGCATGCTAAGTTTCTTCAGTCGTGTCTGACTCTTTGCAGCCCTATATGCTGTAGCCCTCCAATACTTGCAGGGACTTTCAAAAGCCCAAGATTAGACAGAAGCAGATGGGAAGAAATGAAAATAAGGAGCTCAGAGAGTGTTGATGGAACCATAAAAAGCAAAAGGCATCAAAGAGCTATGGCCAAGAAAGAGCCATTAAAAATGCCGTGGCTGATAGTGCAAAAGCTGTATTTCTTCTTTATAACAATGCGTGTGCTCTTGCAGGATGAGGACAGCTGATGACAGAGGACACAATGCGTCAATCTGGTTCACACTTGCAAAGGAGAATGGAAACAGAAACCTACACAGAAAAATAGCATTCACAGGGAAGGAGCAGTTAGTCTCCGTGGGAGTGAAGAAGAGGTAAACCCACTTTCATGAAGCCTAGAAAACCATTCTGCTTCATCTCTACTTAGGAGTATTCCTGGCAATTCAACTTTCCAAAGATCAGTGGGAAAAAAAAGCAAAGAAAAGATGTAAATGAAAGTGTGGAGATCTGCAAAGCTTTCTAACCCAGGTAGCAAAGATAAGTTGAGACCGAGTATTTTACCATGATTTTAAAGAGCTTAGGGCTTCCCTGGTGGCTCAGGGGTAAAGAATCCACCTGCGATGCGGGAGACCTGGGTTCGATCCCTGGGTTGGAAAGATTTTCTGGAGAAGGGAATGGCTACCCACTCCAGTATTCTGGCCTGGAGAATTCCATGGACTGTATGGTCTGTGGGGTCATAAAGAGTTGGACATGACTGAGTGACTTTCACTTTCACACATTCAAACTTTTCTAAAGAGCTTAAGAAAGCAATTGCTTCTAAGAAGGAAGACCACAAGGTAGAAATTCAAGGACTTTGGGAGAATATCATGAAAAAAACTGTAGGTTATAATAGGAATTTGCTGGCAAGTTGTTAGGACTCCTCACTTTCACTGCTAAGGGTGTGAGTTTGATCCCTGGTCAGGGAAATAAGATTCTCCAAGCTGCATGGCACAGTCACAGATAAACTAAGTTAAAGTCTAAGGCAAAACTTAAAAAAAAAAAAAAAAAAAAAAAAACCAGTGGGCAGAACTCAGAAGAGAAATAGAAGAAAAACAAACCCTTACAAAAATGAAAAGGAAATCTAAAGATCACAAGAAAGAATCAACGCTGTGAAAAAGACAGAAAGGGTTCTCAGGGCTCTAAAGAAATAAAAATTGGATAAAATAAAATAGTTAATATTTTAAAGCATTAGAGAGAAAACAGCAGATAAAAATGGTAAGGAAATTCAACATTGATGCAGTTAGAATCTCCAAAGAGAAATGAGTAGAACAAATATACATTGATATGTAATTTTAGTAAAATGAAAGATAGAAGTCTACATACTGCATGCAAGCCTGAAAATAATATTTCAAACCCTTACCTCTTGACTACTTCAATAAACCATATTAGTTTAGGGTAAAAGATGAAATACAAATGAAAACTACAAAACAGATACTCTCTGTCTAATATGGTTAACAACCAGCCATATGTGGCTGCTTAAAACTAAATTAAATTAAAAAATGAGTTTCTCTCTCACATATTCAAGCCACATTTTAACAGCTCAATAGCTACCAGAGGCTAGTAGCTATCACACCAGAGGGTGTAGTTATAGAAAATCTCCATTGTTGCAGATTGTTCTATTGGATAGTATACTGGCCTAAAATATAATTATAACAAAACACTACATTGGAGAATTAAGGGGGATAGCTAAAGCAGTGCATAATGAAATGTTCATAACACTAAAAACATATGTCAAAAATGATGAAAAACACTTTAAAAATCAGAAAAAGACTTACAACACTGGCCTTTAATAATGATAAAGGTTATCAAAGGCTCATAAAGAATTTCATGAGTTAGAAAAGAGAAAATCCATAGCACCAATAAATAAATTTAAAAATGATTTTTAAGAAAAATATATGAATTACTGGAAAGGCTACTTTTCATGGAGGGTAAAAAATTCAAATAAAAAAATTAGAAACAAAAAGGGGAGTAGACCAAAGCAATAGAGAAAATGAAAAGAATGAGACCACTTTGCTCAACTCTGAAAAATGATTTCAATACCTGGAAAAAATGGATAATTTTCCAGGAAAATGTAACTTACCAAAGCTGACATCAGAGAAAATAGAAGAAAATCTAAAATGCCTTATTTTCATAGAAAAATCAGAGTGATGACAAAGAGTTAGCTTCACAGGGAAATTCTATCAAAACTAAAGAGGAAAGAATTTCAAGGTTTTGGAAACTATTGCAGAGCATTAAAAAAACATGCTCCAAATTATTTTTTAAAGCAAATATAATATTAATTCCAAATGTGATGAAATTTTTAAAAATTCTGTCAACAGATCTTATTTATGAGTAGTAATTCCAAAACTATAAATAAAATATTAACAAATGGAATTCAGAAGCACATTAATTATAATCACATTAGACCTATCCTAAAATTCAAAGATGATTCAATAGTAGGGAATGTAACATAATTTATCACGTTAGTAAAAAAATCTTATGGTTATCTACACAATCTCTCATATGAAATTTTTAAAACTCAATAGCCATTTTTAATGAAATAATCAGTAAAGTTGGAATACAAGGACACAACTTTAACATGATAAAATATGAGTATCTCAGTTCAAAAGCCAACACTAGACACATTCCCATTAAATAATCAGAATCAAATCCAGGATGCCCACCAATATTATTAATATTTCAATATAGAATTAAATAAGAAATTTGACAAAAGAAAAAAAATTCATATTTAAAAATGGAACAGAAGATATAAAACCATCACTTTATTTGAAAGACAATGAAAATGAATACTTAGAAAACTAATGTGAACCAGTTAATCAATTTTTGAAACTATAAGAGAATGACTAAAGGAATAAAGCACAAAATTATATAGAAATCAATAGCTTTCATGTATGTGAACAGTGGCCAGTTAGAAGAGATAATGGAAGCAAAGATCTTTTTTCTAATTGCAATCCAAAGAAAAAACAGGAATAAAACAACAAAATGTGCAAATTCAGGTGGAGAAAACTTTAAAATTTGAATAAAAGACTGCCTTACTCCATTTGGGCTGCTGCAACAGGACACCGCAGAATGGGTGGCTTATCAACAGTCATTTATTTCTCACAGTCTGGAAAGACTGGAAGCCCAAGATCAAGGCAGCAGCAAGCAGACTTGGTGTCTGGTGAGGATTCTCTTCCTGGTTCACAGATGGACTTCTTACTGTGTCCTCATGCGGAGAAGAGGGGAGGGAGCTCTCTGGGGTCTCCTTAATAAGTTCTTTGTTGTTGTTTAGTTGCTCAGTCCAGTCCGACTCTTTGCAACCCCATGGACTGTAATCTGTCGGGCTCCTCTGTCCGTGGGATTTCCCAGCCAAGAATACTGGAGTGGGTTGTCGTTTCCTTCTCTAGGGGATCTTCCCAACCCAGGGATCCAACCTGAACCTCTTGCTTGGCAGGCAGATTCTTTACTACTGAACCATCAGGGAAGCCTCCTTTATAAGAGGACTAGTCCGTTCTTGACGGCTCTGCCCTGATAACCTGATCTCCCTCCAGAGTCCTCACCTGTAAATATCATCGCACTAAGGGTTAGGATTTCAAGGTTTGGGAGCAAAGACACAAAAGAGGACATCTACTCTGAGGCCCAGCAATCACACTTCCTGTCACTTATCTCAGGTATTCTGGCAGGTGTTGAAAAGATGTATTACAAGAATTACAGCACTCTCTGTAATTGCAGAAGACTGGAAATTAACAAAATATCTACTGATGAGGAAGTGGTTCATAAAATATGATATCTACTTTGACATAGCAAGTAAAGAAATGGAAAAATGTCCAAGCTATAGTGATAGCTGAAGGAGCAAGATGAAGAACAGTGTGATTAGAGTTTTCCTTTTGCTGTTAAAAGGGGAGAAAATAAGAGTGTATATTAATACATAGCTTTATCTGTAGGCATTTCTACTTCGGAAGGAGACATCAGAAACCCATGACAATGGTACCCTGTGAGTGCGTAACAGGAGCTTGAAGGAGTCTTTTCATTGCATTCCTTTTAATATATTTTTAATTGTTTAGAATTACCGATTCAAAAGTAAACATAAGATATTTAGAAGAAATACTCATGTAAATTGTGTAGAGAATGGTGCATATCAGCCTAAGCTTGAGTCTCCATCACTGCCTTAACTCAGATTTTAGAGCCTGACCATGAATGTTGCAGGGTGAAGGGACTTGGGGAACTGCTGATATACCCCCTGGGGGGATATGGAGGGCTGGTTTGTTTATTTTCTGGAACCTGACTTTTAAGTGAAATACACTTACTCTAATTCTCCAGCATGCTCAAGTCAGTGAAATGCCTAAACCAATGTCCCGGACATCACTGAGTGTCCCCCAAAGTGCACTGATTCTTCCCGGCGGGCCCCCGGTTCCCACAGGCTGCAGAGTTCTTCAGAGCTGGCAACGTGGAATGTGGAAGGACAAGCACAGGAACACTGGTATCACTGATTTCTTTTGCGAAGGACCGTATTTTGATGTGACGTTATTGAAGCTCCGTGCTAAATGACTTCTGTGATAAAGTTCTCTTAGGCAAAGCCAACTGTGTTGAGGGTAAATGTGATCATTGTTCTGTTTACTCAACATAAATTACCTTTAAGGTGTAGAGGGAGATATATGCATGTGGACATCTGTATTGAACTGATTGCAGGCCATTGTGGACCAGCTAGTTCTGTCCTTCTTGTAGCTGCTGTGAAATGATAAGGGCTCAACCTATGTTAGAAGCAACAGTCACACGCAAGGGGTATAACTTGTCTTCTTACTATGTGGGAACCGGAAGTTTAAAAGGATGAGTATTAGTTTAATATAGAATAACAAATATTTTTTATTGGAGGATAATCACTTTACAATGGTGTGCTAGTTTCTGCTCTACAACAATGTGAATCAGATATATTTATGAGAGGTTTCAAGACATACATGTCAGGGGCTTCCCTGCTGGCTCAGACGGTAAAGAATCTTTTGCAATGCAGGTGACCTGGGTTCAATCCCTGGGTTGGGAAGATCTCCTGGAGAAGGGAAAGGCTACTCACTCCAGTATTCTGGCCTGGAGAATTCCATGGACAGAGGAGCCTGGAGGGCTGTAGTTCATTGGGTCACAAAGAGTTGGACAGAACTGAGCGACCCACAGTTTCACACACACACACACACACACACACACACACACACACACTATGTCTACATATATCCCCTTCTTCTTGGACCTCCCTCCCACCTGCTCCTCCAGGTCATCACAGAGCACCCTGTGCTGTACCGTAGCTTCCCACTAGCCATCTATTTTACACATGGTAGGTTACAGCATCACCGACTCGGCAGACATGAATTTAAGCAAACTCCGGGAGATGGTGAAGGACAGGGATGCCTGATGTGCTGCAGTCTCTGGGGTTGCAGAGAGTCAGGCACAACTTAGCGACTGAACAACAAAGGGTGTGTGTGTGTGTGTGAGTGCTACTTTCTCAATCCTTTTCACCTTCCCCTTCCCCACCTGTGTCCACATTCACGTCTGGTCTCTACATCTACATCTCTATTTCTGCCTGCAAACCGGCTTATCTGTACCATTTTTCTAGATTCCATACATATGTGTTAATATATGATATTTGTACAATAACAAACATTTTAATACATGCCAGGACAGTGCCACTTCTTTGCTTTGAAAGGGAATATGCACAGTTTGTGTGAGCGTTCATCCACCACCTGATCCACACCTACCCAGGGCTCCTAAGAATGTGTGAAAGGCAGAAATCCACTTTCCTCTGCCAGTGAGAAGGCTGCTGCCATCTATAGGTGTCTGTGAGCAACTGCGTATCAGTGATCGAGGGTGGAAGGAGAGAAATCGGATCAGAGGAACAGAGAGATGAATGGGAGTTAAGGCCCAAAAGCACTTCCCCTGTGGCTCAGCGGGTAAAAAATCCACCTGAAATGTGGGAGACCTGGGTTTGATCCCTGGGTTGGGAAGATCCCCTGGAGAAGTGAACGGCTACCCACCCAGTATTCTGGCCAGGAGAATTCCATGGACTGTATAGTCCATGGGGTCACAAGGAGTCGGACATGATTGAGCGACTCACTCACTCAAGGGCCAGAAAGGAGCAGAGGGAAATCTTCCGCTCTGCCTGCAACACAGCTGTTTCCAACTTCGCCTCCATCGCTTAGAATCCCCAGGGCATCCATGTCACCTTTAGGTGACATATCTTGTTTTCAATTAATTATTTAAAAGTATTTGTTTCCTTTTCATATATCCTATCAATCCTAGAGTCAAGAACTCTAGTAGGTGGAAGGAGCTTTTTAAATCCAATCTAGGTTTTAACCCCAAGAATCTATCCCACAAAATCCTAGACGGAGTTATCAAGCTTATATGCTATGGTTAATTTTATCTGTCAACGGGACTGAGTCACGAGGGTGTCCAGGTACTTGGTCTAATATTATTCTGGGTGTTTCTGTGGGGATGTTGGCTGCAGGATCATGGCCCCACCCATCTTTTAAAATTCATCTTGAACCCATGCCACCTCTTTCATCACCCTCCAGCCACACGGGCCCCTTACTATTCTTCCAACTTGCTCACTGTGTCTACCTTGGGGTCTTTACCCTTCTAACCCCTGTACCTAGAGCCCTCTTGTCCCAGATCTTCCCATGGCTGCATCTCACCCTTGAGTTTCACCATCATTACTATTCCAGAAAGAAGTCCTTCTTATCTCCTTATTATTGTCAGTCAAATCATCTGATTTCATATATATATATATATACACACACACACAAACACACTATTGATACTATGTATCAAATAGGTAATGAAAACCTACTTTATAGCTCAGGGAATTCTACTCAATGCTTTGTGGTCACCTAAATGGGAAAGAAATAAAAAAAAAAGAGAGGATGTATGTATACGTATAGCTGATTCACTAACCCAATGTTAAAAAGCTGCTATACTCCAATAAAAATCAATGTAATAAATTTTTAAATAAAATCATCTGATTTATTCCCTTCCCTTTTTGCTTTTCAAAAGGGATTTTGTTTTTACTTATTTACTCATACCTGCCCCCTCCACTAGAATGTAAGCTCATTTTGTCCCCAGTTACATCATAAAACAAAATAGATGCTCAATAAATATCCATTGACTGGATAACTAATGACACCCTCTCAGAAGTTACTGAAAAACATTGTAGCACTCGTTTTCAAAGTCCCCAGAAACTGAATACAAAAGGAGAATCTAGAAATGCGTTCCTGGTGAAGTCTGCCCCTCGTCAAGCTCTTCTGATGCCCAGCATGTTTTTTTTTTTTTTCTTATTTAAAGATTTTTAAAAAATGTGGACCATTTTTTTTTCAAGTCTTTATTGAATTTCATACAATGTTGCTCCTGTTTTATGTTTTTTTGGTCCTCAAGGCATGTGGGAGTTTAGCTCCCTGAGCAAGGATTGAACCCATGTCCCTTGCGTTGGAAGGCAAAGTCCCAGCCACTGGACCACCAGGGAAGTCCCAAGCATCTTTCTGAGGTCACCTGTTCTGTGCCATGGATTGCCCCTTCACTTGGCTTACTGTACATCCCACAAAGAAAGAAAAAACTTGCCTTTAAATAGTGCAGATTAGCTCTCCCAGTTAAATTAGGGTGAAATCATCTAACAAAGTCTAGTTGGTACCATTTCGCTCTAAGGGACAATAAATACCAAATCTAATCATGTGGATAGAGTGGTGTGTTGGCAACTTAAGTTCTCTAAATGAACGTGCAAAACATCAGTGCCTCTACCTGAGGTCATCACCCACCTGTGGTTTCAATTCCCTTCAGATCTGTTTCTCCAAAAAACCAAGAAAGTCTTGCTTGTTTTTTTGCTGACCCAGAAATCTTGCTCAGTTGGCTTGTTTGGATGCCTGGCCATTCATGTGAGCTGTGAAGCAACTCTTCTACTCTTGTGGAAATTGTAGAAATTTTCTGCACAGTGAAAGTCGCTTAGTCGTGTCTGACTCTTTGTGACCCCATGGACGGCAGTGGCCCGCCAAGCTACTCTATCCAGGGAATTCTCCAGGCCAGAATACAGGAGTGGGTACCTTTCCCTCCTCCCCGGGATCTTCCCAACCCAGGGATCGTACCCATGTCTCCCGCATTGCAGGTGGATTCTTTACCAGCTGAACTACCAGGGAAGCGCCTATACAGTAGGAGCACTGGAAAAAGAGCTTTATGCGCCATTTGTCATTTCCTGATCCTGTTATTTTGCATACCTGAACTTGAGTCTTCTCGCTGGTGATAAAGGGTGGGTCATGGCATCTCTTCTCCACATTGTAAAGGACCAAAGGAAAAAGCTGTGGGATGAATTCATCTTATTTTTCAAGGTCAGATGCTATGTCTCATCAAGGTCAGCTCCCCCCCACCCCCCATACAAGGTCTCCTGGTCCAGTGAGCCCTCAACCGCACCACAGGGTCATTTTTCTAGGTGTCCTCTTATAGGGAAAACAGCAAGAATGAGCCATTTATATCTGGTCTTTTCAGATTTCAAAAATGCATTTTATGAAAAAACCAGATATAAATGGCTGATTCTTGTTCTGTTTTCCATATAGGAGGACATCTAGAAAAATGACCCTGTGGTGTGATTGAGGGCTCACTGGACCAGGAGACCTTGTGTGTGGGGGTTGACCTTGATAAGACATAGCACTTTTACTTTGAAAAGTAGGATGAATTCATCCTGCAGGTTTTTCCAGCTCTAATATGTGAAGCTTTGTTATTGCAAATAAGACTTCAGATATTAAAATGCAGTGACAGTGTCTTTCTTCTTCTCTCAAACCGATCTACATTTTATTTATAGGAGAGAAACCACGTTCCGTGAGAGCCCATAGAATTGAGAGGCTGAAAAATTTTATATTTACTCTTGAATATTTATTGAGAATGTACCAGACGCAATGATTCAATTTTATGATTCTGTAGGGTTAGATAGGACCAGCGACTCAATGGACATGAATTTGAGCAAACTCTGGGTGATCGTGGAGGACAGAGGAACTGACAGTCCCCTGTCTGGACTGATGGGCTACAGTCCCTGGGGTTGCAGAGTCAGACACGACTGAGCGACCGACCCACAGCAGGGCAAAGCACTGTCACTGTATCCGGTGTGAGACTCAAAGGCTCCGACAGAAGGCAGGACAGTGATGATCAGGCCTGTTTCACAGAAAAGGAAAAAGGCAGTGAGAGGAATTAACTGAGCTGCCTGGTTTGGGGCTTCCCTGGTGGCACAAAAGGTAAAGAATCTGTGTGCAATGCAGGAGACCCAGGTTCTATCCCTGGGTCGGGAGGATCCTCTGGAGAAGGAAATGGCCACCCACTCCGGTATTCTTACCTGGAGAATCCCATGGATGGAGGAGTCTGGTGGGCTACAGTCCATGGGGTTGCAAAGAGCTGATGAAACAACAACAGCTGTTTATTGAGTACTAATCATGGTAGGTACTATGAGAAGTGCTTTACTTGTGCTATTTGTTAAATTTTTCTAACTCCCATCAAGACATACAGAAGATAGATATAAACCTATCTATATCTGTATATCTAGATCTGTCTATTCATCCACCCATCATACCTATTCATCTTATCTATATGTATCATCTATCTACTATCTGCCTGTCCATTTATCTATCCATCTATTCATCCATCCATCATATCTGTCCATCATATATGTCTATCCATCTATCTATTTTTAAATGTACCTCAATAGTTTTTAACTGGGAACAATTTTGTCCCCCAGAGATATTTGACAATAACCATCAGAGAGATTTTTGACATCTATAAGGTAGAAGCCAGGGATGCTGCTAAATATCCTGTAAAGCACAGAACAGTCACCCCAAGAAAGAATTATCTTGTCCAAAATGTCAATAATGCCAGGCTTGAAAAACCTTGATCTCCTCCCTTGTAGAAGTATTGGTTTCATAAATGGGTAGGTTTCTAGCTGTAATAATCATAACAGTTAACTTTGAGAGGGGACTATTTCCACACACTCCTGTATTATTATCCCCGTCTTAGAGCGGAGGAAACTGAAGCTTAGAGCATAATTTACTCAACTGACACATTTAGTAAATGACAGAGCTAAAATGTAGGCGATATAACAGCTGGGTCTAGACTCCTAACCATCATGTTATATTGAACTTTAATATGCTAGTTTCATTGTATTTCATTGGTATGATAAGCCTAATCTTTTTTTTTACTTAGAAAGCATGGGTGGCTGAAGGCGGAGGCCCAGCTGTGCTGCGTGGAGCAAAACTCGCAAAATGAATTTGCAACGACTGAGGGAAAAAAGATTATAAACAAATAAAAGTGTCTGGTTCACTCCAGTGTACTGATTTATGACCAGGAGTAAAGTCCCTTTGAGAGAGGATACTATAGGATGATTCATATTTGACATAAAATACTCTGCCTCCAGCTGAGGAAACTGGCAGGGTCTCACCTTCTCATATAAATATTTAAGAGCACCACACTATCATTTATTAAGTTTTCTGAAGACTCCAAGTGGAGTGCCTGGTCCCAATGCTGACTTTCTAAGGATGTTTCATCTGTTCATCTGGAACCTAAAAAAGATTTGCTTTCGGGCCACTGGAGGACTTTCTAATCACTTCTGGGAACCTTTTCTCTTTGTAGGATTGAGAGCACCTTTGGTGTTGTTGCTGGCTTGCTCTGGGTACCAGAGCATTTTTCCTTTATACATATGGGGAAATCAAGGCCCTGGCATCCCCGTTGGCTGTTAGCATGAGATCAAGTTGAATTCTTCTGGCTCAGGTGGTTCCCCACTAAAGACCGTAAACCCAGAGCTGGGCATCCTGTGATGGAGGAGGTGAAGTCTGGAGATGGGTAATGCCAGCCAGAAGAAAGACTCCTGTATTCACTGAAAAATCTTCACTGACCTCAGTTTGTCCCCCTGGGAACCATCGGAAATTGTGACTTTGTAGGACGGAGAATGATGCCAGGGACTGAACTCCTAGGGGATTCAGACATCCTTGGAAGTGATGTAGACTGGGTCCCTGAGCATAAATGGAACTGTGGTCACAGGTGAAGAGGCTGGGGTATGTGTCAGGACGGAGGGTGAATAGCTGAGCAGGTCAGATGGAAGGAATCTGGAATAAAACTCAAAATAAGGAATGGAAAATAAATACTATAAAAGAGATAATTAGCAAGGACCTACTGTATAGCACAGGGAATGCTGCGCAATACTCTAATAACCTATATGGGAAAAGAATCTAAAAAAAAAGAGTGGCGATATGTGTACATATAACTGATTCATTTTGCTGTATACCTTAAACTAACACAACATGGTAAATCAAACTATACTCCAATAATTTTTTTAAAAAGAAAAGAAATACTAAAGATGCCATCTTATTCCTTATTGAACTTTTCGAAGACTGCAGAGGTGAAATTCATCAGTCTCTCTTTTCCTTAAAAAACAAAACAAAACACATACAAAAACCTTTATCTCCCAAACCTACTGGGATGGGAGGTTCGCCCTTCTCCTCCAGGGGCAACCAGTGGGATTTATTGCTATTTCATGGAAGCAGCTTATCCACCAGGGATGAACCAAAGAGGGGCTTTTGCTTAAGATTAATGGCTGAGGTCACTACTTAAAAGCCTGCCATTTAAATGAACAAAGGAGCAATTGCTTCCTGACAGCCGTAGTGGCAAAATGGAAGCCTGGGCATTGATGTTTCACCGACAAAGCTCCACTCCTCTTTACTCCATTTTATCCCTTGACCTGTTTTTATAATCATTTCACCTCCTTTCTGCAAAGAATTACTGGCAGTCGCTAACACAGGCGGTGACCTTCCTGCCTGATAATTTCAAGTACCCCTTCAACAAGAGGTCACTAATGATTGCTCATCCATCCTTTCAGCAGTACATGATAAGGGTTCTTCCCTTTGGATGTGGACCAACAGGTGAATGGAAATTAGGGCCAAGGGTTGGACTGGTCACCGTCTGGAAGAGGGAAGCCTCTGGCTCCCCCTTCACCACCTGGAGGTCAAGTCCAGCATCTCAGCTCTCACAATGCAAATAAAAGCGGAATCACCATATTATACTAGAGAATCACTGTTTCTCTGAAAATACTAAGGACCATCTTTGTAAGCAGATAGGCTAGGCGGTCCCTGGAAGAAACAGAACCAGCAGTGGCTTTCCTGACATAAGGGAAGCCATTCTGGTCTAAGCCATTCTGTGATCTAAGCCCGGCTGCCATGCCTGCCCTTGAACAGGCCTCCATAATCAATGATCTTAAAGGAATTGATGGAAATGCAGGACAAAGGAAAAGCAGTCAGGAGACAATAGTTAAGCAATAGAACCAGGTCCTAGTTCCTCCTCCAGGATGTGAATGATAATCTGACACCTGCTTCCCTTGTAGTTCAGATGTTAAAGAATCTACCTGTCATGCAGAAGACCCAGACTTGATCCCTGGGAAGATTGTCTGAAGAAGGGAATGGCTACCCACTCCACTATTCTTGCCTGAAGAATCCCATGGACAGAGGAGGCTAGTGGTCTACTGTCCATGGGATCTCAAAGAGTCAGACATGACTGAGCAACTAACACTTTCACTTTCACAGTCTTTGAGTCCTGTAGGAACTAAGGCCCCCACCAGGTAGAGGGTGGGAGGATGATGTGGATCCTCCTGAATTCAATCAACTAAGGCTTGGACTCTGGACCTTTGTCCTAATTTTATGTTGAATTCTCCTCTGCTCCAGCCCCTTTATGAATATGCATGTACCTTAGCGTAAAACTCCCCCAATTTTGCTGCTCAATGAGACACTGCTCTGGGAAAGATGCTGGCACTCTCCTTACTCGTTATTACAAGTAATAATACGTCATTCTTTCTCTCGGTCTTTGACTTGGTTGTGTCTACTGGCTTGACACTCACAAGAGGTGAACCCAGTTTTGGGGTCACATCTTGGTTAAAGAATACACTTCACTGCCGAATATTCCTTTGTTTTACAGTATCTGAAGGAGGAAGAGGACTTAGCTTACCCTCTTGTCCCAACTTTGAAAGCAGCAAGAGAAAAGCGAGAAATCTATAACTTCTGTTGGACTCTCTCAGAACCTCTTTAACCCAGGAGACGTCTGTGTCTCCCCACAGATCCACAAATTCTCAACACTGGTCAGTATTGTCCCGGTCTAAAATCTCTAAAAGCAGATTGTCTTTCTGTTTCAAACTTCGCTTTGATTTACCCCAAGAAGTACAGGATGACATTTAGGAGGCAGTGTAGGGCAGGGGTTAAGAATGCAGACCCTTCTGTCATATTAAAGGGATTTGAGTCATATTTTGGACACTTGATAGTAGTGGGACCTTGAAAAAGTTCAAGCTTTAGATCTCTTGTCTGTAAAATGGTGATGATAGTTTTAACATAGCATTGATAGTATTTGCATAGGGCTAGAGTAGCCCACAGACCCAGTACCGTGCCTGGGACATAATAAATATTTGATAAATATCAACTTTATTAGAGTTATGGCTGCCTCTAACTACTACTATTAGCAATGTTGTGCTATGGGATTCAGGTTAGCTGGGCCACCGATGCCAACGTACACTGCAAAATGCCTAACTGTGGCCTTAAGGAAAATACTTAATAAATAAAACATTTAAGACTTAATAAAATACTCAAGTAAAATACTTAAGACTACTCTTGAGAACAATTCGGGAGTGACTAGAATAAAAGAAGGTGATAGATTCATTGGTAGACCATTGCAGCTGTCTAGGCAGGACATGGATTTGTTGGGGCCTGGGTTGGGATGGAAGAAGTAGAAAGTAGTTTGGAGTCAAAATCAAGAGAGCATGTTTATGAATTAATGGAAGATGAGGCTGAAAAAGATGCAAGGCTCGTGGGCTCAATTAAATAAAGTTAGGATTATCTTAGGAGAAAACGGATGTTAGATAAATGACCCATGAACATAAGTCACCATCACTGGTTCCTGTATTTGGGCAGCAAACTTATTCAGAGCTTCCTAGTTGCCAAGATATATGATAATGATGACAATGATCATTTTAGACTTATATGACAAAGGAACACATCAGATTCTCTCCACATAAGCTCTTCTGAAAAAGCAATCTTTCCCCCAGCAGTTCCAATAGCATGTGTTAGAGACTCAACTGAAAAGAGAAGGGGAGAGACAGTTCCCCTAACTCATCCTTTCGAGACCCATGATGAGCAAGGTCAAAAGCGCACAAGACTCTATGGGGAGAAAGAGAAAGCAGGAGTCAGGGAAAGAGATTTTCAGACATGAGATATTCAAAGGTGCTCAAAAGCGAAGGAGAAGAAGCAGAGAGAAGGACATTGATAATAAAGAAAGGAGAAACAGATTAAAATGTTACCAAGAAGCTTAACAGTAATCCACGTAGCAGGGAGGTGAGTTGCAAACATCAGTTAGAAAAGGAGAGGACAGAATCAGAAGCAAGGAGGAGAAACCGACAGGCACCTGTTTTCCATTGTTCAAGTCACATCCTACCACGCTCTTAATTCATTCCTTCGTTGAAAAGACTCTTCTCATAGAAGTTCTCCCAGCATTGCTTTGAAAATCTAAAAGTCACCTTCTCACGCTTGGACTTGAGATAGCTCCGTTGGTAAAGAATCTGCCTGCATGCAGGAGACCCCGGTTTGATTCCTGGGTCAGGAAGATCCGCTGGAGAAGGGATAGACTACCCACTCCAGTGTTCTTGGCCTTCCCTTGGGCTCAGCTGGTAAAGAATCTGCCTGCAATGCGGGAGACCTGGGATCCATCCCTGGGTTGGGAAGATCTCCTGGAAAAGGGAAAGGCTACCCACTCCAGTATTCTGGCCTAGAGAATTCCAAGGACTGTATAATCCATTGGGTCGCAAAGAGTTGGACATAACTGAATGACTTTCACTTTCAAGCTTGGACTGCTATATATTTTTACATAAACACGCTCTTCATCTCCATAAGGATGGCATGTTTCTCCTGGTGGGCATGTTTGTGGGAAAGATTTCCACCCAGGGCCTTGGAGATGTTGCCCCCATTATACTTTCTTGTTAGCTTGAAACAACTTCATAATTTTTCCTTTGGAAAAAATCCTTTCTTGTTTCCTCATTCTAATTCAAGGCAAACAAGCTCCTACCCACCAGAGTTTGGCAGATATCTTAGTGACAGAAAGAGATTTAGAGAGACTTAGAATGTGTGACTTGTATAAGACTTTTTAAAAAAAATCTTTTAATATTTTTCATTGAAGTATAGTTGATTTACAATGTTGTGTTAGTTTCAGGTACACGACAAAGTGGTTCAGTTGTACATATATATATATATATATATATATATATATATATATATATCTTATTTTTTTCAGATCTTTATCCCTTTTAGATTATTACAAACTATTGAGTAGAGTTTCTTGTGCTATACAGTAGGTTGTTGTTGGTTATCTATTTTATATATGGTAGTGTGTATATATTAATCTCAAATTCCTAATTTATCCTTCTCCCTCAAAAATTTTTAATAAATTGGAATTTTCCCAAAGGGTGGCTTGAACGAAGGGTTTTAAACCTATGGTCACTCCCTGGAGGGTACTTTGAGATACATTTGTAATACTGACTGAAAGAAAGAAAATGTTAGTTGCTCAGTTGTGACCAAGTCTATGCGACCCCATGGTCTGTAACCTGCCAGGCTTCTCTCCTAGGAATTCTCCAGGCAAGAATAGTGCACTGGGTTGTGATTTCCTGCTCCAGGGGATCTTTCCGACCCAGGGATCAAACCTGGTTCTCCCGCATTGCAGGCAGATTTCCTACCATCTGAGCCACTTTGCATTTCACATACCTTATGGAATTTAGTCCTTGTGATAACCTTGAAAATATAGCTTCTTAACTCATTTTATTGACAAGCAATGAGAGTACCAGGAATGAATTTCCCACACTCAGAACTGGAGTTTGAATGTAGGTCTATTTACGTTACAGACTTTACAGTGCCCACTTCCCTGGCTTTCTGACATAAGATGTGTGTTTTTGCCAAGTTAATTGTGTATCATTTAAATACAGTGTTAACAATGCCAAGAGGTATTTGTTATTTTGAGGATTTCTGGTAGAGTCTTTGTGTGTGTGCATGTGTGTGTGTGTGTGTGTGTGTGTGTGTGAGAAAGAGAGAGAGAGAGAAAAGACACACCTAAATTTTTCCATGCTTGTTTTACAAATGTGCAGCCAGCCTATTTGTGGCTTTCTGTTCGGATTTTCTTGTAGCCGAACACTTATTTCCTGACAACTTCTCTTTTCGCTAGTTAAACAAAAATATTGAGTCTGCCCTAGATCATCCCTAATTCGCTGAGAAAGCCACTGTTGAAACTGCTTACTGCTCACCTTTTACCTAGAACCATCTGGGGAAAAAAGGAAAGGTGGAAGTGTTTTTTCTCCTTTTCAAAGGGGCCGATTAATTGTGCAGAAATCTATTACAGAACTTCTTATGGAACAGTTTTGCAAATAACAGTCAGCCCACTGTAACTGTGGCTTCTCTTGCAGACTCATGGTGGATCCAAAATACTGGGGGAAAAATTCCAAACAAAATTGCAAAAAGCAAAGCTTAAATTTGCCATGTAACTATTTACCCAGAATTCACATTGCATGGGTATTATAAGTAATGTAGAGGTGATTTAAAGTATGTGCCTAGGTTATAGGCAACTACTGTACCATTTTATGTAAGAGAGTTCAGCATCCTTTGGTTTGTATCTGTTGAGGTCCTGAGGATACAGGATACAGTCATCACAGGATGACTGTGATAACATTGCTTAAGAATCAGATTTTGGTAACAATGGTTTGTAAGCTTGAAAATGCAGGGAGATGTTATGTTTGTACTATAAGAATAGCTAAGAGTGGGGGGTTCATTACGACTAATCTTTTTGCCGGCTTAATATGTAAAGCACTGCAGCTTAAGACATAGAATATTAAAATCTAGCACAGCTACATTATTAATACATAAGGAAAAACCCTTTTAACAGTATATGTCATTTTATTGTTACAATAGCTTCACCAAGGTGACATTCATAAAACGGATGCCGTGATACAGTCCCTAAATTGGTTGTTACTGGTAATGAGGGAATAATTTGGAAGTAAACAGTCTCTGGCAAAACTGAAGATGCTTATTTATTTCAGAGTTGATTAATTAAGAATTGTTCATTAACGAATGCTAAACGCCTCATGTGTTGGGTTTGCCTCTTTGCCAAAAGATATTGGTGCTTTATTTTGGTGCCAATGCTAATTGCTAATTACTGTTCTGGGACCCTGGAATTTGACAGGGGCACAAAAGTTGGCTAGCAGCTTGCTTTTCCTAAAGGCTTTGCAGGATGGGGAAAAAAGAAAAAAAACTCTCCAGACCCTTGAGTCTCATTTCCAAGATCTTGTGCTTTCTGCAGAATGTTTGGGGCCCTGGGGCTAACGTTTGGAAAGCTGCAGCAAAGTGCACAAGAAAACTATTCATAGCTAAAGCTTTGGGGAATGTTTTCATGGGCTGGGGCTTAAATAAACTGAAGTCGTTTTTAATTGAAGGCACTACCAATCTGTTTCAAAGAGGAATTTCACCAGGGTGTGGTTAATACCCCATTTGCTGGTTTTGTTGTTGTTGAATATTTTGACTACTGGGACTGAATTGCACCCTAAGTCTTGGAATAGCTCCAAACAAAGAGTGGCATTTTCAAATGGTTCAGGGAAATAAATGAATTTCCATAGCTCTTTTATTGTTTGTGGCCAGAAGTGGAGACGGCATTTCTACTGAAGGGCACACCAACTCACCTGATTTATGGCTTGATAGATGACAAAAGTGTAGATATTTACATTGTAGGTCCTAGGTGATATCATATTTCAAAACTTGTTTCCAGGGTGTGAAGTGTATATGTTAGTTTTCAATTTCTTTGCCATTGGAAGTGTTTTGATTGGCTGCAATTTCAAGACTAAAATTACACAACCTTTCCATTGCATAGAGCTCTAAATTTAATTATTATCATTCTTATATGTAATATTTAGAAAAATCAACACTAAGCACTTTGTGGCTTTTCAGTGAGTTTCCTTCACACTCTTCTGATAGACTGATTTGCCTGTTAGAATAGAATTACAAATCCCTTGTGGAAGAAATACAAGGGTTATTTGTTTAATTCTTTGATCCAGGACTCAGTTCAGTTCAGTCACTCAGTTGTGTCTGACTCTTTGCGACCCCATGGACTACAGCGTGCCAGGCCTCCCTGTCCATCACCAGGTCCCAGAGCTTACTCAAACTCGTGTCCATCGTGTCAGTGATGCCACCCAACCATCTCATCCTTGTCATCCCCTTCTCCTCCTGCCTTTAATCTTTCCCAGCATCAGGGTCTTTTCTAATGAGTCAGCTCTTTGCATCAGGTGGTCAAAGTATTGGAGCTTCAGTTTCAGCATCAACCCTTCCAGTGAATATTCAGGACTGATTGACTGGTTTGATCCAGGACTAGAGCCACGTAATTGAACAGGGGGTTGTTCTGAAAGGTTTCCAGGAACAGATATTTCATTCCCTGGTAGCCTGGTTCAGTGTCAAGTCTGGAAGTTCTTAACCAGGTCTTATTCAAGTCCTTCTTGCTTTATCAAAAGCTTTGCTCTCTGTGGATATTGAGAACAGCTGGGAAACAGCCTATTTATAATAATCTTTCAGATTCCTAAGGATAGTTATTAGTTTCCTTCAACTCTCTTCTCACCAAGCTAATTAACCCAATTCTTTGAATATTTCCCTGTAAGACTTCACACAGCCAGCAAGACTCGTTCACATAGAAATTCACTTCTAGAGCTCAAATTATTTCAAGGATACTTCCCATGTAAGACCTTTGAAAGGGTCTCAAGGAATTCCAGCTAAGGGTATCCTACTGCGATGACTTAATAAATCCATGTTAGCAACCAGGTGCTGAGAACTGCAGATAACCCTTACTCCAGGTGAGGTCGTCAGGAGCTTTTGTGGCAGACAAGAGCTTTTCCACATGGAGCTGAAATGTTGTCAAGGAGTTTATATTCTCCACAGATGAAGTCATTTCAGCCTACAGTCACTCTACTGTGCTCATTAATGTTGGTTGCTCTTCCGAAAGTAGCTTTCCTTCAAAATTGTTTGATCAAGAAGAGACCATTGGTTGAGGGAACTGACCAAATAATTCACATGAGAAGAATCTGCATCAGGAAGATGCCAGATGGCAACAGCCTGGGTTTAGTGTCTCTCCGTGAACACAGACTGAAAGCAGGAGGCCTCTGTCACATCCGTGGTGCTTATTGTGATAGGCTTCACATAGCACCCGGCCGCGCTCCATGCTAGTCTTTATTGGGCATTTTAAAGAGTCACATAGAAGTTGCATATACCATATGCATAACACCATGGATGGTTTAATGGATGGGGGAATCTTCCATGGGAAGTAAGGTCCTGGAGTGACACTACACTGGGAGGGCCTTGGCAACAGTCTTCGCTCTCAGGAGAGGGTGAGGTTATCAGTTACAGGGGGAATCCACATCTGGTTGACTCCTCAGTTACCAAGGAAACCAGCAGAATGGCACACCCCCTCGCTGCCCCTTTGGAAAGAATAGTCAGTAGCTGGGGCCTGGGGCAGGTATGTAGGAAGGTCAGCCATGTGAGTGAGATGCAGGAGAAGCAGGGGCAGATGGAACAGGGGATGCAGAGAGAACAAGGGGACAGCCATCCTGGGCGACCTGACCACTGTTACTGTTGTTCAGCTGCTCATCGTGTCTGACTCTTTGCGACCCCATGGAATGCAGCACACCAGGCTTCCTGACCCATCACCAGCTCCCGGAGCTTGCTCAAACTCATGTCCATTGAGTTAGTGATGCCATCCAACCATCTCATCCTCTGTCGACCCCTTCTCCTCCTGCCTTCAATCTTTCCCAGCACCAGGATCTTTTCCAATGAGTTGGTTCTTCACATCAGGTGGCCAAAGTATTGGAGTTTGAATGAATATCCAGGACTGATTTTCTTTAGGATTGACTGGTTTGATCTCCTTGCAGACCAAGGGACTCTCAAGAGTCTTCTCCAACACCACAGTTCAAAAGCGTTAACTCTTCGGCACTCAGCCTTCTTTATGGTCCAACTCTCATATCCATACATGACTACGGGAAAAACCATAGCTTTGACTAGATAGACCTTTGTCGGCAAAGTAATGTCTCTGCTTTTTAACATGCTGTCTAGGTTTGTCATGGCTTTTCTTCCAAAGAACAAGCATCTTTTAATTTTATGGCTGCAGTTATTTTGGAGCCCCCCAAAATAAAGTCTGTCACAGTTTCCATTGTTTCCCCATCCATTTGCCACAAAGCAATGAGACCAGGAGCCATGATCTTTGTTTTTTGAATGTTGAGTTTTAAGCCAGCTTTTTCACTCTCCTCTTTCACCTTCATCAAGAGGCTCTTTAGTTCGTCCTTGCTTTCTGCCATAAGGATGGTGTCATCTGCATAACTGAGGTTTTTGATATCCCCCCTGGCAATCTTGATTCTAACTTATGCTTCATCCAGCTCTTCATTTTGCATGATGTACTGTGCATATAACTTAAATAATCAGGGTGATAATACACAGCCTTGACATACTCCTTTCCCAATTTGGAACCACTACATTGTTCCATGTATCTGTTTCTAATTGTTGCTTCTTGACATGCATACAGATTTCTCAGGAGGCAGGTAAGGAGGTCTGGTATTCCCATCTCTTTAAGAATTTTCCACAGTTAGTTGTGATCCACAGTCAAAGGCTTTAGCATAGTCAATGAAGCAGAAGAAGATGTTTTTCTGGAATTCTCTTGCTTTTTCTATGATCCAACGGATGTTAGCAATTTGATCTCTGGTTCCTATGCCTTTTCTGAATCCAGCTTGAACATCTGGAAATTCTCAGTTCACATACTGTTGAAGCCTGGCAGGGAGAATTTTGAGCATTACTTTGCTAGCATGTGAAATGAGTGCAACTATGTGGTACTTTGAACATTCTTTGACATTGCCCTTCTTTGGTATTGGAATGAAAATTGACCTTTTCTAGTCCTGTGGCCACCGCTGAGTTTTCCAAATTTGCTGGCATATTGAGGGCAGCACTTTTGCAGCATCATCTTTTAGGATTTGAAATAGCTCAACTGGAATTCTATCACCTCCGACAGCTTTGTTCATAGTGATGCTTCCTAAGGCCCACTTGACTTCATATTCCAGGATGTCTGGCTCTAGGTGAGTGATCACACCATCATGGTTACCTGGGTCATGAAGATCTTTTCTGTATAGTTTTTCTGTGTATTCTTGCCACCTCTTCTTAATATTTTCTGCTTCTGTTAGGTCCATACCATTTTCGTCCTTTATTGTGCTCATCTTTGCATGAAATGTTCCCTTAGTATCTCTAATTTTCTTGAAGAAATCTCTAGTATTTCCCATTCTATTGTTTTCCTCTATTTCTTTTCATTAATCACTGAGGAAGGCTTTCTTATCTCTCCTTGCTATTCTTTGGAACTCTGCATTCAGATGGGTATATCTTTCTTTTTCTCCCTTGCCTTTCCCTTCTCTTCTTTTCTCAGCTATCTGTAAGCCTTCCTCAGACAACCATTTTGCTTTTTTGCATTTTTTTCTCCCTGGGGATGGTCTTGATCACTATCTCCTATATAATGTCACAAATCTCCATCCTTAGTTTTTCAGGCACTCTGTCTCTCAGATCTAATCCCTTGAATCTATTTGTCACTTCCACTGTATAATCCTAAGGGATTTGATTTAGGTCATACCTGAATGGCCTAGTTTTCCCTATTTCAATTTAAGTCTGAATTTTGCAATAAGGAGTTCACAATCTGAGCCTCAGTCAGCTCACAGTCTTGTTTTTGCTGACTGTATAGAGCGTCTCCATCTTTGTCTGCAAAGAATATAATCAATCTAATTTCAGTATTGGCCATCTGGTGATTTCTATGTGTAGAGTCATCTCTTGTGTTGTTGGAAGAGGGTGTTTGCTATGACCAGTGTGTTCTCTTGGCAAAACTATGTTAGCCTTTTCCCTGCTTCATTTTGTACAACAAGGCCAAATTTGCCTATTACTCCAGGTATCTCTAGACTTCCTACTTTTGCATTCCAGTCCCCTATGATGAAAAGGACATATTTTTTGGTGGTAGTTCTAGAAGGTCTTGTAGGTCTTCATAGAACCAGTCAACTTCAGCTTCTTCGCCATCAGCGGTTGGGGCATAGACTTGAATTACTGTGATATTGAATGGTTTGCCTTGGAAACCATCATAGATCATTCTGTCATTTCTGAGACTGCACCCAAGTACTGCATTTTGGATTCTCTTGTTGACTATGAGGGCTACTCTATTTCTTCTAAGGGATTCTTGCCACAGCAGCAGATAAAATGGTCATCTGAATTAAATTCACCCATTCTGGTTCATTTTAGTTCACTGATTACTAAAATGTCAATGCTTACTCTTGCCATCTCCTATTTAACTATTTCCAATTTACCTTGATTCATGGACCTAACATTCCAGTTCCCTCTGAAATATTGTTCTTTACTGCATCGGACTTTACTTCCATCAGCTCGGTGTTATTTTTGCTTTAGCTCAGCCTCTTCGTTCCTTCTGGAGCTATTTCTCTGCTCTTCTCCAGTAGCATGTTTTGCACCTACTGACCTAGGGAGTTCATCTTCCAGTGTCTTAACTTTTTGCCTTTTCATACTCTTCATGGAGTTCTCAGGCAAGAATGTTGAAGTGGTTTCCCATTCCCTTCTCCAGTGGACCATGTTTGGTTGAGCAGAGGATGCAGAGAGAACAAGAGAACAGTCATCTTGGGTGACCTGACCATGCATTTGCACAAATGCTCAACATGTGTCATTAGTGGCCCTTTGGGGAGCCTGTGTAAATTCAAGGATCCTGTATGAACTATATAAGGATCTTATATGAACTTTTATGAACAAGTATGAACTATGTGAGGAAGGCTGAGATGGCCAGTGAAGCTGAAGCTTGATGGCAGAGAGAACCGTCTTGGGGAGATGGTTTCAGAATCTCTCGGAACATATTAGACATGTTACAGTCTGTCCTGTAGGATGAATTTTTCTTGTTAGATAATTACAACAGGACCTGCATAGTTAATTTCCCTTTTAGAAAATAAGACCCTAGCAGCTGCCTGGGGGAGCATCAGGAAGAGATAAGGAGTAGAGCCCAAAACCAGAGGCAGTGGGATTTGTGTGAGGTTGTGAGGGGGCTCCCGGGGGCGCAGTATTAAAGAACTTGCCTGTCAGTGCAGGAAATGCAGGAAGAGACGCAGGTTCCATCCCTGGGTCGGGAAGATCCCCTGGAGAAGGAAATGGCAACCTGCTCCAGTATTCTTGCTGGGAAAATTCCACACACAGGGGAACCTGGAGAGCTACAGTCCATGGGGTAGCAAAGAGTTAGACACGACAGCATACACACACAGTGTGCGCCAAGGCAAGTGATGCTGAAGGTTCAAACCTATGCAAATGATGCAAAAGGCCAAGTTTTGAGAGATTTCTGAGACTCAGTAAGCTGAAGTTAAATCCCTACAAAGGTAAGGGCTGCAAAGAAGTCAAATATTTCCCCTTATTATTCATCCCATCTCAAAATTTCAAAAAGGGCCTCATTTTAATTTGAGGTTGTGCTTAGAATTTCTTGGGACCAAAGTGTCTGACCCTTTATATGCTTCATGACCACCCATCAGATATATAATAAGTACTAATCTCTCTGTTTTTATAAATATGACCAGACCTTTAGCACTTTACAATCAAGTGGAAGATTTTTTCAAATGCTTACATTTTTATAGTAATGTTTTGTGCCCAAGGAAATCCTCCTCTTCCATAGTAATGATCTCCTTTAATGCACTGCTATCCCTTGGGTCTTAGAACCTCATGGGGTCACAATCTTGCCTCAATGTCATCTGAAAATATTTCTCTCCCAAGGCCTCCATTCTTCCTCCTCACACCTCTCTTGCCTCATAATTGAGGACTTTAATTTATTCACCACACAATGTCTTTGCCCTCCTGCCATCTGTAATTTATGCCTTACACACTCTGCTGCCTGGTATTATTTAATTCTGCTTTAAAAAATGACAAGAGTTTTGTGAACCACTTGGTAGGAATCACCCCATTAAAAATACTGTACATAACGGTGTTTAGAAAAAAGTCCCAGCAGTGAATTTCAGTTTTGTTAAGATAATGCTCGTTTTAGCATGACCCAGCTGGTGGTTACAGTTATCATTAATATTATAAAATAAAGATAACAGGAGCCCCAGGGAAAGAAGAATGACCTCCCAAGAGAATGCCAGGGTTTATAATCCAGGTCTGAACGAGCTGTTCAGCCAAACAAAAGGAAACAGCCACCTTGCCAGGATCATACGTGGGTTTTTATCCCAGCAGGATCTCCGAAGTGCTAAAGTGTGTAGGGTATATTGGACAACCATTGACCTCTTTTTTTTTTCAATATCATTTTTTGGGCAGAGCACACATTGGACATGAAAACATTGCGAGTGTCCTGAGAAGTGCAGACAAATGGTAACTTTTATTTTGTTTCTTTTTTGGAGGTCTTTTAACCAACACTCTTTTTTCATTTCATGATCATAAACAAAGGGCTACCGTATGATCCAGGGATCCCACTTCTGGGAATATACCCAGAGAAAACTAATTCAAAAAGATACATGCTCCCTTATCTTCACAGCGGCACTATTCACAATAGCCAAGAAGTGGCAGCAAACTAGAGAGATGCATGGATAAAGAAGGTGTGGTATATGTATACAGTGGAACACTGCTCAGCCAGAGAGAATGAAATACTGCCGCTCGTAGCAACATGGACGGACCGAGAGGTTATCAGACTGAGTGAAGTTAGAGAGAGCAAGACAAAGATATATGTGGAATCTAAAAAAATAATATAAATGAACTTATGAACAAAACGAAATACACTCAAATACATAGAAAACAAAGTTATGGCTACCAAAGGGGAAGGAGGGGGGAGGGATAAATTAGGAGCTTGGGATTAACAGTACACACCAGTGTATATGAAACTGATAAACAGGGACCTACTGTATATGACACAGGGAACTATATATAATATCTTGTATAGGATAGGAACACAGGGAACTATATACAATATCTTGCAATAATCTATAATGGAAAATAATCTGAAAAAGAATATATGTATATCAGATACATATATATATATGTATAACTGAATCATACATATGTATATCTGTAGGTATAACTGAATCAGGGGCTTCCCAGGTGGCTCAGTGGTAAAGAATCCACCTGCTGATGTAGGAGACACAAGAGATGCAGGTTCGATCCCTGGGTCAGGAAGATCCCCTGGAGGAGGAAATGGAAACCCACTCTAGCATTCTTGCCTGGAAAAGTCCCATGGACAGAGGAGCCTGGCGGGCTGCAGTCCATGGGGTCACAAAAGTTGGACACAGCCGAGCGACTGAGCATGCTCATAACTGAATCCCTTTGCTCTACATCAGAAACTAACAAGACATTGTAAATATCTATACTTCTATGAAAAATAGGCCACCATGAGTTCCTATTAATATAGGTAAATGGATAAATTAGGAGTTTGATAACATCGTCTCAAAGTATCTCTCTACAAGGTACCTAATAATGGTGAAAGGAGAACAGCATTAGCGTGAAGAGTCCAGGGAGAAATCCCTGACTCATATAACTAGACTTAACAGCATCAGTGATACGAAAGCCAAAATGGCATACCACGTGATCCAGGGATCAGTCAGCACCGGAGCATAGCTTCCCTTGTGTGATGTGATGCTGCCATCAAAGATCTGAATTGAATCACTAGGAAACATCAGAAAAACCAACACTCGGGGCTTCCTATAACATAAGTGGCCTGTTAATAATCGAAGATGTCTAGGTCACGAAGAACCAAGGGAAGACCTAGCAAGTGTTCCAGAGTGAAGGAAGTGAAAAGGCAGAAAGAAAGCAGTGTCTGATTAGGAACCAACTCCCTGTGCTGAAAAGATGTTATTGAAAGAACTGGTGAAACTTGAATGCATTTTGATTCAGAGGGCTGTATGGTAGCTTCTCCCCTTGTTTGCAGGAAATACACACTGAGGTATCCACGTTGACGGAGCAATGTGTAGGCACCATGTTGACCGCTTTCTCTCAGAAGGTTCAGGAAAAGAAAGTTCTTTGCATATGGAGGTATAACTTTTTTCCCTAAGTTTGAGATTGTTTCAAAATAAAAGGTTTTTTAAGTCATTAGACCCATTTTACAGATGAGTAAACAGAGTCCTGAGGTGCATGAGGTTACGAGGCCAAGATCCTCTCTTCAAGGACTTTTATTAGGCAATGTTTTCACCAGAGTTACAGAAGTGTGAGATTAAAACAAAAAGATTTCACCAGGTGATAACTCCAGATCTAAAACCTCACTCTACATAGCTTTGGTGCACTGGTCTCACTGCTGAATTAATCAGGATTCTGTCCTTGTCTAAGGAAACATTCAGGACTAATGTTCTCTGATTCTACATTGGAAAAAAACAAAAGACACCAACTCATGCTTTGGGGATGGAAGGTTTCAGAACACTTCAGCTTTCATTCTGCTTTCTGCCATAAAATAGAGAAGCTGTTATGTTACAAAGAAGGGAATCTCCTTCTGTTGAAAGCCGTGAGTGGTCTGAGGGTGGCAGTTGGGAATGGTGGTTAAATTATTCATCATGACAGAAATAATTATCTTCATACAGGAGACAGAAGCCCAAGTACCTTTTAGGAAGTCAACTTGAGAAATTGCTCCCTGGTGATCAGGAAAGTAATAAGATGTGTCCCAGGCCCTATTCACAGGCTCTGATTTTTTTCCCAACATTTGCAAAACATGTCCTATGCTGACAAAAATCTGATTAAGAAAATTAAGAAGAGATTTGTCTGCAGCCTCAACCCTTCCCCTGGGCCTTCTAGTTTCTGGATTTCTAGGTTGATTATCTTTTCAGGTCAGATTTTTCTTCCTCCATCTATTCTTTTTCATTTGGAGTTGAGCCAATTTGATGATTTGCTGACATGGCAGGAGTTGAATGCCCATCTCCTTCAGGAGAGGTTCTGCCACACTAGCAAGTACTATCCAGTTATGTCTCCAACACAAAATAAACACTATTGATATATTGTCACTGTTCCCTTTCAAAGGGTCATCCTTTGCTTCAAAACAGAAATATAAGCAATGGTATGGAAAATGTGGCAAAGGTGCTTTAATTCAAACCTTGCATAGATCCTGGGAGCTTTTGGTATATTTTAACTAATTGGTGCCTGATTTGGAAAAGGGGACACCGAGATAGACAGGGTATCCCAGGGAACACCCCTTCCTTATAGATAAACAGAGTAGTGATACTGAAGCCCTGGGAGAGAGATGAGATTATTGTTGTGGTTACTGTGCTCGTGATTGTTCTGTCAAGGAAACTGAGATTCAGTATTGCTACATGACTTTCCTTCAGTCAGGAAGCCAGAAAGGAGTGGAGCTCAGACTTAAAGTTGGGTATTTGGATTAAAAAATGCCAGACACCGGGACTTCCCTAGTAGTCCCATGGTTAAGAATCTTCCTGCCAAAGCAGGGGACGTTGGTTTGATCCCCAGTCGGGGAACTAAGATTCTACATGAACTAGAGACGCCTGCGTGCCACGACAAAGACCCAGTGCAGCCAAATCAATCAATCAAGATTATTTTAAAAATATACCAGTCATCAATCTGAGCATTTACTAAGAATTGAATTAATTCATTAAATGTAAATATTGCACTATAAATGATCCAGCTATTAAACATGACTCGGCTGATGAATCGTACAAACCATAATTAAGGTTAAATTATATATGAGTGTATAAAATTAGCTTTTTTTACAGCTAATCCAAAGGAACAAAATACACTTACTTTCCTGATGTGGTGGGAAAATGTCTGGCATAGCCCTAAATGATATTTTCGCTTTGAGAGGTTATCATAGGAGAGGAAAGAGAACAAAACAATGAAAAATTATGTATATTATAAGAATTTCAATTTTAAAGGTGTATGTCAAGATGAAAAAAAATCACATATGAAAAATGAAGTGTTAGAGATTGGCAGAAATCAAGTGGCACCAACACAAACAAAAATTGGTCCAATTCTTATTTTTAGCTTAACATTTTATTTATTTATTTAATTTTTATATATGTATTTATTTTATTTTGGCTGCACTGGGTCTTCCTTTCAGCACCCAGGTTTTCCCTAGTTGTGGTGTGCAGGCTGAGTTGATCTGTGGTACCCAAACAGGACTGATATGGGTAAGCAGATTCTTTACCACTGGGCTGCCAGGGAAATCCTTCAGTTTAACATTTATTTTTTATTTATTATTTTTTTGTCATTGTCTTTTTTTTTTCCATTTATTTTTATTAGTTGGAGGCTAATTACTTTACAACATTGCAGTGGTTTTTGTCATACATTGAAATGAATTAGCCATGGATTTACATGTATTCCCCATCCCGGTCCCCCCTCCCACCTCCCTCTCCACCCGATCCCTCTGGGTCTTCCCAGTGCACCAGGCCCGAGCACTTGTCTCATGCATCCAACCTGGGCTGGTGATCTGTTTCACCCTAGATAATATACATGTTTCGATGCTGTTCTCTTGAAACATCCCACCCTCGCCTTCTCCCACAGAGTCCACAAGTCTGTTCTATACATCTGAGTCTATTTTTCTGTTTTGCATATAGGGTTATCGTTACCATCTTTCTAAATTCCATATATATGTGTTAGTATACTGTAATGGTCTTTATCTTTCTGGCTTACTTCACTCTGTATAATGGGCTCCAGTTTCATCCATCTCATTAGAACTGATTCAAATCAGCAGACGAATGGATGAGGAAGCTGTGGTACATATACACCAGTTTAACATTTAAACAGGCAGTTGCCTTAATACTGATGTCAAAAGGAGAGTGATCAGAAAGGACATGAATGCATCTACTAACTTGAACATGAAAGGCTCACTCTTGAGAGAAAATGCAGACTTCGTCCTTCACACATTTTAGGCCCAACTCTAAAAATTATATCAAGAAGAAGATTGAAGGTCTCATGCTTTGCAACATGACCTGGGCAAGTCTTCTTAACATTTAGGGCTTCAATTTTTTCACAACAAAATGAGAAGTCAAAATAAAATCTCTCTGGAGTTTCCCAGAACTCCATGTTCTCAGGTTCTACAACTTTGGGACTGAATGAGATACATTTTATGAAAAAGTAGCAGAGACTGGCAAAGAAAAAAGATCTATTGCTTCCAAACAGTGACTAGCAAGAAAGAATGAAAACCAGCATCACTAATTACTGCCAGGCCCAGGGAACTATAAACTACAAAGCAATCCAGGCGAGAGATCTTCCAGGATAACCACTTACATGTTGGAAACCTTTGTCAACTTTGGGCTCCATTCTTCTTCCCAGATTTTCTCATTTTCCTTCTTCAGGAGGCAAAGATGCTTAACAATGTCTATGCTTTCATGAATATTTTACAGAAACATTCTTGGGCCTGTCATTTGAAAAGGAAATATAAATATTTAGATGTTATACAGAAGTGCCTGAAGTCTGGAAGTGTGGAAACATGTTGAGGCTTGGGTTGTCATAGTTAACTCATCTTATAGGAATAAAAAAGAAAAAAGATTCTCCTAGGGTAGATAGTATTAAATGAAAAGGAACATTTAGGCAATATTCTTTAGTGGGTTTTTTTTTTTTTTTACTGCCAATCTTATCTTTTAGGGTTGTTGAGAAAATAGGCAAATAGAAAAATCATAGAAGTATTCAACTGTGTGGGATAAAAACAATACAGAGATTGAAATGGAGCAGGACCCTACAGTTCTTGTCTCCCACCTCCCACTGCAATGTCACTGCCTATCTTTGGTCTGTGGAGGAACTTGAACCAAAGAATAAGTTTGATCAGAGAAGTGAGAAAATGCTGAAATAAAGGAAAACAGCCAAAGAAGACCAAAGAATAACATGGTGATCATTAAGAAAGTCAAGGATCTGTAGTCCTTCTCAAGGACTACATAGATAATATTCTGAGCCATATAATATACTATAATATATATTATATAAGCATATATATTATACTATGTATAATAATATAGATAATATTCTGAGCTACATCCTGTGAGCTGTCTTTGTAGATGCTGAAACCCCCACTCAGTGGAGAAGTTAACTACACGATGACCAGACTATAGCCATGACAAAAACTGCCACAATTCCAAGAAGTGGCCTCAAAGAAATGGGAACAAACCAACCATGGAACTGAAGACTAATTGTACCTAAAATAACAAAGATGACCCTGGTCGGACCGACACCGACCAATATCAAGATGACTGTCAGAGCTGACTGTGCTGTTTCTGCCTGGAGTCCTCTGCCTCAGTCTATAAAATCTTTTTTTCCCGATCGTCAGGGATGGAGGAGTCGGTCTTTGGACAGGTGTCTGGCGCCCCTCCCCCACCCCTTGCAGGCATCCAAAATAAAGCAAACTTTCCTTTCCACCAACCTGGCTTCTTTAATGGCTTTTGAGAGGCGAGCAGCTGGACCTGGGTTGGGTGACAAGATGACTGTCCTCACAAGTCCAGAACGTTGTAGAGAGCTGGATTTCTCCTTTACTTCCTGGGGCCAGGGCCCATCAGCCCCTTCCAAAGCCAGGAACTCTTGAAAGGTGAAAAGTGAAACTGTTAGTCATGTCTGACTCTTTGCAACCCCATGGACTGTAGACCACCAGGCTCCTCTGTCCATGATTCTCCAGGCCAGAGTACTAGAGTGGGTAGTCATTCCCTTCTGCAGGGAATCTTCCTGACCCAGGGATTGAACCTGGGTTTCCTGAATTGCAGGCAAATTCTTTACCACGTGGGCCAAGGTGGCCGTGTACTAATGAGGCCAGAATGAGGGGGAAGCAGGAATTTTATCTTTATCTCAGGCAAGGATCTACAGATCATTGAATCCATAAGCCCTGCAATTTGGTCGAAGTTTCCATGGCATTGACCCAGATATTCTGGTTCATAAAAGTACTAAATCCTTTAATGAAACAGAATTAAGTTAATATGATTTATGTCACCCATCACCCAGTGGGCTGATGCTTTGTAGCGATCTTGATTAAAGGAAGATTGTAAAATAGCTGCAACCCTCCCTCGCTCATTTGCATTTGGTTCAAAGAAAATGGCCCAAATGGAACTAAATAGGCATTGAAGCACAAGAAAAAGATTTTTTTCCCTTTTTATGAAGCATGAACACGAAACAACTTGCCAACAATTTGCACAACATTATTTTAAGACTAGAAAGCGAATTTGGCATTACAAAAACCCTAAACTCATCATGTTAATTATGTTTCTTCTGAACAAGGAAATTTAATAATCTCTGTCACTGAGTACATCGATCTCAAACTTGGTACTTTAAGTTATTCTTGTCTGATGGTGTTGAGTGGTGCATATTTTAAACACATGTTTGTTTGTTTTCTTACCTCAAAGGAAGAAAAAAGATAGAACTACAATTTGTGTGTTGTCTTAGGATGTTTGTTTTATTATCCTCATTATACAAATAAAAGAGTGAAGCTGAATGTCTCATGTTAATATTAGGAAGAAGTAAAACAGAAATTCAAGCCCATACTTCTCTGTCTGTAAAGCCCACCCCTTCCCACTTCATCAGGCTGCCTTGTTTTCTCTTTATTTCTCTTTATTCTCTTTGTACAGAGAATATTTCAACTGACTCATATACTCTGCAAATCCAGAAATGGTACTTTTGACAGAAAATGCTAATCTTGCTAATACATCAATTCCTTGGATGTGATTATGGGTTTGCTAATACCTCTCCCTATAAAACGGTGATATGTTTCCCTCAGGTTGAGTAAGGTACAATTTTCCTGTGATTACGTAATTTCAGGTGTCCAGTGAGAGCAAGTAGGCAGAGGATATATGAAAATCATACCAGATTACTTGCAAATTGCTGTTATGAAAAGATGACTGGTTGATCGGAACTGAATACAAGAAGCCTACCAGTCTCTGTGTCTTTATCTACTTACCTAAATTTTCAGATGTGTGAAAAAGAGCTGATGTGAGAACTTTGAGAAATTCTAGAAGAAATGCTAGTGAAAGTTTAGAGCAAAGATCACACAGATTGCTAGACCAATGTGTGACACTATGGTGATGAAGAAGAGCGGAGAAAGTAGAAGGAAGAACAATGATTGGCCTGAGAAGAAATTGTATAAATGTTCCAGGTACAATGGGTCAACAAGCTATAATCAAAATGGAACAGCAACCCTTAAAAACCTAAGTCAAAGCTGCGGCCTGCTATAAAGGTGGGTATTATTCTTGGACCATGCATTCCTCTCATTCCATCTGATATGAATATTTTTTTCCTCTTCCAAAGAAAACAGTTCACTAAAGAGGAATCTAAGTCTTTTGAGTCATTATCATCAAATTTCAGAGACATTTGACGAAATCTTCTTGTATCTTCCAAAACCTCTGGCTAACAGACATCTGTAGATATTCTTTCAACAGTTCAAGAATTGGACTTTTGAAGTATTTATCTAAGATGATTTTGCTAATTGTGCTTCTAATGAACTAATAGAACATGAATATGTAAATGCTAATATTGTAATATTATGTGAATAACGACTGAGCTCTGTAATGTTGTGTTGTGATGAATTCTGCTAGCGTTGTAATAAACTCCTTTTCAAAGCGTGGTGTTCCTGAGGGCAATTCACAAACGAGATGTGGATTATACAATATGGTAACCCTGGAGCCAAGTTTAGTCTGGCACCTGCAAGATGCTCAAAGATCATCTGTTGAATGAATAAGAGGAATAAGAGAAGAAGAAGAGGAAAATACACAAAGCCTAACATTGTAGCTTATGATTTTAGAAGAAAAATGAGCAAGATATTCACAAGTCACAGGAGCTGTACTTATTTATACTGCATGAGCTTTGGACAGTGAAATCACTGCCTGCATTAAGAAAGGTAAATGCTAAGCAAAGAGCTGGGTAAGGTCAATGGCCAGAGACCGATTCCCCCACTGGAACATGCCCTGCGGTACCTGGTGCAGCTCCTATCTTGTATGCAAAGATGTGTATCACAACAGCTTGCTTGCAATTCCTCCACTGTCTGTTAAAATTGCAAATGGCTTTGTAAAATTGGCAATTGTCCCTGGAAGAATAATTATGAAGTATAAATCACTAATATTTATGGTTTACAACTGTAACTAAATGAAAGGTCTTTTATATTCTATGAAATCTAGGTCCAATAATATAATAGCAGATGTTCTAAATGAAAGGCTTTTAGAAAGAGAATAATTGCTTTAAATGACTTCCTATCAAACTCAAAAGACTCCTGAAATTTTGATATGACATTAACGTTAGCCTGTCATTTTAATTCACGTTGACAGACAAATGCTAATGGATAAATACTGTGTTCTCTAAGCATGATGCATTCTATAAACACGATGCATTCTCTAAAATGCAATGGCACATCCCAGAATGTCTCAAGAAGTATGAAATGTGTGTTTAATTATTTGGTAATGACCATGAAGCCAAGGAAGTGGAGGGTCTTCCCTGGCCTCTTTATGTCTCCTCAAGAGATTCTTAGCTTCTTGGTGGCTTCAGCAAGACTGCCTGGGGGCAGGATTCTTCCTCTGGAGACAGTTCTGAGGCAAGTGAAATTCAAGTGCTTTCCTATGGTTCCTAGAAGTAGGAGGAGAATATTTCTCTTGTCCTCCAAGCTTTTGAGCCCATCTGGGAAATATCATGTTTGTCATAAGAGAAGAATGGGGTTTCTGTGAGAATCCAGTAAAGGAATGGTGGCCTAGAGACAGCAGGAGGGATGAGTGGATCAGAACAAGGGAAATTTTTTAAAGTCTTTTTTTTTAAACTAAGCCAGGTCTTAGTTGTAGCACGTGAGATCTTGCATCTTCACTGTGGCATGTGGGGTTTAGTTCCCTGACCAGGGATGGAGCCTGGCCCCCTGCATTGGGAACACAGAGTCTTAGCCACTGGACCACCAGAGACGATTCCAAGGGCGCTTTAGAGTTCACCTTTTCCTATTTCATTTTATTGTGAAAAAATACCTAACATGGTATTTACACTCTTAATGAAATTTTAAGTGTCCAATACATTGTTGTTGACTAGGATACCAGGTGGCACAGAATCTCCAGAGCTTGTTCATCTCACTTCACTGACACTTTATGCAGTAAGTCCCGATTTCTCCCTCTTTCTGGTCCCTGGCAATCGCCATTCTACTTTTCCATTCTTTGAATTTTGCTATTTAGATGCTCAAGTGGAATCATGCAATACATGTTCTGTGATTGGCTTATTTTACTCAGTATAATGTCCCCAAGGTCCATCCATGCTTTCACATACTGCAGAATTCTCTCCTCTTTAAAGATGACTTCCCCGGTGGCTCAGATGGTAAAGTGTCTGCCTACAATGCGGGAGACCCGGGTTCGATCCCTGGGTTGGGAAGATCCCCTGGAGAAGGAAATGGCAACCCACTCCAGTACTCTTGCCTGGAGAATCCCTTGGATGAAGGAGCCTGGTGGGCTATAGTCCAAGGGGTCGCAAAGAGTCGGACACGACTGAGCGACTTCACTTTCACTTTTAAATAATGAATAATATTCCATTGTATGGATCGACCACATTTTCTTTGTCCTTCCATCTGCTGATGGACATTTAGGTTGTGTTTACATCTTTGCTTTAGTGACCAACATAGCATGGTGAAGGGGAAGTGCTCAGGGCCCCATCTGTCGACACAGAGGACCTGTAGGAACCTGGGAACCTGTTGTTCTTCCTGTCTTCATGGTCTCCTCCTGGCTACACCAAGCACGGAAGATGCACAGAGAGCAGAGACAAGCATCGGCTTCCATTTTCACCAGCGTTCATTTTAGCAAGTGGTCTAGGCTGGTAGCTCAGCTGGTAAAAAATCTACCTGCAATGCAGGAGACCCCAGTTCATTTCCTGTGTGAGGAAGACCCCCTGGAGAGGGGTAGGCTACCCACTCCAGTATTCTTGGGTTTCCCTGGTGGCTCAGCTGGTAAAGAATCTGTTGGCAGTGCAGGAGACATGGGTTCGATCCCTGGCTTGGGAAGATCCCCTGGAGAATGTAATGGCTACCCACTCCAGTATTCTGGCCTAGAGAATTCCATGGACTGTATAGTCCCTGGGGTTGCAAAGAGTTGGACAGGACTGAATGACTTTCACTTTCGCTTTCCAGAGAGGATAGATGCAGACTGTCTGAGGAAAGTGACGAACGGTTCCACGGGGAAGACGGAATCTAAAGAAACAGTTTTTCTTCCTTTCCCTTGTACCTTGGAAGCGAGGGTTGAATTACTTTTCTGACTTGATTCACTGCCACTGAGAAGTTGGTTAAAGGGCTCTCTGTCTAAACATTTGTTTGATGTCCTTATAACAATAGGGGCTTCCCAGGTGGCACAAGACGTAAAGAATCCACCTGCAATGCAGGAGATGGGAGTTTGATCCCTAACTTGGGAAGATCCCCTAGAGAAGGAAGTGGCAACCCACTCCAGTATTCTTGCATGGAAAACTCCTATGGAAAACAGAGGGGCCTGGTGGGCTACAGCCCATGGGAACACAGAAGGTCGGATGAGACTGAGTGCGCATGTGTGCGGACACACACAGAGCAATAGAAGGATGGAAAGAAAGGACCAGAGTCACAGACGCATTCTCTTCTCATCGAAGTGCGCATACATGGCAGGGTGCCCGCTCACTCACTGGGGCAGCTCCTGGTCTGTCTGTCAAAACCTACAACATTCCCCGTGGCTGACCCATCAGTATTTGTACATGATTATGATCACCTTTCTCATGATGCTCTTCCAGGAAAAAATTCCACATCTGATTTGAAGCCTTGAGGGAATGTTCTCTTGCTCTGAAAAGCAGAGAGCTTGTTCCTACCTCTGTTTTCTAGCAGATCACACTCAGGCCAGCATCCCCTGCCAGGGAGACAAATTACTGTGCTTTTATAAACAGTCAACAGTCATTGTGCCCAGTAGTTATTAGAAAGCATCCAAGGCTCACATCAGACAGTGGTGGGCATGGCCAGAGTGGGCACCAGAAGTCAAAATATCTGGTTTCAAATCCTAACAATCATTTTTTTCAAAGCCCCCACAAGGAAAAAAAAGTCACTTTCCCTCTTTCTGCCTGGGTGTCCATATCTACAGATGATATTATTGCAGGCTTCCCAGGTTGTGCTAGTGGTAAAGAACTCTCCAGCTGATGCAGGAGATGTAAGAGACTTGGGTTCCATCCCTGGGTGGGGAAGGTCCCCTGGAGTAGGGCATGGCAACCCATTCCAGTTTTATTGCCTGGAGAACCCCCATGGACAGAGGAGCCTGGTGGCTACAGTCCGTAGCATCACAAAGAGTCAGACATGACTAAAGTGACTTAGTACACACACGGAACAGATTTTCTGGGAAAAATATGACAACCTGAAAACTGTGTGTAAACTGAAACTATCTAGTCAAAAGCTTTTTATTACTATTTTATCCTAGTGATCATTAGGATTCTGATGGCTAATGTAATACTGTATTGATCGTGTGTTTAATTTTTTCTCTATTTTATGAGGCTTTGGCATCTTGGGACTTTGTGAACCAGAAGAGGGACTGCCCCTGCCTTGTTCAGTTAATTCCTGGGTAGAGTAAGAGACTCACCGTGTGTGTCCCTTTGACTTGCAAACTAATGAGTCATGAATCCAAATCCCCACCGGCCTCCATTCATCAGACTCCTGCTCTCAGGACACCATTCCCCTGCCCTCAAACACCCCAGGGCCAGGCACTGGATGAGTAGGTAGGGGCCATCTATACACCCTAGGGCTTGTTGAAATTGTCCAACCTAAAGCTGTTCGGCTTGCTTACTTTTCCCGTGAGATGCAGGCTCTCACCCCTGTGTTCCCCTCCCTCCCTCCCCCTGCCTCCTGGCTGGCCCTGGTGCTTCCCCAGCTGGCCTTTCACAGCACACTGTGCCTTCTGTTCCCAGGGAATCTGTGACTATAAACCTATTCCCTCATGTCTGTAGGTCTTAACATATCAGATCAAAACAAACCTCAGGTACATCTTAAGACAGTTGTCCACATGGATACGCTTTGAAGTGAACAAACCCAGGGAACAGAAAGCACCGTGGCCGTGAGTTTAGAGGCTGTTTCACCTTTCTGGGCAACTGGCCTGGAGCAGAGGTAGGTCAGTGCTTGCTCTCTACTGCCCTTTGGAATCACCTGGGAGACTTTTAAAAATATTTCTTTAAACATTTTTTTCACTTATTTGGCTGCCCCAGGTCTTAGTTGCAGCATGTGGGGTCTAGTTCCCTGACCAGGGATGGAACCCATGGCGCTTGTATTGGGAATGTGGACTTTTAGCCACTGGACCACCTGGCAAGTGCCAGGAATCACCTGAGAGATTTGAGGAACTGTCCCTTCTCAGAGCAGATGCATCAGTACTTCTTGGTGTGGGTTTTTTTTTTTTTTTTAAATTAAAGCCCCCTCCCATGAGTTTAAGGCTCAGGCAGGATCCAGACTTCCTGGTGTGGGTCTTCTGTGAATTTTTCTAAAGTTTTAAAGTACTTTATTAAATAAACCCTGAAGGATCTTCTTGTGGGTAAAAATATCTGAGAAAGATAAATTAGACGTAGAAAGCTCCAAATATTAGATCATCCAGACTAGTTCCTGGGGGGTGTAGAAAGAATACGTTTACCATACTTTTGAAATGAAGTGGGAGCAGGCAAGGGTTCTTCCCCGTGTCTGGACCAGTTAGAAAACTACCACGCCCATTAAGTTAGGATGGTGACATGATGTAATATGGCCTTTTGGGGCTTCATGTTGGCCTCGAGCGGTTTGATGGAGAGATCAACTTCAGTGATATATAATTCAGTGCCTTGTATCTGGCCCTAGAGGCTGCTGCGATCGCTTATACAATGATTTTACTCATGAGGGGAAAATTAATTGCATCTTCCTCAGCCAGTTGCTCAGTGCTACAGCTTCATTGGCAAAAGCCAGAATTCCCCTTAGGAGATCCAATTTCAAGTTAATATATAGTAATGCTGTACACGGCTTTATTAATCCAGAGGCAGGTGCATATGCAAGCGGAAATCAGTGGGCCGCGGGCTGGAGAGGTTCACTCTGGTCTGGCTGGTCCAGGGGCCAGCTGTGTGATCTTGGTCAGGCTTCACCTCAGGTTCTGTCCCTAAGTGTGGAACAGGGATAATCACATATGCCTCTTTGGCACACATAATAAAAACATATGAAATAATGTCTTAGTAAAAATTGGAGAGCATGGCCATAAAGCAGACACATACACACACACTCATGCATGTTGTCTCCCCATGTACATTATCAGTCTAAGAAACAGGAAATTATAATGCACCCCCATTATAATTCTACTCCAACCATTATCTTTAAGAAAAAAAACCCTTTCTCCTCCATGGAGCTGCTGGGAGAATCACTCCTCTTGTCCCCACAGTCTGTGATGGGAAAAAGAATGTTTTGTTCCTTCGGCAAGGGTAGCTAAAACTCCCTGTGTTCTATGCGAGTGACCCCATCTAGGGCTCCCGGAAGACCTCAGACATGTTTCCAATGTTTGGACTCCATTAAATCCCCGTTGTGTATCCATTTCCCTACTAATCGCAGTGGTGTTTAATTGTTCAAGCCGCGTGGGTTCCAAGCGAAATTGAATCCATATGTTTCCGATCATTTGCACTGAGCTCATCAAAAGGCTGTTCTGTAACAGCCGTTTGCTGTCCAGGAAGAATCCCCAAGTGCCTCTTCATATACCATTCTATGCTTTTCAACATCTTGGAAACAGGAAGCAAACTCCACCATTGACATGACTATGATTGCCTCCTCTTCCCAAGCCTTGTAATGATCAAAGTTTCTCTCCTTTTCATGGGAGCCGGACAAGAAGGACTCTTCTAGAAGGGCTTCCCAAAGTAGTTTCCACAGAAGTGACAGAGTAACAAGTGAATTTTAAAAAAATGAAGCAAACATTCCTCATTAATTTTTAGAGAACTTAAATGGGAAAATATGTGAAGGTGAAAAGTTTTCCTAGATTTGTACATTCAACAAATATTTAGCAAGTATCTATTATACTACATGCCAAGGCATAATTTTAGATACTAAGCATGTTGCTATGAAAAGGTAGCCTGTCCATGTGAGGCATATATTCTATGGAGGATTTCCCAAACATATTTAGATCATGGAAACTGGTATTCTGAAAAAACACTTCCTAGGAAATATTAATTCATAGGGGATACACAATGTAAGTCCCCCTACTGGGGTAAGTCCAAGTACTCCAGAGTATGTGCTCAGATTGAAAAATATGATGCCAATTCACTGTCTTAGGATACATTCTGTCACGGAGAGAATGAAATAAGGTAAAATGTTATTTCTGATTGTGTGTCTGCAACAGGCTTCCCAGATGACACTAGTGGTAAAGAATCTGCTTGCCAATGCAGACGATGCAAGAGACATGGGTTCTTATTCGTGCCTGGAGAATTCCGTGGACAGAGGAGCCTGGTGGGCTACAGTCCATGGGTTCACAAAGAGTTGGACACGATTGAGCGACTGAGCATGCACATGTCTATCAGCTGTTTCTGAAAGAGACAAGCCTTTGGCTTCAGCAGACCAAGTAAAGAAGATGGTCCTCCCAAGCGTGGGCGTGCATCACCCAAGCCACTGGGGGCTGGAAAGGGGTACAAACGTGAGGGGAAGGCAAATTCACTCTCTCTCTTCTTGAACTGAGACATCTCTATTCTCCTGCCTTAGACATTTGCAATCCTGGTTCTCAGACCTCTGAACTTAATGGATCACTCCACTGGCTTTCCTGGATCTTTGTATATGCTCATTAGTCAATTTCTAAAACAAAACTGTGTTAAGCCTGGGAAAGAGAAGAGTTCAAACATCTTCACACTGATTATGAGTCCTAATCCCAGCTCTGCCATGAACTCTTTATATTATCTCGAATCACTTAAAAAATTCTCTCGAGACTTCCTTGGTGGTCCAGTGGTTGAGAATCCACCTGTCAAGGCAGGGGACGTGGGCTCCCTCCCTGTTTGGGGAACTAAGATCGCGCATGCTGCGGGGCAACGAAGCCCACGTGCCACAGCAAGACAAGCCCACGTGCTGCAACTAGAAAGCCCATGCCCTGCAACAAGGACGCAGTGTGCCCCCCAAAAACCTTTTTCTCATTTGATTCCCACCTTATCCCTTTTTGCACAAAGACTTGTTTTTGTCTAGCTTTAAAAATGATGGTAACTTTCCCAAAAGATCACAGGGTATTACATGGAAGAATCAATAAAAGTGACCAGAATGCAGTTTGAAACTATAAAAGCATCCTGGGATGGCTGGGCAGGCATTCTGGAAGGCTGTGTCTGGTCATCATGTTGCTACAGGTGTCATTCAGCCCAGCCCAGCCCAGCATTCAAGGCTCCAGAGCCAACATGCCTTGTGACCTCAGGTGAGACAAGCTTTCTGAGCCTCAGTTAATTCTAAATCCCATCCATTTAACTTTGCTCAAAGTCACTGAATAAGTAGAAATTTGCAATTAAATTAGCAACTTGTAAATAGATGTGACATCGACCCAAATGTTTAACTTTGAGGGAAAGGACTGTTTGGATTCCCCATTTTATACGCCGTGGTGGCATAACAGCAGGTTCACAGTAAATACTGGTTGATCAGTACATGAATAAATGTATGGATAACCAATCACCTATTTTAAGGACCCATTGACTCAATTTCCCAAGTCCTAGCAGTAAGACTGAGAGTAAGGATCTCTGTTTTGTGCTAAGTTGTTTCAGTCCTATCTGACTCTCTGCAACCCTATGGACTGTAGCCCATAGACTGTAGCCTATGGACTGACCCTATGGACTGTAGCCCATAGACTGTAGCCTACAGGCTCCTCTGTCCCTGGGATTCTCCAGGCAAGAATACTGGAGTGGGTTGCCATGCCCTCCTCCAGGGGATCTTCCCGACCCAGGGATCGAACCCAGGTCTCTAATGTCTCCTGCACTGGCAGGTGGCTTCTTTACCATCAGTGCCACCTGGGAAGTCCAAAGATCTCTGTTAAAGACTGGCTATTTCCAAGAAAACTCAATTTTTTTTTTTCCTGTCAGGGAGAAGGATAATCAACTTTGCTACATCTCCCCATCTGTGATGGTTAATTGTCTGTGTCAACTTGTCCAGGCCATGATGGACCCAGATGTGTGGTCAGACATGCTGGGTGTGTCTATGAGGGTATTTTTTGGATGAGTTTAGCATTTGAATCATGGGCTCAGTCAAGTAGCCAGCCCTCCCTTAATTGGGTGGCTGGGTATCACCAATCAGTTGAAGACCCAAATGGGACAAAGAGGCTGAATAAGAGGGAACTTCATCTGCAGTAAACTCAGCTCTGTTTGATCCTCTGGGCAAGAACCCTGGAGGAGAGAGGTAGGTGTGATGATTAGAAGAGGGCTGAGGGCTTTGTTCAGGCAGAGGGACAGAGAAAGGCCAATTGCAGCCCACCTTTGATCCTTTCTCTGCTATTAAAGGAGGGATCTGTAGCTCACTGCTTCATCCTCCCAAGTTTATATCATTAGAAGTCCAGGATGACCCTTAATTGTGTAATTTACTCCTAATGTTCAGCTCCTAATTGCTTCTACTCCTTTAGCTCAAGAAAGCACGAATCTGCAAGCGTCTTCCAACTAACAAACTGAGAGGTGCAAATATCTCCAGTGCAATCACTGAAAACCACACCAATAAACATTTTAAGCTCAACTCTCATTGTGTCAAGGCAAGACAACCATGACAGCTTTCTTTAGATAAATCCTTGCCACAGATATTTGTTCCTTTTATCCGACCGAGTATATTCTATCTTGTATTATTTGTGGGTTTATCACATTTTCTAATTCTGGCTTTCCTAAACATTGAAAATTCAGTCTATTCTACCTGCATCCCTGCCCTGTTTCTGGCCTGTGATGATATTGGTTAACATTTAAGGAAACTATATGGTGTGTTAGATCTTGTTCTGGACCCCCTACATATATTAACACATTTAATCTTCACTAAAACCCTTAAAGAGACACAATTTTCATACCCCGTTTACAGAAGAGAATACTGAAGAACAGAGAGGTTTCTATACCTCTCCGACTCAAATTAAAAAAATGGAAAGTAGTTTTGACTCAGTTTGATATCACAACTTATTTTCCAAGATAATATGCAATAAATTATCCTGCTTAGTTCTCCTTTAGAAAAATTTTTGTTGAATAAATGTTATTGAATGAACTAAATTAAATTACTGGAGGAAAGCTTCTTAAATAGATACAAATAATTTCCCTCGGAGGAGTTTCTCCCAGAATAAGAGCGAACAAATCAGCATTATTTTGAACACGAGCATCATTCTTTATTTGGAAAGTTAGGCCACTGGATCTCTTTCCTAAGGCTTGCATATTTATACTATTTACTTTAAGACAAATCATCAAATGCTTTCACTAATTTTTTTTTTTTTTTTGCCTATTTTATTCTATTTTGCTTCATTGATATTTTTAGTCTCTCTTAAGGGAGCTAGAAAGGCTTAACCAGTAAAGAGTTAAAGCCTCAGCTGACAGTTACCAGATGACAAAAGAACGATTCCACCCGTAGAAACCCACTCAAAACTGAGCCCTAGTAATTGATTTAATAACGGCTGATAGGGATGTGGATACAAAGAGGCTGCATATGCTTTTGTTGCTTTCCCCACTATCTGTGATGCTCTGTTTGATAGCCAGTGTGACAAATTACAGAGAGACGGTAGTAACGGCAAAAGGAAAAGAAATACCATTTTGATAATACTGACAATTACCCAATCCCATCCTGCAGGCCTGTCACGAGTCACAGAATCCTGTGATAATACACATTTTATCTGTACACCCTTTGAACTCTGGGATTTCACCCCATTATGAAACACCCTCAATAGTGCCAATGGAACCATTTGCAATTCTGATAAGAATCAGAGCAGAAGAATATCTGGACCAAAGGGACAACCCTCTTCCTTTTCCTTGGAGCGTGCGGGCCTGTGTGAGGACTCTGCTCTGTTATTTCTAGAAGACCTGGGTAGGATAGTCTCATTCCCAGAGTGTCTGACCCCAGGATCCATCAAAAGGTAATCAGTAGACCTTAGTCTACTTAGTCAGCAAACTAAGACCTCTCTGCCTCTCTGGGAGGACCAGAGATGAGGCTGTGCATTTACTCAGCTGGGGATGGGAAGTGGTGCAGGTCAGAGACACGCCCTCTTCTTACTGAAATGTGACTTCTGTTGTAAGTGGGTTTAAAATCTCCTATGGTGTCTGTAGTCATTTAAGAGTATAGAGCCTTAAAAACACTCCAGATTCTTAAGATGTGTCTTTTTATAAATGCACACCCTTGCTTCAAAAGCCTTTTTTCAAAAGGCTTTCCTTATAAAAACACTCAACGTCCCTGGTGGCTCAGATGGCAAAGAATCTGCCTGCAACATGGGAGACCCAGGTTTGATCCCTGGGTTGGGAAGATCCCCTGGAGGAGAAGTCAATGGTTACCCACTCCAGTGTTCTTGCCTGGAGAATTCCATGGACAGAGGAGCCTGGTGGGCTACAGTCCATGGGGGCTCAGAGTCAGACACAACTGAACGACTTTCACCTTCATACTTTCCCCAAACTGGTGCTTTCATTATAGCATTTGATTTACAAATCCTAACTCACTACCCACATTTCAAAATTCCACAGAATGCATACAGGGAAAAAGAAATAAATACTATTTAGTCATTTTGTGAGTAAGGCTGCATTTCCCTTACCCTAAGAAGTGTGTGATCTCCATTTCCAGACTTGCTGGGAGAACTTTCCCATAATGAACTTGAGCAGCTGTAAGAGACCAGTGACAATTCAGAAAGCAGAACATCTTTCCTGGAATTTAAGAGATCCATTTTTAATCTCAACATAATACACATGGCACTAAAATCTGCACTGTATTAGATTTATCTGAATAATAAAATAATGAGTGACTCTAATGAATAATTGTTACCATTAATAATTACCATTATTGCTAAATTGGTTTTATCACTGCCCACTTCACATTTACACCTAATATAAAATATGATAAGATTAGATTTCAAGAGGCAAGTAATAATGATAATAATATAGTAATGTCCTTGAAGGATGTCATTATACCATAGAGCAGATATCCTGTTGCTCAGATAATAGCTACCTTACACATATTAGCATAGAGTGCACCATTTTCTCCAAACTAGACAGAGTTGAATATGAAGAGCCTGGCTCTGTTCCCACCTACCAAAACTCTAAGGGTACTTTCCTGTTTTCAAAATAATAATTAAAATCTCATTTTGGAGACCTAGCTCATATACTAGAGAATTTATTGCTACTAAACTGTTTTAATAGCCCCCTCCCCCACACACACAAAGAAGAAAGAAAGAGGAAGAAGATAAGGAAAGAAAAGGAAAGAAAGCAAACAGATTTCACCAATAGATTACAGGTTGAATAAATAACAAGATGCTTCAGGATTTGGTGCACTTATTTTTAAAAAGTGATTTAAAAGAGAATAAGAGGGACTTCTTTGGTGGTTTAATGGTTAAGAATCTGCCTTCCAACTCAAGGGATACAATTCCATCTCTGGTCAGGGAACTAGGATCTCACGTGCCGCCAGGCAAAGAAAACTTGACACAGCCAAAAATAAATAAATAAATGTATTTTTTTTAAAAAAGAAAGTTATTTAAAACATATAGTATAATCTCATTTTATTATTTTTTATTTATTATTATTTTTCATTTATTTTTATTAGTCGGAAGCTAATTACTTTACAATATTGTAGTGGTTTTTGTCATACATTGACATGAAATTTTAAAAATAAAGAAGAATAAGAGCTGTAAGTATTGACTGTAAAAGTTGCATAGTATATTTGTAAGTAACAATATAAGCAAGTTTCACAGCAAGTAGTATACGAATATCTCATTTTTGTGGAAAGTGAAAAAAGAAAGATGGAAATTTAAAAAAATGGAGAGAAGGAGGGAACAGGAAGGAAGGAGGAAGGAAAGACGAGAGGAGAGAAAAGGGTCACCTATCCATTCACAGGAGCACAGATATGTGAATAGATGAATAAATACATTGTGGGGGAGGGGAGCACTGAGAAGATGCTTAATATTATTCTGGGTGTGGAATTTGAGGAGGGTTAGGGTTAACCAACCATTTGTTTGTAAACTTCTGTTTTGGTTTACTCATATCAGCAAGTTTTTATTATTTTCATGATTTTTAAGAATTTTAAAGGTGAAAAACATAAAACCAAATTAAAAGACAACAGTAAAAATGTTCATCTACATGTCCTTGACTCTATAGTACACCATTTCCTGAGGATGAGAAAGGTTGCAGTGTTACTGTTTTATTTCTATGCGTATCCTGCACAGAAGCACATTAAAAACAAAAGGAAACAGCCAAATAGACCAAGGATTTGGAACATCAGATAAGAAAAATCATTCCTTTGTAGGCTTCTATCCTACAAGCTTCTATCCATTGACTATCTAGTTTGAAATGAGGGGTACTTACACTACCTAGCTGATATCATTCTTCACAATTTACAAAATACACTCAAGTGAACATTTAATTTAATCCTCAGAGCAGAACCCTCAGGATTATTTTGTTTCAGAAGAAGGAGTAAGTGACTGCAATCATCCCCCAGTTCTATCATGAATAAAAATTCAACTTTGATTTGAATCTATCAGATTTAGAATAATGCAATGCTGTTTCTACTGAGAAGAAGATAGATTTCACATGGGGTTCTGTATGAAGAATATATTTATGAAATGTGCAAAAATCACCCGAAGTATTAAATTCTATAAATAACAAAAGTAAGAATAGCACATGATTCATCCTGGGTATAAGGAATCTAAAAGCAAAGTGTTTTCGGTTGTTCTGTAGACTTTATAAATGATGATAATTAAGTCTTGGGCTCATAAGGCAAATGTCATCAGTTGCCTGGGTTATAAAAACCACTCACTGTCCTTAATATAGTTTGGTACAAGTGACATTTCTGAATGCAGGGCTTGGATGAAAATAAATGGCTCTAGGCTGTTGTAGCTATTTCACTTTTTCAACTACAGCAGACTCTTTCAGGAAAAACAACATTTTAGACAAGAAAATGGCAATACACTCGTTGATTCTGTTAGAATGTAAAGTACATCATTATAACTCTTTTATTTTGGGGAAAGATGTATCATAATATTGTCTTCTATTATTGGCCTGTGGTCTTGACTTATGTTTGCAATGACTGACGTAGGTGATTTGTAGGTTCGAAGCTTGTTATAACTCTCTTTTGTTGCTGGTGAAAGGAAAACAAAAAGGGACCTTGGATGGCAGTTATCTAGTGGTGATGGTAGAAGTGAAATCCCGTTTTCCTGACTCAACTCACACCACTCTGTGTCTCCCTTTGTGACCCTAATTAAGACCCTCATATTGGTCATATTTATGGCTTTATTAACAGTGACCAGCATGGAACCTGGCTCAGGAAAGACATTAAAAGCATGTATCTCCTTAGACTCCTCTGGTCAGTGACAAATTCTCAGGCTGCCCTTGTTTCCAGTGATCTTGACAACTTTGGGCAGTACTGAACATGTGATCAGTAAGGATCAGTAAGAAGGATATGTAAAATATCCTTCCGTTTGGATTTGTCTTATATTTTTCTTATGAGTAGACTGAGGTTATGGGTTTTGGGGAGGAAATACACAGTGGTGAAGGACCATTCTCATCACATCATATCAAGGGAGGACTATCTACATAAATTATTTAGAATCCTGACCAGAGAGATTCATCATCAACTTTCCTTCTCACAATCAAACTAAAAGTTTATAAATTTCAGCTACTACTAGATTGAGGTGGAGGTCACTGGGGAATTATCTAAACTAGGGGTGGTAGATGCCAAGGGAATTTTTCTAACCTCCCACCTCCAAAGTTAGGTCATTTCTACTTAAAGATATTTGACATGTACATATTATGAAGACAACAAACAAGATATCATGACTGAATGCAATGTAGTTGCCTTCTGCCTAACAGAAAAGTAACATTGGGAAAAACCGGTGAAATTCCTAAAAAAAAGTGTGAAGGTTAATTAATACCAAGGTATCCATTCTGGTTTCTTAGTTATGACCAATGCTCCATACAATGTAAGATGTTAAGAGTAGAGGATGACTTCCCTGGAGACTCAATGGTTAAGAATTCAACTGCCAGTGCAGGAGACATGGGTTTTACCCCTGATCTGGGAAAACCCCATGTGCCACGTGGCATTTCAGCCCATGCACCACGACTACTCAGCCCGTGCTCTGGAGCCCAGCAGCTGCACATGCTGGGCCCACATGCCGCAGCTACTGAAGTCTGCACCTCCTAAAGCCTGTCCTCGGCAACAAGAGAAGCCACAGCAAATAGAAGCCCTCACACTGCAACTAGAGAGTAGCCCTTACTCTCCAAAACCAGAGAAAAGCCTGAGCAGCAATGAAGACCTGCACAGCCAAAAATAAATAAGAAATTAAAAAAATAAAAAAGAGTAGAGGAAACTGGGTGAGGGGTATACAGGTACTTTTTGTACCATTTTGCAAATGTTTGTAAATTTTTGTAAATCTAGAAGTATTCTAAAATTGAAAAATATCTTATTAAAAGATGAAGGATGTTAGTGTTAAATGTCTAATCCAACCCAGTTTTCTCATTTGTGAAGATAAGAAACACGGGACCCATAGACACTGGCTAAGTTTAAACCATTTTTGTGATTTCAAAATTGTGCACACACTTCAGTTCTACCCAAGTGACTTACTTTCCTAAGGTTTCTGCTTCACAGAATCAATAAGGTAAAACAGATTAGTTTTTAGATTTTATTACATAGCTTATTTATTATTGTTAGTTTTTATACTTTGAGAAAAATTGGTGTGCAAAATTATAATACATATAGGTCAAGGAATGTTAATCTACTTGCTAAGTGCTTTTTTTGCTTGTTTTATAAAAGAATTCACTGAAGTTTTTTAATAGCAAGCTTCTAGATACAGCTAGTGAATTGTTTACCCACTTTTACACACACACTTTTTACATGTAATTTATGACCAGAGTATTATTCTAATATCAAGCTGTTTTTAGATTTAGATTTTCAACCTTATTTTCCTTTTTAAATGTTTGTTATTTAAAGTAAGCAAGTTATTTGAAATATTTTAAGATGACATTGAAACTTCAAATAGATATAGAGGAAAGGACTTTTCTTACTACTAATGTTTTTTTAGGCATAAATTAAAATCCCCAATGCTAGTCCAAGATTTCTAGTTTTTAATGAAATGTCATGTCTACCCTTACTCTGTCGCTTCAGCTATAGAAACTTAGAAATCACAGAATTACTGTGGAAACATTATTAATTGAGGCCTTTAATTATATATGTTGGTAAAATCCATGATCTGGACTCCTTTGAGAACTAGCAAATTTAAATGGATTCCCTGGTGAAAAAATAATAAAATAATAATAAAATAATAAAATATGGTGCTCATAGGGTCATTCAACGTACTTAGGTTACACTGAATTTTTAATCACTTCACCTTCCCTCTGGTGATTGGAAAGTATATTTTATCACTGCAGCCAATGAAAGCAATTATTTCAGTCTATATGTGTCTTGAGGTCTAAAGTGGGTTTCCTGTAGACAGTATGTATATGGGTCTTGTTTTTGTATTCATTCAGCCAGTTTGTGTCTCTTGGTTGGAGCATTTAATCCATTTACATTGAAAGTAATTATTGATATATATGTTCTTATTGCCATTCTTAATTGTTTGGGGTTGGTTTTGTAGGTCTTTTTTCTTCTCTTGTATTTCTTGACCATTTAACATTTAACATTTTTTGTAAAGCTTGTTTTGTGGTACTGAATTCTCTTAACTTTTGGTTGTCTCAAAAGCTTTTGATTTCTCCATCAATTTTAAATGAGATCCTTGCTGGGTACAGTAATCTTGGTTGTAGATTTTTCCCTTTCAGTACTTTAAATATATCCTGCCATTCCCTTCTGGCCTGCAGAGTTTCTGCTGAAAGATCAGCTGTTAAGCGTATGGGGTTTCCCTTGTATGTTACTTGTTGCTTCTCCCTTGCTGCTTTTAATATTCTTTCTTTGTGTTTAGTCTTTTAGTTTGATTAATAAGTGTCTTGGCGTGTTTTTCCTTGGCTTTATCCTGTATGGGACTCTTTGTGCCTCTTGGACTTGACTGACTATTTCCTTTTCCATGTTGGGGAAATTTCCAACTATAATTTCTTCAAAGATTTTCTCAAATCCTTTCTTTTTCTTTTCTTCTTCTGGGATCCCTATAATTCAAATATTTGTGTGCTTGATATTGTTCCAGAGGTCTCTGAGACTATCCTTAGTTCTTCTCATTCTTTTTACTTTATTCTACTCTTCAGAAGTTATTTCCACCATTTTATCTTCCAGCTCACTGATTTGTCCTTCTGCTTCAGATATTCTGCTATTGATTCCTTCTTGAGTATTTTTAATTTCAGTAATTGTGTTGCTTGTCTCTGCATGTTTATTCTTTAATTCTTCTATATCTTTGTTAATTGATTCTTGCATTTTCTCCATTTTGCTTTCAAGGTTTTTGATCATCTTTACTATTATTCTGAATTCTTTTTCAGGCAGTTTGTCTATTTCCTCTTCATTTATTTGGACTTTTATGCTTCTAGTTTGCTCCTTCATTTGTGTTGAATTTCTCTGCCTTTTCATTATTAATTTTTTAAACTTATTGTGTTTGAGGTTTCCTTTTCCCAGTCTTCAAGGTTGAATTCTTTCTTCCTTTTGGCTTCTGTCCTCCTAAGGTTGGTCCAGTGGTTTGTGTAAGCTTCTTATAGGGTGAGATCTGCTGAGGTCAGGAATGAAGATTCCACAAGTGGTTTGTTATGGCATTCACTGAGATTAAAATAAATATCCATACATGAGAAACCAAAGATGAACCCCAGACAAACAACAGTTACAAAATTAGGCAAATAATAATTAAAATAATAGAATATACACATATACATATACACCCAAGAGCAAAGTCAAAACAGTTCAACAAAAATAGAGTACAATAGATTGACCCAGTGAACTAAGGAAATCAAAAATTATATGTACCAGTTAATAACAAAACTAACTAAAGCACCAACTGGAAAACAAAACTAAAGCAAGGTGCCAAGTGGGGAATAAAGCAATGAAAAGAAAACTAACAAATATGTTGAGAGGAAAGGAAAGAAAGAAAAGAAAGAAAGAATAGCTATGCAAAGTTAAATAGATGAAGAAGATTTATATATATTAAAGATAAATGCAAGGGGAAAAGGACAGTAGGAAAGGCAAACAAAGGAATAAACGTAGAAAAAATATAACAGGTTTAAATTAAATTGAAAGTTAAAATTATAAAAAAAGAGAAAAGATTTTTAAAAAAGGAAGAAGAAAAAAAAGTAGAAAAAAAAGGAAAACTCCACAGAACTACAAAAGCCCAACGTAGATGCAGAGGTTTATAACAACAATAACTGGTGTGACTGAGTATACATACATATATATATGCCCATAAGCAAAATCAAAATAGTCCGACAAAAATAAAGTTCAATAGCTTGACCCAGCAAACAAAGGAAACCCAAAATTATATCTACCAGAATGAAAGCGAGAGGCTGGGGAGATGCATCCCTGCAAGGGGAGCAAAGGGAGCTGGAGTAGCAGCCCCCGTATCAGGCAGAACAGACCCTGAAATGAAGGAGGTTCAGAGACGAGGAGGGCGCTGCACAGGGACCCAGGGGCAGGCCAAGAGGAGGACACGACGGCTGCCAATATCTGTGCACCCAGCACAGGAGCGCCTCACTACATAAGACACACACTCACAGACATACAAGGATAAAGGGACAGTAACACAATAATAGTAGGAGACTTCAACACCCTGCTCACACCAATAGACAGATCATCAAAACAGAAAATTAATAAGGAAACACAAGTCTTACATGATACATTAGATAAGATGGATCTCACTGATATCTTCAGGACATTCTACCCAAATGCAGAAGAATGCACTTCTTCTCAAGTGCACATGGGACATTCTCCAGGATAGACCACATCTTGGGTCACAAATCAAACCTCAGTAAATGTAAGAAAATAGAAATTCTATCAAGCATCTTCTCTGACCACAACACTAAGAGACTAGATATCAATTACAAGAAAAAAAACTATAAGAAACACAAACACATGGAGATTAAACAATACATTTCTAAATAACCAACAGGTTACTGAAGAAATCAAAAGGGAAATAAAAAAATTTCTAGAAACAAATGACAATGAAAACACAACAACTCAAAACCTTTGGGATGCAGCAAAAGCAGTTCTAAGAGGGAAGTTTATAGCAATACAACCCTACCTCAAGAAACAAGAAAAATATGGAAAAGAGAGCCTAACTTTACACCTAAAACAACTGGAAAAAGAACAAAAAAACCCCAAAATTAGTAGAAGGAATAATATCCAAGCAGAAATAAATGAAGAAGAAATGAAAGAAACAATAATAGAGATTAATAAAACTAAAAGCTGGTTCTTTGAGAAGATAAACAAAATTGACAGGCCTTTAGCCAGACTCATCAAGAAAAAGAGAGAAGAATCAAATCAACAAAATTAGAAATGAAAAAGGAGAGGTTGCAACAGAAAATGCACAAATACAAATGATTTTAAGAGACTATTATGAACAACTATTATGAACAACAACAATATGGCAATAAAATGGATAACCTGGAAGAAATGGCCAGGTTCTTAGAAAAGTTCAATCTTCCAAGACTGAATCAGGAAGAAATAGAAATTATGAACAAACCAATTTCAAGCACTGAAATTGAAGCTGTGATATAAATCTCCCAAAAAACAAAAGCCCAGGACAAGATGGCTTCACAGGAGAATTCTATCAAACATTAGAGAAGAGCTAATGCCTATCCTTCTAAAACTCTTTCAAAAAATTACAGAGGAAGGAACACTTCCAAACTCATTCTATCAGGCCACCATCACCCTGATACCAAAACCAGACAAAGATGACATAAAAAAAGAAAACTACAGGCCAATATCACTGAGGAACATAGATGCAAAAATCCTCAACAAAATTCTAGCAAACAGAATTCAGCAACACATCAAAAAGCTCATATACCACGAGCAAACTGGGTTTATTCCAGGGATGCAAGGATTCTTCAATATTTGCAATCAATCAATGTGATACACTATATTAACAAATTGAAAGATAAAAACCATAAAATAATCTCAATAGATGCAGAAAAAGCCTTTGACAAAATTCAGCACCCATTTATGATTAAAACTCTTCAAAGAATGGGCACAGAAGGAACCTATCTCAACATAGTAAAGACCATATATGATAAGCCTACAGCAAACATTATTGTCAGTGGTGAAAAACTGAAAGCATTCCCCCTAAGGTCAGGAACAAGACAAGAGTGTCCTCTCTCACCACTGTTATTCAACATAGTTCTGAAAGTCCTAGCTACAGCAATCAGAGAAGAAAAAGAAATAAAAGGAATCCAGATCAGATAAGAAGGAGTAAAGCTCTCACTGTTTGCAAGTGACATGATAATATACATAGAATATCCTAAAGACTGGTTCCAAATAGGGAAAGGAGTACGTCAAAGCTGCATATTGTCACCCTGCTTATTTAACTTATATGCAGAGTACATCATGAGAAACTCTGGGCTGGAAGAAGCACAAGCTGGAATCAAGATTGCTGGGAGAAATATCAATAACCTCAGATATGCAGATGACACCACCCTTATGGCAGAAAGTGAAGAGGAACTAAAAAGCCTCTTGATGAAAGTGAAAGAGCAGAGTGAAAAAGTTGGCTTAAAGCTCAACATTCAGAAAACTAAGATCATGGCATCTGGTCCCATCACTTCATGGGAAATAGATGGAGAAACAGTGGAAACAGTGTCAGACTTCATTTTGGGGGGCTCCAAAATCACTGCAGATGGTGATTGCAGCCATGAAATTAAAAGACACTTACTCCTTGGAAGGAAAGTTATGACCAACCTAGATAGCATATTAAAAAGCAGAGACATTGCTTTGCCAACAAAGGTCAGTCTAGTCAAGGCTGTTTTTTCTAGTGGTCATGTATGGATGTGAGAGTTGGACTGTGAAGAAAGCTGAGCGCCGAAAAATTGATGTTTTTGAATTGTGGTGTTGGAGAAGACTCTTGAGAGTCCCTTGGACTGCAAGAAGATCCAACCAGATCATCCTAAAGGAGATCAGTCCTGGGTGTTCATTGGAAGGACTGAGGCTGAAGCTGAAACTCCAATACTTTGGCCACCTCATGCGAAGAGTTGACTCATTGGAAAAGTCCTTGATGCTGGGAGAGATTGGAGGCAGGAGGAGAAGGGGATGACAGAGGATGAGATGGCTGGATGGCATCACCAACTCAATGGACAGGCGTTTGAGTAAGCTCCGGGAGTTGGTGGTGGACAGGGAGGCCTGGCATGCTGCGATTCATGGGGTTGCAAAGAGTCAGACACGACTGAGTGACTGAACTGAACTGAAAGATACTATCAGAAAATTACTAGAGCTTTACAGTGAGTTTCGTGAAGTCTCGGGATACAAAATCAATACACAGAAATCAGTTGCATTTCTATATACTAACAATGAAAAATCAGAAAGAGAAATTAAGAAATCAATCCCACTCACCATTGCAACAAAAAGAATTAAATATCCAGGAGTAAACTTACCTAAGGAGTCAAAAGAACTGTATGAAGAAAATTATAAGACACTGATGAAAGAAATCAAAGACAACATAAACAGATGGAGAGATATTCCATGTTGCTGGGTAGGAAGAATTAATATTGTGAAAATGACTATACTACCAAATGCAATCTACAGATTCAATGCGATCCTTATCAAATTACCAACAGCATTTTTCAAAGTACTAGAACAAAACATTTCACAATTCATATGGAAACATAAAAGACCACAAATAGCTAAAGTAGTCTTGAGAAAGAAGAATGGAGCCAGAGGAACCAACCCTCCTGACTTCAGATTATACTACAAAGCTACAGTCATCAAGACAGTATGGTACTGGCACCAAAACAGAAATATAGACCAACGGAACAAGATAGAAAGCCCAGAAATAAACCCATGTACCTATGGGCACCTTATTTTTGATGAAGGAGGCAAGAATATACAATGGGGCAAAGACAGCCTCTTCAATAAATGGTGCTGGGAAAACTGGACAGCTACATGTAAAAGAATGAAATTAGAACATTTCCTAACACCATACACAAAGAGAAACTCAGAATGGATTAAAGACCTAAATGTACGACCAGAAACTATAAAACTCTTAGAGGAAAACATAGGCAGAACCCTCGATGATATAAATCAAAGCAAGATCCCCTATGACCCACCTCCTAGAGCAACAGAAATAAAAAAACAAAAGTAAACAAGTGGGACCTGATTAAACTTAAAAGCTTTTTCACAGCAAAGGAAACTATAAGCAAGGTGAAAATACAACCCTCAGAGTGGGAGAAAATAGAAGCAAATGAAACAACTGACAAAGGATTAATTTCCAAAATATACAAGCAGCTCATACAACTCAATACCAGGAAAACAAACAACCTAACCAAAAAGTGGGGAAAAGACCTAAACAGACATCTCTCCAAAGAGGACATACAGATGGCTAAAAAATACATGAAAAGATGCTCAACATCGCTCATTATTAGAGAAATGCAAATCAAAGCCACAGTGAGATATCACCTCACACTAGTCAGAATGGCCATCATCAAAAAGTCTGCAAACAGTAAATGCTGGAGAGGGTGTGGAGAAAAGGGAATGCTCTTGCACTGTTGGTGGGAATGTAAATTGATGCAGACACTATGGAAGACGGTATGGAGATTCCTTTAAAAGCTTGGAATAAAACCACCATATGACCCTGCAATCCCACTCCTAGGCACATACCCTGAGGAAACCAAAATTGAAAAAGAGACATGTATCCCATTGTTCATTGCAGCGCTATTTACAGCTGCTAGAACATGGAAGCCACCTAGATATCCATCGACAGATGAATGGATAAAGAAGTTGTGGTACATATACACAATGGAATATTACTTGGCAATAAAGAGGAACACATTTGAGTCAGTTCTGATGAAGTGGATGAACCTAGAGCCTATTAGACACAGTGAAGTAAGTCAGAAAGAGAAAGAGAAATATTGTATACTAAGTCATATATACACAATCTAGAAAAATGGTACTGAAGAATTTATTTCCAGGGCAGCAATGGAGAAACAGGCATAGAGAATAGACTTATGGACATGGGGAGAGGGGAGGAGAGGGTGAGATGTATGTTGAGAGTAACTAGAAAACTTATATTACCATATGTAAAACAGATAGCCAACGGGAATTTGCTGTATGTCTCAGGAAACGGAAAGAGAGGCTCTGCATCAACCTAGATGGGTGGGATGGGGCGGCAAATGGGAGAGAAGTTCAAAAGGGAGGGGATATATGTATACCTATGGCTGATGCATGTTGAGGTTTGACAGAAAACAACAAAATTCTTTTAAGCAATTATCCTTCAATTTAAAAAATTAAAAAAAAAACAAAAACAAGAAAACAATTCTTGTGTTTGGTGTTTATAGCAAAATGTGACCCAGGGTGGGACTAACAGTAGGTTTCTTAGTCAGCTGTTTGCTTGTTTTTAATATTCTACTTCTTCCTGTGGTTGCTCCTGTAAAAAGCACAATCCATCCACTGCTTACACCAGCACCACATGTGCACATAGCTTATAAAAATGCAAATAATCTTTTCTTAGTCTCTTGGAAATAGGTCAGCGAAAAGGCACGTATTAGAGAGCAGACATCTACCTTGTCTGCTATCATGTTCAGATAAGAGTGGTTCACGTTCAGCCTCAACACACCCATGATGGGGCCCAGTTTCGTGGTACGGCCCAGTCTGTTTTAATCAGAATGTTATCTGCTTATATTTATGTGACTTTTAGTTTAAATGCTTAATATTAAATTAATTTTTTAAATTTTGAGATAATTGCAGGTTGGCATGTAGTTGCAAGAATTAGAACAGATCCCTTAAGTCTTATTCTCCATTCCTTCAGTTGGCAGCATTTTGCTAGCCTATAATATCATATCATAATCCAGATATTAACATGAATACAGTCATTATGTGAAACATTTTGTGTGAACATTTTGTGCACATTATGTGGCTTTTCAAATGAAAAATTTTCCTTGCATTGAAATAAAATCTATTTTTTAGAGCTTTTACCCTGGTCGTCTAGCTCATTTTTTCTGAAACAAGAAAGGCAAGATATTAATACATAACATGATGACATCAATTTTTTTAGAAGAGAGAATGTCTCCGAGAGCCCATGAAGCTGACAGTAGGTCAATGTGGAATTAACCGTAGCCTGACGGACTCCAGAGGTCTTGCTCACAGATGCCATATCAGTCTAGGTTAGGGTTACAGCATCTCGACTCTAAACAAGGGTATCTGCCCAAGGCAGTCAGCGGGAGCTGACATCCAGCAGGTGCACTGATGGAGAATTCGTTTTTTCCCCCCAGGTATTTAATATTTTATTTATTTTTTTAGTTGAGTTTTACTGGAGCATAGCTGCTTGACAAAATTGTGTTAGTTTCTGCTGCACAGAAAAATGAACCAGCTATACGTGTACATATATCCCCTCTTTTTTGGATTTCCTTCCCATTTAGCTCACCATAGACCACTGAGTAGAGATCCCTGTGATATACATAGTTCTCATTTAGTTATCTGTTTTATACATAGTATCAATAGTGTACTTAGCTTCCCTGGTGGCTCAGTGGTAAAGCCTCCACCTGCAATGTGGGAGACCCGGGTTCAATCCCTGGGTCAGGAAGATCCCCTGGAGAAGAGAATGGCAACCCACTCCAGTTCTCTTGCCTATGAAATTCATGGACAGAGGAGCCTGGTGGGCAATAGTCCATGGGATTACAGAATCAGACACAACTGAGCGACTAATACCCAGGATAAAAAGGAGAATTGCTTTGACTGAAAGGAAGGGGAACAGTTTTATGATTTCCACTCTTCACTCCTGTTCATGCGGTCATGGACCTTTAGGACTATGTTAGCTGTGTGTGTGTCTGATGCACACAGAGGTGCCGCGTCGGGAGGCAGGAGTCCCACTAGACCGACCCATTTCTGTGACCTTAGCAATCACTTCATTTGCCTAAGAATGCTCCAGTATCCCCGTTTAATGATCTGCTTGCAGATCATTGACTCAATGGACATCAGTTTGAGCAAACTCCAGGAGACAGGAAAGGACAGGGAAGCCTGGTGTGCTGCAGTCCATGGGATCGCAGAGAGTCACAACTGAGTGACTGAACGACAAAAAGACGGGGTTACATGTCGACAGTATAATGATTTCCACCCCCTCCCCACATACCTTTAGAAAAATGCTTACTCAAGGGAATTCCCTGGTGGCACAGTGAATGAGAATCTGCCTGCCGATGCAGAGAAGCAGGTTTGATCCCTGGTTTGGGAAGATCCCACGTGTCTTAGAGCAACTAAGCCCACACACCACAACTATTGAAACTGTGCTCCGCAATCAAGAGTAACCCCTGCTCACTTACTGCAAAGAGAGAAAGCCCGGGCAGCAGCAACGAAGACCCAGGACAACAAGGAAAAAAAAAAAAATTCAAAATATGTCCTATCAAGGCTTCCAGTGCTTCTATTGTCAGCATTATTTCTCAAAAGACTGCCAACAGTACTTATTCACACCCATCAAGTTTTCCTATTACCCTGGGGAAAATATTGCTATTGTTTATTTGCTCCAGTCATGTCCAACTCTTCGCAACCCCATGGACTGAAGCCCACTAGGCTCCTCTGTTCATGGAATTTTCCAGGCAAGAATACTGGAGGGGGTTGTCACTTCCTTCTCCAAGGGATCTTCCTGAAAACCCAGGGATCAAACCTATGTCTCCTGCATTGGCAGGCAGGTTCTTTACCACTGAGCCACCAGGGAAGCCTGGGGAAGGATAGGGGAGCTTAAAAGGTAAAATTTATCTAAAAGAGCTAGATGTCCACTCAGAGGATCCCTACCTTTTTACCACTTATAGAACAACTGTCGTAACTGGAAAGAGAAAAAGGGAATAAAAGGTAAAGAGAAAAAAAATCATACTAACTTGTAAGAAGAGATCATTCCCTCACAATCTTACATTCTGGGAGGAAATTGTGTAGACTCTGATATAAAGGGCAGAACATAACATGAACAATGTCCTCAGCACAATTTTTCTAGAAAAAAACATGCATTGCAAATTATGTTTACTATCTTGCCATGCTGTTCTAAAAATAATCTCATGGAAGAAAGAAAGAATAGGAATAAACCATCCTGGCTGGGAAATGAAATGATCCAGGGTAGTTTTCCTTTTCTTCTTTTTCTGCAGCCTCCAAAATGTCTACAATGAGTATGAATTACTTATACAAGGAAAAGATAAACTTTATGGAACTGTAATATATAAATGAACTTTCTTTGTGAAAGTGTCTTTTAATATCAACTGTTAGTGCAAGTGGGAACATGGCACTTTTAAAGTGGCTAAGTTCATATAAACCAGGCAGCGTCAGTTTTAATGTTCTGCTTGGCCCCTGTAACCAATAAGGGTGCTAACTTGTTCTTCAAGTTGTCTCTCAGATACTATTTATCTCAATTGCACTTATGACATGGGTTGAGTATCAGTCAATCTGAGCTTTAACTCTAGGGTTATTGTTGAAAAGCAGAGGTTCTCTCTTAGAAGAAAAGGTGACCAGTGTAAAGTCAGACCTCAGAAGTCGTGTCCACAAGATACCAAGAAGTCTAAGCTGCTGATTAGCGTGTTCTTCCAAACTGGGCTGCTTTGTCCTCATCAAGCAACGGGCTATGTGGAAGGAAGCTTGCTTCACAGCCAAACTCCTTTTTTTTTTGCTATACCACATGGCATGTGAGATCTTAATTGCCCAACCAGGGATTGAGCCCTTGTCCCCTGCAGTGAAAGCACAGTCTTAACTGCTGGACCACCAGGGAAGTCCCTGGTTCTTAGAACCTGATGGATGGCTGGAGTTCAACTGATGTGTATGAACTCAAGTCAAAGACCATTAATCTCATTTATTTCCCCACCATTGAATCCTTTCTAGAATTATACCAGTTATTTCCTATTTGAACTGGACTTTGAGTACTAGGCAACTGAAATGCACCAAGTCAAGTGTGTTATCAGATATTGCAATCAGCACAGGGGAAGCGGTTTCCATTTAATCTCAACTTAACCTCGCTCTCCACTCATGAACTTTAGAAGAGGATTCTAATAAGATGGTCAAATGTGTGATCTCATTCATTGTAACAAGCACTGCCTTCCCAGATGTGGGGCCTGATTTCCAGCAGCGGAAGGCGAGTCTATTGGATTAACTCCAGCCTTGTGATGGATTTGCTCTGGGTTTTGTCAGCCTTCAAGGCAGATGTAACGGGAGGAAATATAGAGTGTGTGTCTTGGCAGAGGACGCAATGGTGCTCTCCCGGAGACCAAGATACTGTCAAGACTCGGGGTAACAGCTCATCATTCCAGGAACTTTACGCTCCCTCCATGATGTGAAATATACTTTGCTTTCCTTTCAGTTTTGAAGGGATTTGTTATCATTCTGTAATGCCAATAATCAATTATTCACCTGTGGATTTTTCTCATTGAAGCCTCAGCATTTTCCATGGCCAAGCATGACTTCTGGCTTTACCACTATGTCACCAGTGAGTGGTCTGTTAAAAGCATATTAACTAATAGACAGCAGAGTTGTGGCTGCCAAGGGGTAGGGGCCGATGAGGGGGTGGATTGGGAGTTTGGGATTAGCAGATGCAAACTATTATCTATAGAATGGATAAACAAGGTCCTACTTTATAGCACAGGAAAATCATTCAATATCCTGTGATAAGCCCTAATGGAAAAGAAAATGAAAAAGAATATGTATATATGTATAACTGAATTACTCTGCTGTACAGTAGAAATTAACATAGCATTGTAAATCAACTATTACTTCCATAAAATTAAAACATGTTAACTAACTTTACAATAACCCCAATAAATCATCATTAGGAAGGTAAATTTGATTTGGGGGAAAAATAACATAGCAATACATCCCCTAATAAGTCAGAATTGACTTTTTGATCCTTTATTTCCTAACATAATAAAGTTTTGGTGAAACTTGATTAAAGCTCTGGGCTTGTATGCTCAGTCATGTCCGACTCTTTGCAACCTATGGACTGAAGCCAGCCAGGGTCCTCTGCCCATGGAATTATCCAGGCAAGAATACTGGAGCAGGTTGCTATTTCCTACTCTAGGGGATCATTCCTGACCCAGGGATCGAACCCGAGTCTCCTGCGTCTCCTCAACGGCAGGCAGATTCTTTACCACTGTGCCACCTGGGAAGCCTGTGATCAAAGCTAGTAAGTTCTAAAGAACTCGGAGAATTTAGATTTCCTGAGCATGTGTTATAGATTATCATGTAGGTCCAGGTCATCAGCTGAGCAGAATGAGAGCCAAAGTGGCTTGTGTAACAACCTCCCAAGGGGCAGACAGGGACGATTTGAGACTCGAAATGAACCCATCTAATTTCCATCATTTTCAGGAATCTGCCTTCCTCCATGTTATTTTTAATACTCTCTTTAGTAAGCAGCACAGACGAATAATTTGGGGGGACTGACGTCTTCAGACTTAAACTCACTGGTTCAACGTTAATCTCATAAACTTGTTTAAATTGGTGGTTAGCCTTTTATTAAACTCTTTAATTAGACTTGATCCAGCACTACCCATGAGGAAAATACTAATGAAGTGACTCACAAGTAGGCAGTTAGCCACACGTCCTTGGGGTATGCCAGGCAGCTAGACCGAAAGTCATGATTGTGCATCTCTAGGAAGTCTTCAAGTTCTGATGAAGGTGATACCAGCAAAACATATTTGAAGTCAATGGAAGATGTACCGTAACATGGTAGGACCAGCCTAGAATATACGTGAGAAATGTGCCCATGGGTCCCAGGCTGGCAGGATTTCAGAAAGAGAGACAGGGTAAGCTTTGGAAAGACTGGACAGGGTTGCTTAAGATGAAAAGGAAACAATTAGAAAGGTATTGAGAAAACCTGGGCAAGAAACAGGGCACCGTGGTGGCAGCAGTGTGGATGGGAAAATGGCATGTGTTTGAGAAAATCCTGAGAGAGACGCTGGCTAACAAGAAACAGACAGAGGATGACAGCAGCTTCTGGATGGTTTCAAGTTTTCTGGGATTGAAGACGGGTCGAGGAGGAGACTTCCCGCTAGGAGCGACACTAACGGGAAAGGAGGAGGTGAGTGGAGGAGATCTGGGTCTTTGGCTCGGTGTCTAGACTGACTTGTATATACAGGTTATTAAGACTCCTTTCAGGGAACTTAAGTACTTAAGACTTCCCAGGGAGCGTCAGTTTGATCCCTGGTCGGAGAGCTAAGATCCCACATGCCTTGTGGCCAAAAAATCAAAACATAAAACAGAAGCAATATTGTAACAAATTCAAAAAAGGCTTAAAAAAATTAAAACCTTTCAGGTTTCTACATGCAAATATCCAACAAGCAGTCATAGCCACAGTGTCTGGGAATCGGAAAAGAGATATATCCCAGGGAAATATATTTGGGAGTCATCAGTATCTAGGTGCAAATCAAAGTGGTTAAGTCTCAGCAAAGTGCTTGGGGGGAGAAATCAAAAAGGAGAAGAGTAGAGAATGAACTTCTCCCTGGAAAGCAGCACTGCAGGCCTAAGTAGGAGGAGAACGGCCTTTCAAGGGCCTGAAAGGATGTGCAGGCAGGCAGGCGGTCACTCAGAAGGGGTGACCTTGGGGGCAAGCCCAGGGGAGGACTGTGAGGTGGGGTTGAAACCCAGCACAAGGGGGATGAGCATCCTCGGTAACCTGGCCTCAGCTTGCTGATGACAGGGGGTAACGAGGTGGATGTGAACCAAACCACAAGTCAAAAAAAGAATTTCCTAAACTGAGGTCTGTAGGCCTTTGGAAGTCCAAGGTTATTTCATTCGATCAATGGAACTAATATTGTAACTGAGCAGAGCCCCCATGGGGGGGACATGCCTTTCCCCATATCCTCTGCTTTAGCACCCCTCTGGGGGCACCTAGATAATAGCATTCCATGCACTGTCCCTGAGTTGTTCTGCAGATGTGGAAACCCTCCCCCTCTCCAACAAGGAAAGGTGTTAACTACTCAACGCCCAGGAACACACGGCCCCAGGCCTCCTGGAGCCTAAAGACTAACGATGTTAACCCCTGTGACACCACCCTGCTGACTTGCCAATCAGCCCATCAGAAACTGTGCACAAGCTGATCACAGACCCTGAGACCCCCTCCCTCACCTCGCTTTTAAAAGGGTTTTCACTTTGCCAAAACCCTTCTGGGAGCTCAAGGCTTTTAGGGAGTGAGCCAGTGTCTCCTGGGGCCCTGCAATAAACCTTTCTCTGCCAGTGCAGGGGACACGGGTTCAATCCTCGGGCCAGGAAGATCCCACATGGCACAGGGCAAGCCGGCCCATGGGCCACACTGACTGAGCCCACGCGCTGTAACTACTGAAGCCTGCATGCCTAAAGCGGTGCTCCGCAGCCAGAGAAGCCATGGTGATGAGCAGCCCTGTCTTGCTAAAACTGGGGCAGCAGCAGCAAAGACCAAATATAAACAAATGAAATTATATATTAAAAAAAGTCTGGCTCGTGGAATACAATGCTTTGCATTGTATTTGAATTTATTTATTTGAATAAATATTTATTTGAATAAATATTTGTAAATGTTATTGAATTAAATAACGTGACTTTAATTAGTAACAGATACATTATTCTCACTAACAATTCATATTAACAATTGACTAATTACTTATAATTAATAATATAATAGATACTAATAAGAATTAAGATCAATTACTACTGATAATTGATTCTGCACATATAGAAGGTCACAGAAAAACTTACTAACAGAGAGAACCAATTTCCTGACATTAACTCAAGTGTTCTCATCTATGCTAAACTGAGTCAAATAGAAAGTAAACTCTCAGAAATACCTTTGATTAGGGACTCTTTCTGCTGCTGCTGCTAAGTCACTTCAGTTGTGTCCAACTCTATGTGACCCCGTAGACGGCAGCCCACCAGGCTCTGCCGTCCCTGGGATTCTCCAGGCAAGAACAACGGAGTGGGTTGCCATTTCCTTCTCCAATGCATGAAAGTGAAAAGTGAAAGTGAAGTTGCTCAGTCATGTCAGTCTCTCCGAGAACCCATGGACTGCAGGCCACCAGGCTCCTCCATCCATGGGACTTTCCCGGCAAGAGCACTGGAGTGGGGTGCCATTGCCTTCTCTGGGGGACTCTTTCTAGACCTGATTAAAAAGAACCTTCAAGGAAGAAACAATATTATTTTCATTTATGACATATTCAAAAAATTATGTCTATTTCTCTCACATAGACCTCAGCTTTTAAAAAGTTAATTTTTATTTTACACTTAGGTTTGCCAGCCTTTAACCCCTTAAAAAAGAGAGACCCCAATACAATGTGGCCTCCACTTCTTGTGAATATAATTTGGTTTAAAGATGGGGAATTAGAAATGATCCTACCAATTCCTAAGGCTCCATGATTGAAATCAAGCACTTAAAATTACATCTATTTTTTAACAATCACAATGGTAACTTTTTAAAAGACAGTTCTCTCTTTTTTTCATTAATTTATTCAATCAATACCTGAGCGCCCAATGGGCGGTTTCTTTGAAGGTTTCTGAGGACACAGAGATGAATTAAACACCATCCTTGTTGCCGAGAAGGAGTTCATTGTCTGAGGTGTTATTTTTGTTTAGTTGCCAAGTTGTATCCAATTCTTTGCAACCACAGGACCACACCTACTATAGCCCGCCAGGCTCCTCTGTCCATGGGATTTGCCAGGTAAGAGTACTGGAAAGCGTTGCCATTTCCTTCTCTAGGGGATCATCCTGACCGGGATGGAATCAGTCTCCTGCGTTGGAAGATGGAGTCTACCACTGAGCCACCAGGGCAGCCTGTCTCGGGTGTAGAAGGAGACATTTGAGCAGGCAATTTAGTGTACAGAGCAGCCAGAGAAAACAGCTCTGAGGTCTCTGGGCTCTTACTCCCCCAGAGCTATTTTTCCTTGGTGGATGGGGGGAAATCAACACCTCTAAAGACTTAGGGTAGAAAAAATACCAGAGCTGTATAAAAAGCACAGTAGTTTCACTCAGGGAAGTAATCTCTCCTGAAAAACCACGAATGCACTAGTAAAATCAACATGCACTAGTAAAATAAAGTACTTGTTGAGTCTTGGAGATTGACTTCCTAGTGAATCTTGAGTGCTTAGCTAAATTAATCATCACAGTTCAGCTTATTTGCAGTCGAAGTCTGTTGTGTTGTCTTTTATTACTGAATGAGCACTCACTGTCATTTTCCCAGGCATCTGTTCCCTTTGTATTTAGTTTGTGTCTTTTGGTCGTTTGCTTTCCAGGTGGGCAGGACAAACAGCCCCTGCTGCGTGTTTGCGTGGATGAATACACAGCTCAGTGATGTCAAATGCATTTCATCGTCTCCTGAGTAACTTAAAATTGAACTAGGTATAAAGCTGGGGAAAAACCATGGTAGCAAATAATTCTGCATGTTCCACAAAGAGCTGACCTAGTTACGCTAGAATTTCTGTGCTTCATAAATCTTGTTTCAAATAATCATAGCTTTCTGGGAAGAGAATCCACTCAGAAATGAACATCCATGATCTCTGAAAACAGTCTTGTGGGGAGGTCCAACAGGCAGGCCACGATTTTGATTGGATTATCTCTCAGCCCTCCAACTAATTCCATATTTAGCTCCAGATAAGCAGCAAAGGATCGCATGCCTCCAGGAATTAAGGCCACTTAGTCTATCACAGTGGGCTAAGCAAACGAAGCTGGTCTGGATGGGCAGGTGAAGCAGTGGTGATCTACCAGGGCACTTCCTTCTGGGCTGGTGTGCTGTGGGTAGGAGGGTTGTGTTTGCTTAGAGCAGTGGGGTGGGGGGTAGGGAGTGGGGTGGATGTTGGGACAGTCCGAGCCCCTAGATAGTTGTTTCCAGAGTGAGAATTCTCTTATTCATGCCAACCTGCTTGACAAATATTCCCATTTTCAATGGGTACCATAATGAGAAAAAGGGTAGGAAGAATAGGCTATGAGATATGATTTTGAGGAACTGGCAAGTTCCGCCTTATACCCTCCACTGTGTGTGCCTGCTAAGTCGCTCAGTCATGTCCGACTCTTTGCGACCCCATGGACTGTAGCCAACCAGGCTCCTCTGTCCCGGGCATTCTCCAGGCAAGAATACTGGAGTGGGTTGCCATGCCCTCCTCCAGGGGATCTTCCCAACCCAGGGATCAAACCTGTGTCTCTTATGTCTTCTGCATTGGCAGGAGGGTTCTTTACCAGTAGTGCCACCTGGGAAACCCATACCCTACCCTCCACCAAGTGGGATCAAATACTGTCTCTTTTGGCCTGTCAACACTACCTGCAAAAGTGCATGATAGCTTTTTTTTTTTTTTAATGGCATCTATCTGGGGTCTTAGTTCCCAGACCAGGGATTGAACCTGTACCACCTGCATTGGCAGCAAGGAGACTTAACCACTTGGCCACCAGGGAAGTCCCAAGAGCTTCATTTGTTTCAAATTAAAAATACCCTGTTTTGTTTATTTTTTTAATTTTTTTTAACTTCAAAATCATTTTTTTTCTTTTTTTATATTATAGTGGTTTTTGCCATACATTGACATGAATCAGCCATGGATTTACATGTGTTCCCCATCCTGATCCCCCCTCTCACCTCCCTCTCCATCCCATCCCTCTGGGTCTTCCCAGTGCACCAGCCCTGAGCACTTGTCTGATGCATCCAACCTGGGCTGGTAATCTGTTTCACCCTTGATAGTATACTTGTTTCAATGCTGTTCTCTCTGAACATCCCACCCTCGCCTTCTCCCACAGAGTCTAAAAGTCTGTTCTGTACATCTGTGTCTCTTTTTCTATTTTGCATATGGGGTGATCATTACCATCTTTTAAAATTCCATATATATGCATCAGTACACTGTATTGGTCTTTATCTTTCTGGCTTACTTCACTCTGTATAGTTGGCTCCAGTTTCATCCATCTCTTTAGAACTGATTCAAATGAATTCTTTTTAATGGCTGAGTAATATTCCATGGTGTATATGTACCACAGCTTCCTTATCCATTCGTCTGCTGATGGGCATCTAGGTTGCTTCCATGTCCTGGCTATTATAAACAGTGCTGTGATGAACATGGGGTACACATGTCTCTTTCAGATCTCATTTCCTTGAAAATACCCTGTTTTAAATTATCAATATGAGATTATGATTTAGTGGTTCAGAATACTTTGAACGTGACAAATTACGGAGTGCAGTCCTTAATAATCAGAAAGATGAAGACATTGGAAGGGCCCTGGGCCCCTGGAGGAATGAAGGACAAGGTTTTAATGTTATTGAGCCTCAGTTTTCCCAGTCATTAAATGAGGGTGTCAACCAGATAGTATAAATGGCCCTTTTCAGGTTTTTTCAAGCCTATAATACCAAAAATAAATTGGATCTACATTCAAGTTTGCCAGTTTTCCCTTGACCTTGCCCTAAAAAGATAGTGAGTCACTGAAAGCCATAGGCTGCTTGGAAAGGGTTCTAGTCCTACACTAAATTCCCAAGTGTGTGCACGCGTGCTCAGTCGTGTCCGACTCATTGGGATCCTATGGATTGTAGCCCACCAGATTCCTCTGTCCACGGGATTTCCCAGGCAAGAACACTGGAGTGGTTGCCATTTCCTTCTCCAGAGGATCTTCCAGACCCAGGGACTGAACCTGCATCTCCTGTGTCTCCTGCATTGCAGGCAGATTCTTTATCACTGAGCCCCTGGGAAGTCCACAAAGCCCCGGACTGAGCCTGCTTTGAGGAACTTAAGGATGATCTCTCAGAAATCTCATTTCCACTGCTTTAACGCCTAAAATTGCAAAATAGCATTCAGCATCTATTAGCCTGCGTCCCTGCATATATGACAGAGCCCAGACCCACCCTCCTGTCCTGAGTGACCTAGAACCGCCATCGACAAAGGAAGGGAGAAACTCTACTTGCTGAGCTGTCTTGTGCTGGGATCTCTTTTTTGGCTCAGTGTAGCCCACTCTAATGACAGCCTCCCGGACCACCCGCTGTAGCATTATATTGGCTGACCTAGAGTGGTTGCCACAGGCTTATCTGTCAGCTGAAGGGCAGCATCCCAGAGCGGGTTATCTATGTTGTTACTGCTGGAATGGGGTTCCCTAATAGCGCAGTTGGTAAAGAATCCGCCTGCAATGCAGGAGACCCCGGTTTGATTCCTGGAATGGGGAGATCTGCTGGAGAAGGGATAGGCTACCCACTCCAGGATTCTCGGGCTCCCCTTGTGGCTCAGCTGGTAATGAATTCGCCTGCAAATATTTTGTGTTAACTGAAGAAAGCGAAACCACGCTGAATTTCTCCAAGTGAAGTTCACGTTTTTAAAGACCTGGTTTTCAGGGATGATTCCATTTCCTGTAGAAATCAATCTGCCACTTTTCCGAGCATCTGATTGTTGGGTATGGGGTCAACTCACTGATAAAAGAGAGAAACAGCACTATTTACATCCGTGGAACTTGGTCTGTTTTCCGTGGCAGACCCGACACTTTGTGCTAGGAGCTTTGATCTCTCTTAAGACGCGCTCATTAACTCACTGAAGGAGGCATTATTTTTTTTTAAATATTATTATTTTATTTTATTTTTTTTTTCCATTTATTTTTATTAGTTGGAGGCTAATTACTTTACAACATTGCAGTGGTTGTCATACATTGAAATGAATTAGCCATGGATTTACATGTATTCCCCATCCCAGTCCCCCCTCTCTGAAGGAGGCATTATTAACACAATTTTATAAATACTCATGATTATTGCCCAAACAGTTCAAATAATAGCTTATGTCATGTCACACGATCCTGAGATCCAGGCAGAACTTAAAGCAGTGCGGGTCCGCGGGTTAAAGTCTTTCTGTACTTCTAACCTGGTCATCCTGTCAGTGTAACTAACAGACTCACCCTTAAGGAGCCGAGCGAACATTCACAAGACATTACGTTAGCAGGACACCAATCATCTAACAAACTGCTGCCCTATTCTCTCCCCCCAAACTTCAGGAACTTGAGTCTAAAGGCTTCATTACAAATTGACCTTATGATCAGGAGAGATCATTCTGATCAAGAGCTTTAAATATATTTATACTCTAGGGATCTTCCCTGATGAAAGAATTTAAAAGTTTAAATATGAATTCTTTCACCAAAGGATTATTTCTAATTATGACAACAAAAAGAGATTCAATTTTAAACAAGGGATTCGTATTTTCATAAGGCAGAATGCAGACAAATGTCAACAAGACTTTGTTAGAAGTTAGAAATATTTATAACATTAAATGGAAAAAAAGAGGTAAAAGTATATTTATAGGCTGAGTTTAAAATGTAAAAAAAAAATTATATATATATATATATATATATATATATATATATATATATATATGCATAATAGCCTGGAAGAGAAATCACCAAAATTTTAACAGGTGTTCTCACCAAGTGATAAGATTACAGGTGCTTTTTTCCTGTGTATATTATTGGGCACAAGTTCTTTTATTTTCCTTTCTTTACTGAGCATATGTTGCGTTTAAAAACAGGAAAAAATTAAAATTTCAATTTGCAACCACAAGCTGGTCATTTATGCCAATCTTTCTCAAATTGAAGTTTGACATAATACAACAAAATTCTATAAAGCAATTATCCTTCAATTAAAAAATAAATAAATTTAAAAAAAACAACAAAAACAAACAAACAAAATGTTTGCCTGGAAAACTCATATAAAATGTAGGTTTGGATTCAGCCTGAGATGCTAAATTTCTAACAAGCTCCCAGGTTATACTGATGCTGGTCTGGGGACCACACTTGGAGTTGGATTTCATGTCGAATAAGCAAGAAAGAAGCATTGTAGATCCACTTAAATCTGAGAGTTAGAGCCTAGGAAGCTCGCTTTGCAAATTCTTCCCTTGAAAATCTGAGTCAGGAAGTTTGGCTTAACGGTTACCTAAATCTCTCCTGTTGCACTATAATCCCTTTTCTTTTCCAACTTTACTTCTCGTTGAACCAATTTTCAAACCCACAGTCCAGCTCCTGAGGTTTTCTTCTCCAGGGTAACCTTCCTTTGCCCCTTGAAATTAAATTCCATTTGTTCTGCTCATGTTGGCACAAAAATTGTCTCCAGTTAGTTTAATAAAACCATCACTAAAACAATTTTCTTGAGTAGTGTAATTATAGAGCTAGTAATTAGACTCATCACTAAATGAATAGCCCAGTTAGATTACATTTAGACAAGCACACACACCCCATTCTGTTTTAATCACCCCTTAAATGCAATCCCATTGTTTGCATGGAAGGACTTTTTAAATGATAATAGTAAGAGCATCATAGACACTCTTAAAAGTTAATGCTACCTCTAAAATTAGGGAAATTTGGCATTCACTACATTACCTTTGGCAGGGGTAGGGGAAGGGAGGTGCTTTCCCGGCATTTTGTCAAGACAGTAGGGGAATCCTATCTTTCAACTACCGAAAGTGGTGTGAATGGAACAGGAGGGAAGGGGGCAGGGAAAGAATGGAAAGAATGATATAGACCTAGGACATGACAGAACTGAGTAGTACCAACTAGGTCCAAGATGGCAGAAGATTCAACTTCCAGTGGACCTCGAACCTTATTATACACTCATTGTAATACATTAGCATAAATGAAGTGACACACCCACAGATGCCCTCACAGTTCCAAGGCTAACCATAACAGTTCGAAAAGTGCGTGGTGGCCCAATTTCTGGAAATCCCTGCCCTTCCCCCCAATAATTAGAATAATCCTCCCAGTCACTAGCTTGTGAGGTTACCCAGCCCATGAAAACTAACCACATCATATTTCAAAGCCTTCTTTCACCTTCTGAGATGCCCCACAGTCTGTCTGTGGAGTGCTTCTCTCTAAATAAATCCACTTCTTACCAATCACTTTGTCTCTGTCTCTGAATTCTTTCTCAACAAAAGAAGCAAGAACCTCCAATTCACCAGGAACATGTGCATTTCCTGAAGTCCCAGTGGAGATTCTCCCATGATACCTGCCAGATGACATGGCCACAGCATGAAGATGCATTTTTGAAGCTCCTGTCAGCTCCTTTAGGGAGTCTTTTTGATTCAGCACTTCCAGGTGAATCTTTGACTCTTTTGTCTGTTTTAGTGCTGGGTTTTCAATTTCATTCTGCAACCTATTTGCCCTCCTCCAAGACACCTGCAGTTTTCTCAAAGCATAAACGATGCAAACTGCAGGAACCCAGATGCCCTTGGAGCCTCATGATCTAACAGAGCTCTCATAGAAGTCTACATGTGTGGTCAGCCCACTGTGCTCATAGGAGTCTACATGAGTCGTCAGCCCATCGTGCTCTTCACATCCACCGATTCACATTGTAGAAAGTTTCACTTTCTGGCTAAGAACCACCCAATTTCCCATCAGAGATAATATGACTTTGACCTGACTCATCATTTCTAAAAGATGGAGCATTCCCAACAGCTAAAAGTCATTCAACACCAAGCTACATACTTTCAATGTATCCTTCCATTGGATTGGTCCAGGATTCTGTTTCCCAGGGGAAAAACTGGGCAGTCCAGAGAGGTTATATAACACCCAAGTACAACCAGTTTAGAAATGGCAGAAAAGAAAGTGAAAACTATGTTTTCCTATTGAAAAGAGTGTGGGCTTAAGAGCATTCCTGAGTTCTCCAGGAACCTCTCACCTTTGTTTCTTTATCTTTTGTTGTTCTTTAGTTGTTAGGTCATGTCTGATTCTTTGCAACCCCTTAGAAAGTAACCTGCCAGGCTCCTCTGTCTATGGGATTTTCCAAGCAAGAATACTGGAGTGGGTTGCCATTTCCTTCTCCAGGGCATCTTCTTGACCCAGGGATCGGAACCTGTGTCTCCTGCTTTGGAAGGTGGATTCTTTACTGTGGAGCCACCAGGGAAGTCCTTTATCTGTGCAATGAGAATAATTGTATCCACGACACTTACACCTTAAGGGTGTGTATGTGTGTGTGTGTGTGTGTGTGTGTGTGTGTGTGTGTGTAACATGAGATAAGGTTTATAAAAGCAATCTGTAAAATGGAAAATTCTACCACATGTAAATTATTATTGTTATGACTTAACCAGATCTAGGACATGCATTGCTTAATAAACCGAGCTCATCTCTGAAGTAGTTGAAATGTCTTACATCCTATCATAGAAATAGTCTTATATTACACATTAATATTATTCATGTGTTATAGTTAACTTGTTCAAATGTCACAGTCATATCAGGAAGAGGCTTCCGTAGATGTTGTAAGCCATCTTTTACATTTTATTTTTTATCCTGCTTTTAATTTGCATGCTTTCAGTTCCCTTTTCAGTAACAGAATTACTCTGTTCTCAGCTGATTGATTCTAGGAATTTGCTGAATGCAGCCAAACTATGACATGTTTGCATTTTAAAGTCTTGAAATGTTCTTTCGGTTTTGAAAATGAGCTTATTTGGAGGAAATGCAGGACTTCTTGAACTAATGGCAAATTACGTTAATAAAATTCATACGTGCTGTGGGCAGTGATGATTCTCTATCAAAGGGAAAGTAAATCAAAAGCTGAATTCCACACTCTAATTGGTCACATCTCCCGTTTATTTTAGGAGGAACATTTTCTGTTTGAGCTTCTAATACTGAGGTGCAGAACAAACGGTTCTCCCCGTTAAGCGGCTCTTCTCTCTCCAGCCTCGTCTCTTCCAGAAGCTCCTACTATTGACTTTGGCTCCCTCCTTCCACCATCCACAGGGCCATCAAAGTTTTATCACCACAGCTGTTTGCCACGCAACACACACTCACACTATTGCAAGTTTCATCTTTCTTAGAAATAGGTTTAATTTGTTTGAAACTGTGTTGGCTGGTGGCTTGTTTAGCAGCAATCTCAGTTTTTAAGAAGAATTTTAAAAAGACTGGTGTGAAATGAGACATGAAGTTGGAATTCAGAGGTCTTTTTCACAAGGGCCCTTCTATCTACTGAGCCCGGTACCATCTGGCCAGCTGACCGCAGTGAACACACTCAAATCTTGTCTTGAAAGCAGACGCTGCTAAACTTTGAGTCTGGTCTGAATTTTACAAGTCGCTGGTATGGAAGGGTGGTATAATCAAGTGTGATATGCACACTCTTTGAGGGAGAAAAAGAGTAAAATAAAGTTTCCGTGGTTTGCAATGTTCAAAAGCAGGCAGTGGGCTGATGTAAGCTAACACCCCTGGGGGCTTCCTGTGTGCTGGCCAGATGCATGGACCTACCTGGCACTTGATGGCAAGATCTGACTCAGCATAAAGCAAACTGCTGCAAATTCTCCTGTCTTTTTTCCCTTGAATATAGTAATTTGTGGTAACTGCTGTTGGTTCATTTCTATAATCATAGCTGCCTGTTAGCATTGGATGCATTGAAAGGTCAAAATCACTTTGGAAGTGATTAGCTTTGGATGCACTGAAAGGTTAAAACCACTCAACCTTCCAATAAATTTTCTTCATTTAAAAATACATTTTTAATCTGAAAAAGAACATAGATATTTGGTATTTTGCTGCAGCTTGTCCTAATGAATTAAGAGCACTCTTAAATACTATTAAAGATTATTTGAAAACATAATTTTCATAGACCCACTTTTCTGATTATCATATCATTTTTATGTATTTAAAAGACATTTTATCTTATTTTTTAATTAATTAATTTTTATTGAAGTATAGTTGATTTATGATGTTGTGTTAGTTTTTGGTTTACAGCAAAATGATGCAGTTATCTATATATATGTATCTATAAATATAAACTGCATCAATTTGCTTTTAAAATTAGGTTTTCAAAGAATTTTAATAGCACCTAAGAGTGCTCTTAATACATTAGGACAAACCATAGCAAAATACAAAAACATGTAACAAAAAATGATGCTGAATGGTTTCTTTTATTATTGTTTGTAAACTAAAATCCATATTCTCATCTCAGGAAAAAGAACTGTAAATATGTGCATTCACAGGTGGTACCCAGACTCACCCAGTTCAAGTGGTTATATTTTTACAGTGGATACAAATACAGAATCCTTATGTTGTACACTTGAAACTAATAGGATGTTGTATGTCAATTACACATCTATAAAAAAATAAATAAAATATAAAACCCATAAATATATATAGAAAAAGACTGAAGTAAATACTTCAAAATACTAAAAAATAGAAAATTTCTTTTTGAAGAAAAACATATTAATTTGGAAAATTAAAAAAGCATAAAGAAGGAAAATCTTCATGTTTCTATCATTCAGAGAAAATCCCTGTGAACACTGGGTACAATTTTCTTTAGCATTTTATTTGTTCTCTCTCTCTTTCTTACTACATTTTTCATTGTATACTCTATTTTTCTCCATTTAACTTTATTTCATCAATATTTTCTTATGCAATAAAAAATTCATGGCATCACTTTACACAGCTTTAAATAACAGTCTATTGTATGGTATACCCTAATTTTAAAAAAAAAACAAATCCCTATTTTGCTGTTTTTTCCTAATTTCTTACTAATTTAAAATAATAATGCAATGAATTATCTTGGACATAGGTTTTCCTGTGCACTGTTACTTTCTTATAATATGAGGTAAAATATTAACAGAGGGCTCCCCAAGTGGCTCAGTGCTAAAGAATCTGCCTGCTAGGCAGGAGATGCGGGTTCTATACTGGGTTGGGAAGATCCCCTGGAGAAGGAAATGGCAAGCCACTCCAGTATTCTTGCCTGGGTAATCCCATGGACAGAGGAGACTGGCAGGCTAAGTCCATGGGGCTGAAAAGACTTGGACACGACTTAGCGACTGAACAACAAAAATATTAACGAGGGTTTTTTTGTCCTTTAAGGTATCCAACGTTCCTTCCTTTTTTTTTTTTTTTTTTAGCAACATCATGTGCTTCCATAGAGGGAAACCAAAACCATAAAGACAGAGGATGGGTCAAAGTCTTACTCTTTAAGTTCTGGAGATCATGGCACAGTCTCTAGTTCTGAACATCTGTATTTTAGTTTGCAGGAGCTCCTTTTTTTTGAGGCTGTAGAATTTTGGTTTTTGTTTTGAATTCAAAGAGTCAAACCTCAAAGGAATCAAGGCATAGACTTCATACTATAAATAAAATATTGGAATAGGGGCTCTCGGACTAGTGTTTGTGAATAGGACAGAGTTTTAGTATAATTGATTTCCCATTGTAACCCTACGTATCTCATGTTGTACCTCTAAAACGTTTTTCCGAGAAGAACACAGAGGATTCATCAGACCACAGAAGGAAGTCCATGCACAAAAGAGGTTAGGAGCTCCTGGTGTTGCAAAGCACGCTTTTCCCCTTCAAAACTGGGGCGACTGCTTGACCTGAGGCAGGCCTAGGAGCAGAAGCAACACAGGCAGATCCCCGTGATGAGACCGTGAACAGAGGGCCATCCTCCGCAGGCCGTGTGTGTGTGTGTGTGTGTGTGTGTGTGTGTGTGTGTCTGAAGCACATGCTCTCTACGCTACCTTGCCCTACCCCCTCCAGTTACATTCGAAGAATGCTAAAAATAGGGAAATGTGTGCTTCCCTTTCCAGGGTTTTGCCCCACACGGAGCGGGTCCTGAAGAAAAGCCACGTCGGGCACTGTACCTGAGCTGTGACTAGCACAAACGCCATGGATGGGTCCCTGGAGCCCCGGCATTGCAGAAGGATGGGAGCATGGTACCCGCTGCACTCTGCCACCCCTGCCTCCAGGAAACGCGGAGTAGCGGAGGACACTTGAGCCAGCTGGCGGGGGAGTAGAACTATTCCACATGTACCAGAGGATGTGAGAGCGGGAAGGATGTAGACTGTTCCTCTAGGGACCAGGAGAGGGCGCTGTACTAGCTCAGCAGGCGACGCTGTGAAGGAAAGGGGGCTGCTGGAAGATCCCCCGGCTCAGAGCATTTCTGCAACAGGGACGTTGCTAACAGACCAAGGGGAAGAAGGACAAGGAGGAGGTTGGCTGGAGCACCCCGTGCCCTCCCCCCAAGTCTCACCTACCCCCCACTCCCGCTCCCCAGATCCGAAATGTGATGCCAGGGGCAAAAGGGCTAGGGGAGACTTTAGGATTAATGAGTTTAAGATCAAAACGCCTGAAAAAAAAGAAGTGACAGGGTTTCAGCAGAAATTGACTGGATCGTATTTTCTGATTTCAGGAGGTATAGGAACTTGAGATAGATATTGAGTCATAGAAAAATAAAAGAGGTGTTGGGGTTTTGTGGTTATTGGGGTTTTGCACCCTTCAATTTTATGATCTGTGAAAATATTATATACTTAGTAAAGTTCTTTAAATGTCACATTTCTGAGTCAACTGGTAAAAGTGTTATGCAGGCTTTTTATATATGCTTTTAATTTCTTTCCAGAAAAGCTCTGCTAATTACTCTTCCAAGCCACAAGCTCAAAAGTACTGAGTATGGGGGTTTTAAACTATTTTTCAGTTCAATTTTTAAAAAGGCAAAATTAATTGGAATACTATATTATCATAATTTTTAGTCATTTGTATTTCTTTTGTGAACTGTACATTCATGTGCTTTGCTCATTTTAAATTAGAAGTATTAGTTCTTTTCTTGTTGGTTTTAGTATACTAAGGATACCAATTTTCCCTATCATATTTGTCTTGAGTGTTTCTCCCAATTTGCTCTTGGCATATGAATTATCTTTACAAAGTCATTTCATGTTCCCAAGTTTAATCCTTTTTTCACTTGTCTTGCCCATGTTTTGTTACTTTCCATGGTTTCATGTAAAAATATTTATTTTGTAATTTCTAGTGCATATTTAACACATCTAAAATTAATTTTGGTGTCTTATGGGATGGAAGGTGAGAAATCTAAGTTTTTTCAAACACACAATTTTGTTGTTAAGTACTTCATTAACTCAGTTATTTTACAAGACTTTGTTGAGTACCTATTAGGTATGAAGCACTGTGCTATGCTCTAATCACATAGTAACCAAAATGTAAATTTTTTTTTAATAAACCAGACAATCTTTCTTTTGAGAGCTCACAACATGATTAGGGAGACAGGTATTAAGTAAGTAAATATATATTTGTGAATTGTAACTCGGGAAATGAAAACAGAATAAGGCAAGAGGAGGAGAATGGGAGAATCTTAATTTGACTGAGGGTAACAGGCAGCTTCCCAAAGAGACTGACACTTGATTTTTACTTTTTATGTGCTTATTTCCCTGCATACTCTAAATTCTGTTTCGTTGCTATTTTTTCTGGGCCATTGATCCATTTGTTTAAACCAGTCTTGCACTACTCCAAGTAGTCAAGCTTTATGATGTGTTTAAATATTTGAGCAAATTCTTTCTCAATACAATTTTCAGTTTATTTTTTGTTGGTCAGCCTGCAAACCCATATGTCCACTGCAGAACCAAAATGAAGCCAGTTCTGTGAACACAGAAAGTTGTTTTCCTATTGGAGCAGAGCAAGGGTTTTCATCCTTTGGTTCAAATTTCACTTGTGGCTTCTTTGCTCTGAGCAGCTGTGAATAGACCACCTCTCCCTTCCCAGGGCGCCTTCCACATGGCTCCGTATCCACCAGGATGGCTGGGAACTCCTTGACTTCCTCCCCAATCCCACTTGGTTTTTTTTCTCCTTATTCTTCTGGAGAATAATTATTTTGTTCTGTCCAGACTTATAAGCCACCTTTTCAACCAGCTCAGGAAACAACATTTCAGTTACCTGGACAACCCTTCTTAGGAGAGAAAGGGGATTACAAAGCCACAACAACATTGTCAGAAAAGAAATTCTCCAAGTTCCCACATCTGTAAGATTGTTCTTTCTTAGAATGGAAGAATGAATAATGTAGCAATGATGCTGGTTGCCTGTTCACCAACATTCTTCTTTATTTGAAAAGCCCTATTTTTATTAGGAGTATCAACATACCTGATTTCCCAGATTCCATTACAAATAGGCAGCCTTGTTCTGGCCATGAGATGAGAGTAGAACTTCTGGAAGGGTTGCTTAGCAGGAGACAATAGCATGAAACTGCCATGACCATAATGGACCGCTTAACGTCAGACTTTTCTGATGTGTGGGTAAACTTTTATGTATTTAAACACTGTTACTTGAGTTTGTGTACAGACAGTTCAATCCCACTCTAACAGGTGTAGGCCAGCAGAGTCCACTGACTTCTGTTCCCAACCAAGAAAAAAATCACCAGGGTCAAATGTAAGGATCTCCAGAGAAGTCATGGGTGTTATCATAATGGTTTTTGAAAAGGTGAAGCTGAAACGAAATCCCATTACATTCTGGATAGCATGGTGCTTTGCTTTTGGCATACTCAAGGCTCTGATGGAAAGCACTTAGATTTTTAATTGAGTGCCTATCAATTTAAGCATTTGGGAATGTCCTACATTAAATATATGAATAATGACCTTAGCAGAGAATTTCAATTTTATTACTAGTGCTCGACATTAAAAGCAAAGAGGATGTACTTCAATGAAGTGTCTGGGCAGGCTTCACATGCTCCCTCCTCACTGGTCCAATGTACCTTCCAAACTTTCAACCACTTTACATTCTTCTAAAATGTTTGCTGCCCAAAGAATAAAGTCTAGATCCTATAAGCCTAGCATCCAGACACAGTATGATTCTCTCTTAACTTTCAGCCTCCTTTCCAGATAGCCCCCACACAAGAGTAAGACATACTTGATGGCTCCTTGTAATGTAGCTTCGTGTTTCCTTACCTGTGCACTATGGGCAAGCCATTTGACTTGGAAATAAACACCCACAGCGTGTTTATCCACAGCGAATGTGAGGGTCATTCATCACTACAATATTGTGGGAGTGATTTTCCTGATCTGATAGGCAGGCAACAGTCTCTTCTAAGAATTCCATGTGCGTCTTTTCTAGTATTAAATACCCTTCCTAACTTCAGGGAGATGATTTCTTGCTGAAGCAAATGCAAGTGGCTGGAACATTTCTATTCAAAGCAGATAGGTTATCCGGCTTCATCTGCCATGGCCTATTTGGGCCACCTCCCAGCAGCAACATATCACTCCTCATAGTGTGATAACGAGTTGCTTTGATTTGTCAAGACTTTGAAATCCTACCCTGAGTCCCTGCACAGGTAGTCAGGTGGTTCTTGGTAGGATGTGTGTGAACAAGGATCCAGACTGGTTTCTAGCCCATGCAAAGCAACCGCCCCTCACTTACTAACCTCTTGGTGTCCCAGCTTCAGCAAACATCTCTGCATCACTGCAGATACCACTGTGGACCAGCTGGAGATTTGGTAGTGATCACTCATCTGGGACTTAATCTGGAGGGACTGTCAAAGGAAGTTTGTGGACTGGGCATTTTTGTTGTTTTTTTTTTAATTTAATTAAATTCTTTAAAAGTTTTTAAATTTAGTATGATTATTATTGTCATTATTTCTGGCTGTGCTGGGCCGTCATCACAGCGCACAGGCTTTCTCTGATTGCGACGTGCAGGCCTCTGGTTGTGGTGGCTTCTGTTGTTGCAGCGCATGGCTTATTGCCAGATGGATTGTGGCATCTTGGGCTTCCCACGTGGCACTAGTATAGTAAAGAACCTGCCTGCCAATGTAGGAGGACATGAGAGACGAGGGTTCGACCCCTGGGTTGGGAGATCCCCTGGAGAAGGAAATGGCAAGCCACTCCAGTATTCTTGCATGGAGAACCCCAAGGACAGAGGAGCCTCACAGGCGACAGACTGTAGGGTCGCACAGAGTTGGACACAACTGTAACGACTGAGCACGCATGCGTGGGGAATCTTAGTTCCCAGACTAGGGGTTGAATCTGTATCCCCTGATTCTTCTTAAGCACTGGACCACCAGGGAAGTCCTGGGCATTTTTCTAGTGAGCCTGGCGAGGAAAGGATAGAAAAGGGGAAGCCGTTAATTGCCTGTTGATATTTTGGAGGGCAAGGTGGAGATATTGGTTCACCTTCATTCCCGTGCCCTTTTACGTTTCCCTAAATTCTGCTGCTTGTTCCCATGTCAAATCTTGTATAAGATTTCCTTCTCAGTAAAAACAGGCCGACATGAAAAATAATTCATATTCATAGAGTCGGCTCTGATTAAAATAATCCCTGGGGCTTCAGCACACTGCATCCTGAATTAAAATGCTTTAGACGTTCAGAGTTTGGCTGGTCTGTCTCCTGGGATGCCATTAATGGCTTATGCACATCATGCTATTTTCCAAATTCTGCTCCTTTGCTCTGGTAAATAAATGAAGAAATCCAGTTGAGAAACATCTGGAAGGCTTTAAAAACTGGGAAAAATTCTCCCCTGGATGGGTGTTCCAAGCGTGATGCTGCTTAAATTTGGGGCCAGCGGCCACAGGAGGACCTCTCCAGGCCATTTGCAATACTCGAATTTTATAATACTATGAATATCTAACCAACAGTCCCCTCGGGGATAGATTTCAAAATTGGACATGATGTGAAAAAAATTCAATTAATTTTTTTTTTTTTTTGATGGAGTGGAAAAGCCCTGAGCTGGGATTTTTAAAAATGTGGCTTCTTATCCCAGCTCTGCCCCTAATTAGATGTGCGGCTTCAGGAAGTCACATGGCCTTTCTAGGCCTGTTTCATTATCCATAAAAGAGGGTTCACTTGATAATACCCAATTTCCCTTCAAATCACCTCCCCCCTCTTTAATCCTTTCCTTTTCCATCTGTCTGCTCCCCTCCAAACTCCCTTCTCATCGCCTGGTCCTCATTCCAATTAATCCTTGATCGGGCTTCTCCTCTGCCGTGGCTGTGTGACCTTAGGCAAGCTGTTTAACCTTCCTGTGCTCTGGAAAAAAAGGGAAATAGTAGTAGCGCCTGTGTCACAGAGTTGTGGTGGAGGACTAAATGATTAATACACAGCAAGCCCTTGGCTCAGAATACTAAGGAAATAAACTGTGAGCCAGCAGTCATTATTTTCCGGATACTAATTTTACTAATAAAGTATATACACTTTATTCCTGGATCAAAAAGGATAGTCAAAAAGTTGGAGCCATTTCTTATCAAGAGTGGCCACTACTTATTAAGAAAATAATAATCCTATGGGATCATTGACTTCATTTCTCTAGCCTCATCTCACACTTTATTCAGGGGCTCTGTACAGCTGGGCAAACAGGAGCATTTCTCTCCATCAATAATTCTGCCACCATCCTTGTGTGAAAATATGGAGTGAATCATGAGAAGTTTGTCTTGATTCAAAGGCTCTGACGATGAGATCCTGTCTTTGGCTCTCTGAGGTCCACATCACAGTGGAACTAATATAATATTCAACTATAATCATGAAATATATGCACGTATACTCCATGTGGAATGCTAGAAAGACTGGTAACACACTTTTTGGAAAGTGAATTTTAAGATTTTTTTTTTTTTTTTTTGCAGTATAGTTATATATGGTAAAAAGCCCAGCTCCTAACTGTATGAGTTTTGACCCTGACAGCTCAGTTGGTAAAGAATCCGTCTGCAGTGCAGGAGACCCTGGTTTGATTCCTGGGTCGGGAAGATCCGCAGGAGAAGGGATGGGCCACCCACTCCAGTATTCTTGGGCTTCCCTTGTGGCTCAGCTGGTAAAGAATCCTCCTGCAATGCAGGAGCCCTGGGATCAATCCCTGGGTTGGGAAGATCCCCTAGAGAAGGGAAAAGGCTACCCACTCCAGTATTATGGCCTGGAGAATTCCATGGACTATATAATCCATGGGGCCCAAAGAGTTGGACACTACTAAGCGACTTTCACTTTCACTGCCCAGTTATGTACCAGCGGCCAAGATACAGAACATCAACCCGAGAAAATTTCTCTGTACTCATTTCTAACTGTTGGCCTTCCTTGGTCAGTAGCAACAGTTATTTTGATTGCTCATTGCTTAGTTTTGCCTGTTCTTTATCAAATTTTTTTTTTTTGGTCTGTGCCCTGAAGCTTGTGGGATCCTAGTTTCCTGATCAGGTATGGAACCTGAGACTTTGGCAGTGAGAACTCTGAGTCCTAACCACTGGATCGCCAGGGAATTCCCAGTTTTGCCCGGTCTTGAACTTCCCAGCCATTATATATAAAATACATAAACAGCAAGGTCCTACTGTATAGTACAGTGAACTGTATTCAGTATCTTATAATAAACCATAATGAAAATGAATATGAAAAATAACATATATGTATAACTGAATCACTTTGCTGTACACTTAAAACTAAACAACATTAACTGCTTTGCAATTAAAAAGATGCATTAAAAAGCCCCAGCAGGAAACTAGGTATTTGCTCTATGTATCTGGCTTTGTCTCTCTGTCCCCACCTAGCATGCATCTTTCTGTACAGCCTGCTGTCTCCCCATCCATCTTGCTCTCTTTCCTTCTGTTTCCCTTTCTATCTACCAGCTTGCGTCTTTGCCTGTCACAGAGTTTCTGAGCAATGAGGAAGAGTATCAGGTCTGTAAAGGTTCTACTTCCTCTGTCAAGGTCTGAGATGGAAAACCTACTTCTCCATCATTGTCTCACAACACTTCAGCTTATCCATTCAGTAGCTAAGTGGGGGATTGGCAGTGGTGCAGAAATGAGTGTGAAAATCCTCAGGTGCTCTTGACTTTTAGAGCTCTGTAGCTGGGAAGGTCTCCTCCACTTCCTCACCATTATAGAGCCTCGGAGTTGAAGCTCATCTTCCTGCCACGTGGGGGGTCCCAGCCATCACACTTTTGTGGGAATTACTTAATCAGATAATTCTTAGGCTTCCTCCCAGTTTCCTTGAAGGGAGTGGACTTCTGTGTGGTCACGTGACCCTGGGAGGGCTTTGAGGGACCAGAGGTTATCTTCGGGAAAGGGTTACAAAAATACGGGGAGCAACCTCCAATGACTCTGTCCTGAAGCCTTCCCAGGGCCCTGGTGATGGCCTTTAGCTCAATGTCCTCTTTAGTGAGGACCCGACCACGGGCACTGGGTCCCCCAGAGCTGCAAGCTTCCCTTTAAATGACTTCAGATCTGGACAGGCTTCTGTGATCTCTGTAGGGACGATGTGTGATTGATGGAGAAGGAAGACACATGGCACCCCCTCAACAACCAAAGTCTGAAACAGCACAGCAGGTGGTGCAAGAACACGGGACCTTGATGAATGATGCGGACAAAGGGACCAGGGTCAGTGTGGTCTGTCCTGGCACGGAATCGTGGTCATTAGGGTTCCCATCAGCACCAGCATGATCTGAAAATTATCCTGGACATTGGAAATGTTCAATAGAGGCTTAAGTTCATATGCATGGAAATTGAGGCAAGGGAACTGTCTGAATGACTATAGAGCTTGTCCAGACAGATCATGAATCCACTGCCATTATCTACATTCCTGTAAAGTAACAAGTAAAAAAATAGATATATATATAAATAGCATTAAAAACTGTCATGTTAAAGCAAAATTCAGCTAATTATGGGTGTATTCATTTCTTATGACTGTCATAAGCAAACACACACATTGAGTGGGTTAAACAACAGACACGATAGTGTCATAATACTAGACGCCAGGAGAGCAAAAGGGGTCGGAAGGATGGGTCCCTGAGGGCTGCCATGCCTCCTTCCCTGCTTGTGGCCGTTTGTTGGGAATCTTCGACATCCCCCTTGGCTTGCAGTGACATCACTCTGATCGCCACCTTCATCCCCAGTTCCCCTTGTGTTCACGTCTGTATCCAAATTCCCCCCTTTTTTAAGGAGACCTCATGTTGAGTCAGGGACCCATTCTGCTCCAGCACGACCACATTTTAACCAATTATATCTGCCATCGCCCTATTTCTATATAAGGTCTCATTCTGTGGTAGTGGGAAAGAGGTCCTCAGTATATGAATTCTTAAGAAAACAATTCAATCCATATTGGTGGGAAAACAAATGCTTTAGAAATCATGTTGTGTGATGAATGCTGACTCCCACTTTCCCAACTTGAGCTTTTTCTGCCAGGACTTCTATCCTGACTCCCAAACACACAGTTTTCACATTTAAAGGGTAGACCTGGCACAACAATTTGCCTCTAACAGAGCCTCATATGTGTATGTGAAATATTTCATCATTTATAATTGCCATCATAATCATCAGGTAATCAAAGTACAGGATGAATACACATTTTCTAAGGATTCTAAAAATTATAAAGGTTTTATGTCTTTAAAACTGTTCTATAAATGTTAGATACTGATGATTCAAAAAAACTTTCCCCAGAAGCAGATAGCTTGATGATTTGTGTTTTACATTTACAAAGATAAACAGAAATCTTTTTGAATTTTGAAATAGTAAATGAATACAAGAGCCAAGCAAGGGGAGCCTTGAGTGTCCTTATAAACAGAGTGACATTTTCATTTTTTTTTTAGAATGACTATAAGTTTTATTTTTTATTTATTTATTTTTCATTTATTTTTATTAGTTGGAGGCTAATTACGTCACACCATTTCAGTGGGTTTTGTCATACATTGACATGAATCAGCCATGGTCTTTCCCGAGATAATGGGGTGAAAAATAGATAGGTCATCTACCGAGTTGAATGGTTACAACAGTAAAACAGAATTACCAGGATTAAAACTACCTGAGATTATCCCCATCCCCCCACCCCGTCCTCCTGCACATTTGTTTCTATTTTGCAGATTTAAAAAATTAGACTTATTTGTATCAAAATGTGTAACAAAAGCGTGTTATGAATCAGAACCCACAGGCGCTGAATGGGGAGCCCGTCTGTAGCCCGGCAAGATGCTGGCACAGCTGAACGGCCCCCAGCTTGCCCAGAGGACGTGTCCGTGTGACGACGTGATCCGCACACGTCGCTCCCTTGGGCCGGGGCACGCAGACGAGAATTTACTGGTAAACTGACACCAGAAATGACCGAAACCGGGCTAGAGCCCAACGGAGAGCAGAGTGTCATTTCCTTACACGCATGTCTGTGGAAGCAATTATGTTGTCCAGTTTGAAGCGTTCCAAGTAAAGACTTGGAATAAATGGTAACCCACAGTTTTGTTATACCGAAAGCTAGAGGCACTTCATACCTTTTAATCAAAACACCAAGTAAATATAACATAAGGGCTTCCGCCTCAGAGATAAAATGGAGTTTCAGAGTCACATATCTACAACATATCTCCTCAAATATATGGATTATTTTTACATGGTTTTATGAACTGCTTTCTTTCACTCTGCTCGTGGTGAATATTTCCTCATTACATAATAATCCTGCTTTAGCATTACTTTCAGCAGCTCTGCCATTAGGTGGAAGTAGCCTGATTTATTTTATTGATGCCCCGTTGCCAGTCATTTAGGGTGGCTCTTAATTTTTGGCTGAGTCCTGCAAAGCCGCGGTAACCTTACCTAGGGCTATATGCTGTCACACATTTAATCACCAAGCTTCCTCAGTTACACTAAGTGTGAAGAGTCAGAAAAGACATTAAAGGATAGCTTTTTGAGGAATTTTTTTTATAACAGGGACCAGAGCCCCAAAAAAGGATGGGAGGATTTTAATCGTTAGCCTTGGAGTAAGTAGCGTTCACTGGTTTGTCTGGTTTGTTTTACTGGCTCTACAGATATGCAAGCATTGCAGCAAAATACATTAAGTCCTGAAACCAATCTGTTCTGGCTACTCATAAGGTCAGCCTTGGCAGGAAAAATACATCTTTGGAGGAAAGTGCATTTGAGAAATGCGATGATCAGGCAGAGGTAATGCAGAAGTTAAGTTTTCTTCCTTTCTTTGGCAATAAAGTTAAATTCTAGCTGCTCTGCCATCACTTAAATCACACCTGATATTTCTTCTATACTCAGTCCATTCTGAACGTCTGTCAGGATGTTTCTGCTTACACATTTGAGGATGTTATGGCATACCTGAATATGATACCATGTGTTTCAGATTTAAAATGAAAATTCCATAATTAGGTAAAAAATTCTCAAATCCTTCTGAACAAAACAAAACACACTTATCTGATTACCATAATGGCAAAATGATGTTCAGTTTGCAGAAGCGTTCATGGATACAGTCAAACGAGTTTGGATTTTTTGTTTCTGCTGATGATATCTTCCAATGAAGACTTCGTAAAGCAGAAGGCAGATTTGGCAAACATGCATTAACTCTTCCTTAAGAAACTGAATACATTTTAGGGGTACTCCAAGACTTATGGGTTTTCAGAAATTGGCACCCACAGTCCATCATTCTCTGGCTCACTGTCTGATTCCTATTTCTGTTGATTCAATAGCAGTGGTGTCATATTATGTCTCACTATATTTCACAGTTGGCAAAACCCTACACTCTGTGGGCTTCCCTGGTGGCTCAAAGAATCTGCCTGCAATGTGGGAGACCTGGGTTCGATCCCTGGGTTGGGAAGATCCCCTGGAGAAGGGAATGGCTACCCACTCCAGTATTCTGATCTGGAGAATTCCAAGGACTGTGTAGTCCATGGGATCACAAAGAGTTGGACACAACTGAGCAACTTTCACATATCACACACATATCCTATACTCTGTACTGCTGCTGCTGCTAAGTCGCTTCAGTCGTGTCTGACTCTGTGCGACCCCATAGAAGGCAGCCCACCAGGCTCCCCCGTCCCTGGGATTCTCCATGCAAGAATACTGGCGTGGGTTGCCATTTCCTTCTCCAGTGCATGAAAGTGAAAAGTGAAGATGAAGTCACTCAGTCGTGTCCGACGCCTAGAGACCCCATGGACTGCAGCCTACCAGGCTCCTCCATCCATGGGATTTTCCAGGCAAGAGTACTGGAGTGGGTTGCGGGCCTCCAAAACACCATTCACTGGAAAACCCACAAACCCAAACTTTACTAACATTGTATTCGCCTAGGAATTTTACTGTCAGTGAAACAGTGGAGTCACTTGGACAATAGACTAGTTTTGCATTCAGAATTCTTAAAAAAGCAATGTTTCCTTATTTCTGGCTTCTCTTTTTTTTATGGTCCATAAAAAATACTGAATAGCACGATCATTTATAAAAATAGCTACACAAGATGTTCTTAGGGAAGTTTCCTGAAAATTCCCTTAAAATACAAAGAAGGTGTTCTCACTAATTTAAGGAAAGATTTTTTTTTTTCTTTTGGCCACACTGCAAGACTTACAGAATCTTTAGTTTCTCAACCAGGGATTTTAACCCAGGCCCCAACAGTGAAGGGCTCCCTTAGTAGCTCAGTGGTAAAGAATCCACTTGCCGATGCAGGAGACAACAGACGTGGGTTTGATCCCTGGGTTGGGAGGATCCCTTGGAGGAGGGCATGGCAATCCACCCCAGTATTCTTGCCTGGAGAATCCCATGGACAGAGGAGCCTGGTGGGGTAGAGTCCACAGGTCTCAAAGAGTCAGACGTGGCTGAAGTGACTTAGCACGCACACACCCAGCGTGAGAGTGCCAAGTCCACATCACTGGACTGTCAGGGAATTCCCAGGAGCTGTTTTTATTGAAAAATAGGTAATATGCATTGCTGAGTGCTTTGAAAATGCATTATTGCATCTACTTACAAGGAAACATTGCTTTTTTAAGAATTCTGAATGCAAAATTAGTCTATTGTCCAGTGGTTAAGACTTTGCCTTCCAATGGAGGGAGCATGGGTTTGATCCTTGGTTAGGGAGCAGAGATCCCACAAGCCTCACAGCCAAAAAACAAAAACAGAAAACAGAAACAATATTGTATCAATTTCAATAAAACTTTAAAAATGATCCACATAAAAAAATCTTTAAAAGCAAAGAAAAATATATTTGTAAATGAAGTAGTCACCTACATTGAAAATGTATCAGTACATCTACCTCTACCAATATCTATATCATAGTAATATAACTCAGCTTAGGGTATTGAAAAGTAGTTTTTCAATTTGGAGATTTCTCTTTTCCTTCCAACCTACTGCGTTCCACTGTCTTTACTCCACATACACACACACACACACACACACACACACACACACATCTAAACACTATTCAAAAGAAAACATGAAACCTGCTGGATATAAAGTAAATTAAACTTTACTTTAATTGCTAGCATTGTAGCACCAGAACTAGGGTATACTTCATTATTCCTTTCCCCTAAATCAGACAAACCTCATTGAAAAAAGAGTGTGTTGTCTAACATTCATCTCAAGGTAACACATTTTCTGGAATCAAATCACATTCCCCATCCTTTGGTTTTTGTGTGATTTCATATAAATTTTTAAGATGTAAATATTTCATTATACATTCATAGGATAGAATTTTTAAACACTAAAATCTTAACTATGATTTCATTCAAAAAGCATTTTGGTCTTCAAATCTGTTGGCTTTTGCTTGTAAAAAACCAATGCCTCAGTGACGTGTTTATTTCCTCATGTGTCGTTCCATCGACTGGAGCCCAGATGATTTAGGGTAGACTCAGCTGATATTGGATTTAGGCCATGAGCTGGGCCCAAGTGGGCCCCACATGTTTGTCATTATCCCAGCATCAGCAGTTTCCTGAGTTGCGGCAGGAAGGCAAGGGTGGTTGGAGGTTCCACCTGTTCATGTTCTCTAAAACTGCATCAGCCGAAGCAAGTATTATGGTCAACACCCAGATCAAGGGGAAGGAAAAATATTTCTCATACCCCATGAGGTCAAAATGAATGGCATAGCCAAGCCGCCATCAGTATGGCAGAGTCATTTTCTAAAGGCAAGGGAGGGAATGACTATTTGCTGAACCATTAATGCTGTAGTCTCTCTCATCTGGGAACACAATGGTGAACAAAGCTAACTGTGCCATCACGGGGCTTCCATTTTACAGGGCGGAGAAGGTGGTCAATAAATACATACAAAATGAGACAGTGCTTGCTCTCACGGGAATGGGGAATCCTTACTTTGTAGGTGGTCAGGACGGTTTTCTTAGGATCAGATCAAAAGAAGTTGAGAGGATTAGCCATCTGTCAAAAGAGTTTTCCAGCCTGAAGAAATAGCCAGGAAAAAGGTGTTGGGGAGGTAACCAGCTTGCATCTTTAAGGAATATCAGGGCAGCCAAATATGTCTAGAGTAGGGTGAGTTCAGAGAGAGTCCTACAGGATGCCAGAGAGAGCGTCAAACTGATTCTAGGTGAGATGGGAAATTAATGGAGGATTGAGAACAGGAGAATTATGAGTGCAAGAAGAGCGGGACTTGGGAATCTGGATGAGAATCTCCAGTTCAGTTTAGCTGGGGCTTTGGGAGTGCAGAGGTACTATGTTAACATGAGTTGTCTTTATAAATTCACTCATTAATCTCTAGGACCCAAGCAAAACATTATTTTACTGCAAAATAGTGCTCACTCACTGCTGGATTTCCATTCTCACAACATAATCAGGTTCATTCTGTTTGTAGGTTTTTTACACTCTGCAATCTGAGAAATGGATCCAAATGCTAAACAGACTTCATTTTTGGAATCTCAGGGAACCTTCAGCATCAACTGACCTTGAAGACTTCCCTGAGCAAATGACTTCATAGAACTCATTTCTTGTTGTCTAATCTTTGCAAAAGTTATATGATCAGCTAAATATCCCTCCTAGGGGAAAGGGCAGCATGGTAGAACAAACTTCAGGACAAAAATGAGCTTCTAAAGGCCCTACGTTTTAAAAAACGTGGAGTCGGGACATTGCTTAACAGATAAACCCATGATTTTGACTCCAAGCCTGTTATACCACACCTTTGCTTTATGTCTTTATCGTTTGAAAAGGAATTTTAACTATCTTTTGCCAAATTTGTCTTCCACAGCCAGAAGATTTCAGGGATAGGAAACAATAAATTTCTAGCAACACCGAGTCCTAACAGATGGTAGTAAATAGGTTGGAAATATTTCAAAACCTCCCTTGATTTCCATTCCCCAAACGCCTCTCCCTCTCAGTTTGTTTTTTAAATAATAGCAGTTTCCTTCATATTCTGCAGTGGTCCTATTTTGGTTACAATTTATGCTCCCTTATGCTCTAAGACTAACCAAATTATCCTCTAAACATGGACAGCTCCAAAAAAAAGAAAACTTGCAGCCTTTCAAAACATTCCCATTCATCTAATTGGTAGAATATTGAATAAGAAGTTAGAAAGAGAAAGACAAATATTATATATTAATGTATCTATATAGAATTGAGGAAAATGGTACAGATGTACCTATTTGCAGGGCAGGATTAGAGATACGGATGTAGAGAGTGGGCATGTGGACACAGGGGTGGGGAGAAGGGGAGGGTGGGATGAATTGAGACAGTAGCATCGGCATATATACACTGTTGTGTGTGAAATAGACAGCTAGAGCGAAGCTGCTGTCAGGCGCAAGGAGCTCTGAGATGACCTAGGTGGGTGGGATCGGGGGAAGGGAAGGGAGGCTCAAGAGGGAGCTGATATATAACTGATTCACACTGCACAGCAAAAAATAACACAACATCATAAAGCAATTGTACACCGATAAAAAAGTCAGAATAAAAAAGAAAACTCCACTGAAGATGAAGAAAATCGACACTCTTCTTTAATGCACATTTTTTCATTAGAAGAGGAAATGCCTGCCTCAGTTTTGTGATTAAAAGAGAGGAAGCCCATCTCATTCAAAGAGAGGGGATTTCGTTTTTGTCTGGAAATATGAAACAAATTTATAGCTTATGTATTCTGAACCATTACAGGGATTCTCACAGGATAATGCCATCATGTAGGAGAAATAGTTTTGGTTCATTAATCTTAATTCTACCATTGTACTTCAGTGCTCTCTCTCATAATAAAGACACTATACACATATACTACATATGTGCCTTGACTTTCCTCTTGAGACTAACAACAACCCTATATTGCTGGACAGACCTATATTTTGTTCCCACTTTACAGATGAGGTAACTGAGGCAGGACTGAGTTATCAGGTGGTTTGCCCCTGGTCACACATCTGAAGTCAACAGAACAGAAGCCCAGGAGTCTAATAAACTTTCTCTTTATTTTCTTAATAATGACATTTGTTTCCTTTTGGATTGCTTGTTAATGCATATTTGTGATAAAAAATGTTTCAACAATATAGAAAAATACATGGAAGAAATTAAAAGCTTTACATACTTCCGCAACTCAGGGGGAAACCAAAATATTTTGCCTGTTTAAGCATCTATCTATCTTATTATTACAAGTCTGGAAGTCACTCTTTCCTGGTTTGTAGCTTGTCTTTTTATGTCAGGGCTACTTAGCAATCCATCAGAATAGTTGCACCACAATTAATTTATCCAATCCTTTTTAGTGGGTTGTCTCTGATTTTTTTTTTTCCCTGTGAGGAACATCGTGCTATAAATTAGGTCAGGGACACCCATGGAGTATAGATCCCTGACTATTTTCTTAAGACACATTCTCAGAAGTGAATTTGCTAGGTGGGAGGGTATCACCCATTTTAAGACTCTAAAGTCCATATTGGCCAAATGGCCTACTGCAAATGCTATTTCTGTGCCCACCGTGACTGCCAGGGTCTGAGAGCCATCTCCTGGGACCAGCGGCAACACAGAGGCTCTTTCTCTCGGGCTTGGCAATAACGTTTTCCTCCTTTAAGTGGAAGACGTAATGAGATGGTAGACTTGGGGCTCTGAGAATAATGCTGCTCACAACGGTGGTCAAGGCTAAAATAAATCAGTTGCTCTGGTGGCTGGAAGGGCTGAGGCAGGAAGTGATGGATGAGGTGTTCCGAGAGTCACGTGCACACCTTTATCTGGCTGCACGCAGCAAGGAGCCCAAGTTACTTGCAAGCTACACTGTTCATCATGAGCACTCATGTCTTTAAAAAAAATGGGTTCCAAGATTCCTGTTTGGTTCACTGGTCTTAGAAGACTGGGGAAATGGTCACGATGCCGGTTTTCACTGGGAGGGAGAGAGGGGAGTTGCACGAAGGGAAAGGATGGTGGGCCCTGTCCCTTCTCCCCTGAACGGAGGCCGACTGGGACATTTCACACCCGCTAGGAAGGGAGCTCCACAGAGAAAGCCTGTCCCTGTCTTAGCAGATGCCAACCAAACACGGAGCCCCATAGACTGTCAACCCAGCCAAGGCTGAGTTCCACCCCTGAGAGTGAGCTGACAACTTATTGTCTGTGAGCAGTTCTGTCATACGACATTCAACATTGCTAGACTGGGATGATCAATATCAAGATAATAACAAATGTCATTTGACCCAGGATTGTTCTCTGTAAGAACCCCACCTCACGTAATCCTTATGACACTGTGACTTGAGTTTCACCACTCACGGTGCTTGACACCTAGGTTAACCCTCCTACATACGCCAGATACCACTGTGTCCATTTAATGATGAAGGAGACAGTATGTAACACTGAATGACGGTTGAGATCATGAGCCTTAGAGTTGAAACGATCAGAATATAAGTTCTAGCTCTGTCCCCTCAAGCGGTCTTACTTTGGGGACGTTCTGGCCAATGTGCTGTGCCTTCATTTCCCGTCTAGCCAATGGAGATCATAATGTCTGCTTAGAGGTTTGTTATGAGAATTAAACTTTGTAAAGTAAACATAAAATAACATGAAGCACGCCATAAGTGGGAGCTTTCATTATAATTTAATGAGGCAATTGGGTAGAGAACGCTCCTGTGACATTTTCAAGGTCATATAATCAGAGAATGGCAAGAACTTGACTTAAAAACCACTCCCTCAACCCCAGAACAATACATGTTATTTCCTTACCCCCGCACCCCACCCCCCAGTACAGCCTCTAGCCAAGTTCCAACCCAGGGATCGAACCCGGGTCTCCCGTATTGGAGGCAGATGCTTTAACCTCTGAGCCATCAGGGAAGCTCTATTAAACAGATGAATTATTCCTTAAGAAAGCTTGATCGTTCTTCCAAGCCTAGATCAAATCATTGTTCTGAAGCCATACGTTCTTGGTGGTGCATGAACTGCATGTTTTTCGTTCTCCATTGAAGGCCTTGGGGATTCCTGCTAAGTCATATATTTTATCTCAGGAAGAAAGTTCATCATGGTTCAGCTGCCCAGAGCTGCACTTGTCTCTTTGGCAAGTCTCTAACAACTTTTGACCCAGGAAATAAAAAGCAGTGTGCCCTATTGAAAGAGGTGGCTTATTTTTGTCTTTGTCCCTTCTCAGCATCTGAAATGTACATTGCTTTTCTTGCCTGGTTTCCAGGGCTGTGAGCAGAAGGCTGAGGTTTCTCCATCATACTTTCCCAACCCTGTCACCATGGGTCTCTATGAAGACTGGGCAGCTCTTGCCTGAGCATCTACGCCCTCATTTGTGGGTTTTCTTTGTCCCAGCTTCACCACAGTGCATTCTGACTGTGCTAGACTTTCCCAGCCTATCAGTTCTATTCAGTTCAGTTGCTCAGTCATGTCCGACTCTTTGTGACCTCATGGACTGCAGCATGCCAGGCCTCCCTGTCCATCACCAACTCTCAGAGCTTGCTCAAACTCATGTCCATGAGTCAGTGATGCCATCCAACCATCTCATCTTCTGTCGTCCCCTTCTCCTCCTGCCTTCAATCTTTCCCAGCATCAGGGTCTCTTCCAAGGAGTCAGTTCTTGGCATCAGGTGGCCAAAGTATTGGAGTTTCAGCTTCAGCATCAGTCCTTCCAATGAATATTCAGGACTGATTTCCTTTAGGATGGACTGGTTGGATCTCCTGGCTGTCCAAGGGACTCTCAAGAGTTTTCTCCAACACCACAGTTCAAAAGTATCAATTCTGCCATGCTCAGCTTTCTTTATAGTCCAACTCTTACATCCCATCCAATAATCCCAAGTTCTCTACAAAGACTCCTGGTCCCCACTCTGTGTCATCCAAAACAGAAGAGGGTCATGCAGCCAGGTGGCTTCGGGAGTCAAAACCATCAGGAGTCAAATGTCAGTATCACCTTGTATGGGTCAGTTGAGACTAAATCTTGGCTCAATTTAGTGCCAGAGACCAGAGACTCCACACTTTTCATTCTGTGGGAGGACAGGGAAGTACAAGAGTAAGTGGGTCAACTTACCTGAGTTCACACACGTTCGTGATGAAACGGGACAAGAATTTGTGTCTCCTCTCTGCATCAGATACTTATTAAATGTTTTTAAAATCCATGTGGATCACAACGAACTATGGAAAATTCTTAAAGAGGTAGGAATACCAGACCACCTTACCTCCCACCCGAAAAACCTCTATGTAGGTCAAGAAGCATCAGTTAGAACTGAACATGGAAAAATGGACTGGTTCAAAATTGGGAAAGGAGTATGTCAAGGCTGTATATCATCACCCTGCTGATTTAACTTATATGCAGAGTGCTGTGTTGTGCTGTGCTGTGCTTAGCCACTCAGTCGTGTCCGATGCTTTTCGACCCCTTGGACTGTAGCCCGCCAGGCTCCTCTGCCCATGGGGATTCTCCAGGCAAGAATACTGGAGTGGGTTGCCATGCCCGAATCCAGGGGATCTTCCCGACCCAGGGATCAAACCCAGGTCCCCCACAATACAGGCAGATTCTTTACTATCTGAGTCACCAGAGAAGCCCAAGATTATTGGATTAGGTACCCTATCCCTTCTCCAGGGGGGTCTTCCTGACCCAGGAATCTAACTGGGGTCTCCTGCATTGCAGGCAGATTCTTTACCAGCTGAGCTACCCGGGAAGCCCTGTATGCAGAGTACATGATAAAATGCCAGGCTGGATGAAGCTCAAGCTGGAATCAAGATTGCCCAAAATCTGGCTTAAAACCCAACATTCAAAAAGGTAAGATCATGGCATCCAGTCCCATCACTTCATGGCATATAGATGGGGAAAAAAATGCAAACCGTGACAGACTTTATTTTCTTGAGCTCCGAAATCATTGCAGATGGAGACTGAAGCTATGAAATTAAAAGATGCTTGCTTCTTGGAAGAAAAGCTATGACAAACCTATACAGTATATTAAAAAGCAGAGACAACACTTGGCCAATAAAAGTCTGTATAGTCAAAGCTATGGTTTTTCCAATAGTCATGTATGGATGTGAGAGTTGGACCATAACAGAGGCTGAGCACCAAAGAATTGATGCTTTTCAACTGTGATGCTGGAGAAGACTCTTGAGAGTCCCTTGGTCTGCAAGGAGATCAAACCAGTCAACCCTAAAGGAAATCAACCCTGAATATTCACTGGAAGGACTGATGCTGAAGCTCAATTACTTTGGCCACCTGATGTGAAGAGCTGACTCATTGGAAAAGACTCTGATGCTGGAAGGATTGAAAGCAGGAGAAGAAGGCAATGACAGAGGATGAGATGGTTGGATGGCATCACTGACTTGATGGACATGAGTTTGAGCAAGCTCTGGGAGTTGGTGATGGACAGGGAAGCCTGGCATGATGAAGTCCATGGGGTTGCAAAGTCAGATACGACGGAGCGAGTAAACAACATCAAGAGGTGCCCTGGGGGTAGCACCATGCTTGAAACAGTTACCCTTGTAGGCCCTTCTTCATCCATTTAAAGTGAGAGGCTGTAATGGAAGCACAGACATAGAGAAGAGTCTTGGGGACATAGTGGGGGACGGAGAGGGTGGGAAGACTTGAGAGAGCAGCGCTGAAACTTATGCATTACCATGTGTAAAATTAGCTGATGGAAATGTGCTGTATGATGCAGGGAGTTCAAATGTGATGCTCTGTGAAAGCCTAGAGAGATGGGAAGGGGTGGGAAGTGGGAGGGAGGTTTAAGAGGGAGGGGACACGGCTATATCTATAGCTGTTTCCTGTTGATATGTATCAGAAACCAACACAGTATTGTAAAGCAATTATCCTCCAATTAAAGGCAAATAGTTCAAAAACATGAGAGGCTGTGAGGTTAGACCTGCTGGAAGTCACTTACATCCAGCCCCATCTTATTCGGGGGAAATATTCAAAATTCACAGAGCAAGCGTGTTTCAGGTGCATCCATGGTCGGGAGGCCACCTGTTGGCTCTGCAGTTGGAGCGTCAACTGCAGACTCTCCCAGGCAGTTTCCACGAGCCTCCCAGGAGCTTCTCAACACTCACTCTGCTTGCAGGTGAAGGATTTTCATTTGACACCAGATTTCAGAAAGGATGGGGACCCTAGATGCTTTGCCATGCATCCCATGTGTTTCTGTTTTTTAAACTTTTTATTTTACACTGGAGTATAGCTGATTAACAATGTGGGACAGTTTCAGGTGAACAACGAAGGGACGTAACCATCCATACACGGGAATCTATTTTCCCCCAAACTCCCCTCCCATCCAGGCTGCAACATAACATTGAGCAGAGTCTCATGTGCTGTGCAGTAGGTCCTTGTTGGTTATCCACTTCACATGCAGCCGTGTGTACATGTCCATCCCAAACTCCCAATCATCCCTTCCCCCATCTTCCTCCCCACGCCCACAGCCATAATTTCATTCTCTAAGTCTGTGAGTCGAAGTAAGTTCATTTGTAGTATTTCTTTTTAGATTCCCCATATAAGGGCATCCCACACTTCCCTGATGGATGGATTTATACTTAACTGCCCAGAAGAGGATTATGTGAGTCCCAGGGAAGCCCAAGTGGGCTTGTGAGCCAGTCCCCACCTCCAGGCTTTCCAGCTCAACACAAAGGCGATGCAAGGCCACCCTAGAGGATCAACCCGTTTTCACAGGGACTTCTGGGCTGATCAGCATGCTTGCACCATCTCCATCTCACAGGACTCTCTGCAGCCCCTCGGGGTGGGACATGCACGCGGCCCACGGCAGCCTTGCGTCTGCTCGTTCACGTGGCCCCGTGGGGCTCCGTTAATCCAGGAGGGCCTGGAGGAGTCGGGGCCTCCCTGCCTGCTCTCTGCCTCCCCCCGCTCCACCGGTGTTGTACAGCTGTGTTTCTGTGCAAACAAGGGCGCCACAAAAGGAGAAAAACACTGTTTACGAGGCTGCCTAGATTGGTGAGTCACATCATTTCAATAGCCCTGAGATATACACAGCTGACTACTTATGCAAATTCCAGACTGCGTGTTTGAACAAAAGGTTACCGGGTAACATAACCTGGAGCTTTTATTACTAATGAGGCACTTATTTCCATTTGAATACAGAAGTGTGTATTCTTTTCCCCTCTTTATGGCTTCCCATAATGGTGTCTAATAATATAAAAATAACATTGGGGGTTGTTCACGCCACGTGGCTCAGACATCAGAGGCAGACTCCTGTCCTCCCTACCCTGGGAAAGCGTGACATTGGGCCCACCCTCCCATCCCCGCTGAGCACAGTTTAAGATGCTCAGCCTGCCTCTTTGGAGCCATGAGAAATTCCATTACCTGTTCACTTCTGAGTGCTTGCCACACTTTAGATGTGTTTTCAAAGTTAATAGTAACAGTAATAATAGTAGGTATAATAATAATAGAACATGATTTAAAAATCACCACGCTTTGTTCTTTCTTTTTTTTGATCATCAGTGAGGCAGAGCCAACTTGGCACAGGCTAATAACGGCAGCTTTTCTACCTGCCGGGTGATTTGTGTTTTGGTGTGATATAGAAAGTTAAAACTGATGAAAGGGGGAGATGTTTAATCATGATATATGTTCCCAAATGTGGGTCCTGGTGCCACAGTAAACTTAATTTTAATGAATAAAATAAATAAGGGAGACAACTGAATTTGTAAATAAAAATGAGAAATGGCTTGAAGAAACCATAAGAATCAATTAAAACTTCGGATATTTTACCAGTATATATTCATTTACGTGCGCGTGCACGCGCACACACACACACACTTATTTTGTTAGAATTAGCCACTGACAAAGGTTTTGGTGAGCACAGAATTTGAAATAGAAAATTTAGCAGTACACTTGGCATCCAACCCTCAGATTAGAATTTAGTGGATAGTCTTTCCATCTTAGGTCGTCTCTCCTTTGAAATGCAAGACTTTGGGCATTCAAGGGGCAATCCTTTAGGGTGAGAGAAATGGGAAGGGTTTGGTCAAAGGATACAATATTTCAATGTCACAGGATGAGTAGATTCTAGAGATCTAATATACAGCATGGTGTCTACTTGAACTCTGCAAAGAGGGTAGATCTTAAAATTGGCCACTACACACACAGAGAACGTTAACACTGTGACATAATGGGCATCTCTATGAGCTTGCTTGTGATGCTCACTTCACAATGCACACGTATGTCAAATCATCACATTGTACCCCTTAAACATACACAATTTTTATCTATTTTATGCCAATAAAGCTGGGAAAAAAATCTTTTAAAAAATGAAGGGCTTCCCTGGTTACTCAGTGGTAAAGAATCAGCTGCCAATGCAGGGGACATAGGTTTGATCCCTGATTTGGGAAGATCCCACAAGCTGCAGGGCAGCTAAGCCCATGTACCACCACTAGTGAGCCTGTGAACTGCAATAAGAGAAGCCACTGTGATTCAAAGCCCATGCACCACAACTAGAGAACAGTCATCCTTCCACCACAACTAGAGAAATGCAGCAACTAAGACCCAGCATAGCCAAAAATTTTTTAAAAAGCAAAACATTTTTTTCTGTTATGAATCAATCTTTGAGATGCAATACTTCTGGGGCAATCAGGTTTCTAAGGGTATTTATAGTCCAATGAGTGAGTGACTGGCTGACCCCTGGGGGGAGTGGACCCCAGCTAAGAGCAGCAAGAGGTCTAGAGGTGGGACTGAAGGCAACCGCTGGTCAGGGGAGTAGAGGAGGGATGTGGGTTGGCCCAGGGTAGGTTTGGACACAGTGAAAAACAGCAGATGGACTGAAGAATCTTTCAGGGCTTTGCCCAGGGCCTCCTCCTGCATCTCCCACCCTAAAAATCCCAGTAACCTAGACATCTTCTCAGCAACTCCCACAGTTCTGCAGAAGGCAGTGACTCAGAGTTTATGAACATTTCAATACCCCTTATCCAAATAGATGGCTCAGCAGTGAAGAATCTGCCTGCAATGCAGGAGATGATGGAGATAGGGGTTCAATCTCTGGGTCAGGAAGATTCTCTGGAGGAGGGCATGGCAACCCACTCCAGTATTCTTGCCTGAAGAATCCCATGGACAGAGGAACCTGTTGGGCTACAGTCCATAGGGTCACAAAGAGTCGGACGCAACTGAGTGACTAAGCACATTTGCATGTATCCAACCCTAGGCCCCAACACATCCAAGACCATTCACTAAAATGATGAGAAAAAGAAGATATGTTCTCAGCCTCTGTTCATTGACTGACAGGTGGATGCTGTGAGGATAAATTGCATGTGCAACTTGGCTGGCCGACAGGGGCCCAGATACCAGTCAATTGTTACCCTGAGAGAGTCTGGGAAAGAGTTTCCGGGTGACAGGAACATCTGTAGACAAAGTGAAGCAGATCGCTCTCCCCACTGTGGGTGGGCCTCATCCAATCAGATGAAGACCTGACCTGGAGAAAGGGCTGGCAGGAAAGAATTCTCTCTGCCTGAGGGTCTTTTACTGGAGGGTCAGCATTTGCCTGGGTTCAGACTCAGACTGTAACCCTGGCCCTTCTTGGGTCTCCTGCTTGTTAATCTCTTGACTGGAGCTGTACCATCAGCTCTCAGTTTGCTGACTGTTGAGCTTGGGGCTTGTCACTGCCCATGTCTGGACTTCTCTGCTGGCTCAGACGGTAAAGAATCTGCCTGCAAAGCAGGAGACCTGGGTTGATCCCTGGGTGGGTAAGATTCCCTGGAGAAGGGAATGACTTACCCTCTCCAGTATTCTTGCCTGGAAAATTCCATGGACAGAGGAGCCTGGTGAGCTACAGTCTATGGGGTGGCAAAGAGTCAGACACAACTGAGCAACTAACACTACTACTATTATTCCTTATAATAAATCATACATGTGTATATATATGATTTATTATAAGGAATATATACCAGGATATCTCTCTCCTACTGCTTCTGGTTCTCTGGAGATCCCTGATGGACACAGCTGTTCAAAACACAAAAAGGAAGAGTGTGTGATCTTTTTCATTCAAAAATTAGGAACTCAACTGTGTTACAGAAAACTCTCCTTCTCCCCAGCCTTCAGGATTAGACAGTCAGCTCTGTGAAAAGAAAGAATCAGAACTATAGAAACCCAAGACACTGGGAAGAGATGCAGAGAATAACATTACATTTTCCCTCTCGGAAGACCCTCCACAGAGAGGTCCCTTCTTCCTCACCTTTCTCATGGTGTCACTTTTGTGTTACTGAGTGTGCAGAGGGGTGAGAGTCGCAGCAGGTGGCCCACATCTGCTGCATAGAGGTGCTTTGTGAACAGCCTGGCAGGTGGTGGCTGAAAGCCGACCCTGGGATTGGCAGAAGCGTCGCGTCCACAGGTCCTCGGTCAGGGTCTCTTGGGGCTGGGACTCACTCCTTCCATTGATTTCATATGCTTGGAGAGGAGATTTCCAAAAAGCTGCTGACAGAGACATCAATTAGTTTTTGTGCAGTGGTTTGATTTTCAGTAGAAAGATGGAGAACAGAGGGAAGAAGGAAGAGGGGAAGGAAGGAGAGCAGGAAAGAAGGAAGGAAGGAAGACGAGATGGAGGGAGGGAAGGAAAGAAGACTGTGTTTATAAATATAAATGCACAAACAGCTAACCATCTCTCACATACACTTAAAACGCACTTCTCAAAGATTAATTAAAACAAGAAACCCTGACCTGTTATCTGCAGTCTCACATCACATACATTTATTGACTCAAGTGCAGGAACACAAATTACTGAGGAAGCACTTGTTAACTCATCTCTTAATTATCCATTTACTCTGATTTTAAAAGTCCAGCATAGTAATACCTGTTTGGAAGGCAGGGACAATGGTGCTGCATTTGGGAGAGGCGAATGGACATGGGTCTTCATCCCTTTCCAGTCCATTTCAAGGTAGGATGAGGATTTCAGCGTTATTTTTCATTTGTTTTCATTCTTCAGCCACTCTATCCTGGAACTTCAGCCTAAGGGAGACACCACTGCTTTGGCGATATGAGCCCTTTCAGCGGCGGCTGTGTCTGCCACTGTCACAAGACGCTTCATGGCCACGCTGCGACCGGTGACCACATGGTCACCCAGCTGCGACCAAGTGCCCTGTCTCCAGGGATCTTAAGCCATCTGTGTTTCCCACGACTTTCCGAACACCCGGTTGGGCTCCAGAAGGAAAGGAAAACAGAGCGTTCGAGCTGAAAATGACCTTCTACGACATTCTCTCTAAATCCTTTATTTTTGAGGTGGAAAGACTGAGTCTCAAAGAGGCCACATGATTTTCTCAGACTCCCAAAGCTCACGGGTGGCAACATCAGGCCCAGAAACCCAGGCTGCCGGCTTAGCCCTGGGCTTTCCGGACAACATCAGATGCATGTGAGCCCGGGGTTCACCCAGGGAGACAGCCAGGTCTCGGAGGGGTGGCTAAATGCGTGAAGGATTCGTGTGAGGCTGGGGGCTTTTGAAACTCTGGGTAAGAGGTTTAAAAGGACTACTAGAGGCCTCTTTCTAAGCAATTGCAATGGGTCTCAGTTTTCAGGGTGAGAATGAAGGGCCGGGGATGGGGGATGCGTATGCCACAAGAGCTCGGCTGCAGGGACTCGGGGCCCCTGTGTCCCACGTGCAGAATCTAGAGCCCCAGGCAGGGGCTGGCCACTCCTGGACACCCTCCTGCCCCTGCCCCTGTGTTCAGCTCCCTGCAACTTTTCCAAGAAGTGAAACAGGCTTAAAAGAAATGAGTGTGTGAGTTGAAGGGAGATTTTTATCACTGCCTCTCCATTCCTCTTTTATGGGGCTTGCACAGAGATTTGTGCTGGTGAAGAAACCAAACTGGTCCCTCCCCTCCTTCCAAGAGCGAGCAGAGAAAGCAGCGCCTATCGAGGCAAGGCAAACAGTGCCAATTAGGGGATTGCTGGGAGTCCAGAGACGGTCAGTAATCTGTTTGCCCGGCTCCTCTGAGCCGCAGGGATTTGGGTCAACACCTCTCTATCTATTAATATTCCTTCGATTCATTGAGACAAGTCCACGAACCAAGCACTACACACATTTAACTAAGCCCCCTCTCCTTCCTGCACACCACAAACACTCATTTGCAAGTGTGTGCATGCACACACACACACATACATCCCGTGTCTGGAGTCATGGGAGAAGTGAGGGGCAAGCTGCTTCCTTCTGGACCACTGAATCTGGGAGGCATGTTAGCAACTACCAAAAGCATTGTTTTCCCCATCCTGCTTTCCCGGGCAAACCTGCACTAATTCGACGGTAAACTCTGATCATTAGTTTGGTGTCATTGGGCAACTCATGCCCTGAGTTTTTCTTTTTGTGTTGTTCTGTTTGTTTGGCTGTCTTTTTGTTCTGTCTTTAAATCAGAGAAGCTACAAAATAATGTGGGGGCTTGGGGTGAAGTCACCACCATGGATGGTGTGTAGCCTGAGTCAAGAGCTAGCACCACCGCCCAGATCCTCCACCTCTGAGATGTCTCTGAGCTCGGAAGCTGGAGGCAGCCTGCAGCCTACACAGATGAGATAAAGAGCCAAAACCCAGTCTCTGTCTTCCTCTCTGTCCCTGTCTGCCTGTTTCCCTGTCTCTGCCAGGCGCTTTTTGCTGCTCTCTTTCCCCCTGTTAAGAGTTGGAGATTGGAGTCCAGGACCCAGGGACCCTTGCTCTGGGTCACACATCTCAAAATCAGCCAGCCAGACAGCGGACTAGTTAGCAGCTATTGTCTGCCACATACCCCAGCGATGCTGCTAACTCGCCTGACTCTGCAGGATCCCTGCAGGAGGGTCAGTGATGGAAGCCAGGAAAGGTGTCTGTGAGAAGAACAATGACAGCCTTTCCCACATTCAGGAGGAGAACACACAAGCTCTCATGGACAAGCTGCATATGGCCATTATCAAGGAATTCCAATTTTCTACATTTTATAACCTTATTGACCGTTGTAAATATACATCACCTGTGACCTGCCCAGTTAACCCTGCCCAAACATGAGCGAAATCTCCAGCAAGAAGAAAATGCTATCCTAAAATCATTTAGCTTCCCTGAAATTAAAATTATGTAACTAATGTAATCTCAGGATGTAAGCAGATTAGAAGAAGGGTATTTACAGCCACTTTGTTGTAAGTGGCCATGAATTGAAGAAAACTGAAAGTGCATCAATAAGGGAGCTTCACTCTAGTCCAGAGCTCTTTTTATTCCCATCAGGACACAGAAGCAAATTTCTCATGTCCTCATCTAATCCAGATTACCTCTCCAAACCCCATTACATCAAGGTTTGGGCTTCAGTATGAAGTTCGGTGGGATACAATTCCATCCAAAGCAGAAACCAAAACAAGAGGAACCAAAAGCAAAACCATGGCAAGACCCAATTCCAACAAATGGGTTGCAGAGCATTGGTTTGAATTAATTCTGGGGACAAAATGTCGATGTTCCTGCAGAAGCTTCCTATACACTTCTGTTTCTTAGGCAAGGCTGCGCTGTTTGAGGGCCCTGGGTTGGTGGCATGCAGCCCCATATCTGACTTAGGATCCTCCACACAGACATATTCACGTGCTCCGGCAGGAGCAGGCACTCGGCACCTCGGAACACTGACCAGCTCCTTCCTGAGTTCCCTTTGGGGTTTTCCTCCTGCACCTTGAGACGGCTGGACTTAGCGCCATCGTGAGGGAATGCATACCAGCCGCTGTGTCTTAGGATTGACCAAAAATACAAAGCAACTCTTCAATTTCAAAGTCAAATGTCTGATCTGGTTAGAAGAATGGGGGAAAAAATTGAGAGAGAGAGAGAGAGAAAGAAATTAAAATGAGAAATGGCAACTTTCAGAGGGAAGGAGGGAGAAAGGGGAAGTGTCTCAAAGTCAATCAGATTTCTATTAGTAAATACCTTAGTCGCTTGGCTAACAATTGCTAAGGACTGATTATATATTTGATATAATCAATGCCAGATTTAGAAATTGTGTAGAAAAATTCAAATAGCTCCCTGTGCAGACGTGGAAGCTTGGGCTGGTCTCTCCCCTCCCCAGGGTTTATATCCTGGTCCTGACAGCTTTCCTGGCCCCCCCACCCCTCACTCCTTGCCAAGCCTCTGCAGGTCTGAGGAGTTATTTATGCAGCTGAATCAAGATGCTGACTTCAGCACTGTAAAACAGCGGCCGGGAGTTGGATCACCCGGACTGGATTTGCTGACAGTTTTATAAGCCTCAGTAAATGCCAGTGGCTCCTCGCTCTGCCTCAGTGGGGCGTGCTTTGTAGCGGCTTGCAGGTTGGCAGGCAGTGATGCGGCTCACTGAGGGAGGGGCCCACATAAATGAGGACATGGCTCAGCCCCAGAAACAGTGCCATCACTTATTTGTTCACAGAGAGACTGCCCGATACCTCACAGAGGGGACAGGGGTGACGAGGTCCTGGAGCCTCTGCCATCCTAGGACTGGAAAGACTGTAACCATCATTCTCCAAGCAGAGGAACTCAGAAAAGGTGTGTTGATCAACTGAGTAAAGGCTGGAGCATGTGTCAGAGTCTTGCAATACCTTCTCCTCTTTTAAGCATCAGGAGCTCTAAGAAACGTGGTGCCAGAATTCCAGCAAGAATGGGAACTTGATAAAGACGTCATGTGGAATCTTGGAGAAGCAGACATATTCGCTTCTCTGCTCACATTCCAGCCAGAACGAGCACACGCAGAGGTGTGCTTATGTGTGTGCACACACACACACACACACACACACACACACGCACTCTCTGGCTAAGATGCTTTGCACGTGGAAGTCGATCCTCGATCCCTGAGCAAGTACATCCGTGAGCTCTCTGCCGGGATAACTTGTAAGACTGAGCATCGCAGAACCAGTCAGCAGACACACACCTGCCACTCTGTGTCAGCATCTGATACAGAGACCCTGCAGTAGGTGTGCGCTGCCGTGACAATAGCTAACACAATACGTCTCGAGCCAGGGGCTAGACTGAGCATTTTACCAGCATGATCTCCTTTATTCAGTCCACAGAAACACAGCCACTTTTTATGGGTTTGAACCTCTATTTTTTCTTTTTTTTATCTTTGTGACAGACATTGTGGCTTAGAAAGCTTCAACAATGGCCAAAGCTAGCAAGTGGCAGGAGTTGCTTGGAGCCCATATCCCATAATTCAAACACATTTGCATCAGCTAGTGATTGCCATGAAGATGCAGCATAACAAAACACCCCAAAACTCAGTGGCTTCAAACACCAGTAATTTATTCTCAGGTGCATGTGAATGGGCAGGGGTCTTCTGACTTAGCATGAGTGCTGCTGGAGGTGACTCTGCCCCAGGTGACTCCCACCCTTGTCCCAGGACCAGTGACCAAAGGACCAATCCATCCATCATGAAGGACTTTGAAATTGTTTCAGACTTTAAACTTTTATTTTATTTTGGGATATAGCCAATTAACGATGTTGTGTTGGTTTCCGGTGAACAGAGAAGGGACTCAGCCATACATATACAAGGGACTTTGCATTTTCATGAAGGATGGCAAGAACAAACAGATATCTATGTGGGATATGTCATGGTGGCAAAATTTCAGGTGCACAGGAAGCAAGGTTGGATGAGGAAGGGCTTCTTTTGAGCATCTTTCAAAGTCTTCCAAAGATCTCAGTGGTACCCAAACCAGAAAAACCATCAGAATCATAAAGGGAGCTCTTTAGAATGCAGCTTCCCAGGGCCAGGGCCTTCCTCACTGACTCAGGATTTCTGGGGCTCTAGATTCTCAGGTGATGGCAGCTGTTGTTCCAGGGACCACCATTTGGGAACCACAGATGGACAGCCCCTGCCTCCTTTGACCAAGTATCTCAGGACAAGTTCTGCTGCCTGGACCACTGCTCACTCCTGACTACTTCCCTCTGTCTCAGGCACCCTTGGCTTCCTTTTGTCCTGTCTTCAAGTCATCAGCGTTAAGATAGGAAATTGCAGAATGGAGATGGGAGGGTTTCCGAGTTGTCTCTGAGCATCTAGTCTACCTGTAATCAGTTCAGTTCCCAGAAACCCGAGTCTAACATTGGCATAGCTGAAGTTGCTGCAAGCAACCCACACCATCCTCACAGAGCTGAGTGGGAGAATTTCTGCCAGCTTCCTATATTTGATAGAGATGAGAGATGCATTCTTCTGGGTTGCCCCGGATTGTCCATGTGGGCATTTAACTCAGTTTTATTTTTATTTTTTTCACTAGAAATCTCTCTGAAGTAAAACCACTCCCATATATTAACTAGCTGGGACTCAGAACAAGTGGCCTTCAGGGAGCTATGTTTGAATATACTTTGAGATGGTTGGTTTTGCTGAAATTTCTTTCCCTTACCACATTTGCTGAATGACTGGAAAGATGTACTCTTGTCTTCTGCAGGTTTCTTTTGTAATCACTGCCTCCCTGAGGTTGCCTCCACCTTGACAAATGGAGCTCGATGAATACCTGCCTGCAAAGGGCATCTGCTGGGGACTGAATCCTGGAAAGGGACCCTGATGAACAGTGGCAATTATAAAGGCAAAATTAGAAAAAGGGCAAGAGGGCAATGGGCAGAAGGGACCTAAGACACAAGAGGGTGGGATTCTTCTGAAGTCACTTGTGTGTGTATGTGTGTGTGTGTTAACGTGTGCATGCTATTTCTGTCTCCCCTTCCTCTCCCAGCCCAGCAACTCAACAAACTGCTCTATTAGAAAAAAACATAATAAATTCAGAATCCTAAGGCCCTTGTTTGTCATATCCAGATCCCTAATATTCTTCCTGAATAGCTCAGCATGAACCATTACGATTATGTCTTCAATGTACCGGCTTAGTATATAAGGACACGGGTCATAGAAACAGTGCTCCTGGGAAATCCCTAATTCTGATCAACAGAGAGACCCTGCAAATTTTTCAGAGCCAGTAACAGGACATCTGTGCAATGGAATCAGAATCACCATAAAATGCCTGCACCTGGTTACTTTTGGAAGGAGAGATCATGTACTCTCTCTTTCCTTCTTTCTATCTTTATTTCTAGATTGTTCAAAAAGAACTCCCTCTTGAAGAGGGCTTCCTTTCTACCCCACCCCGTCCCACACCCACATCTATGGGGGGGGGGGGGGAGTTGTGTCCTCCTTGTCCCCATAATGCCGTATGACAACATTTGCCATGGCACTCACCAACTACATTGTAATTCCCTACTTATTCAACTTGTCTTGCCCATGGAACTATGAGATTCTTGAGGCCAGAGATTGTTTTATTTGCCTGTGTCTCTCCAGCCTAGTCATGTATCTACTACATGGTATTGCTAAGTATTTGCTGAATGAATGAAAGACCCAGATCATCAACTGTGGTTGTCTCCAGGTGGTGATTTTTATTTATTTCATCTCTCCTTCCTGGTAATTGATCTAAGAGGAGAAAACATGTTGACTAACTGAAGCAATGAACACAGGTTTTGCTCTGTGCCTGTTATATGCTCTACATTTACAGATGTTTGCTGTATTTAAATAGTCCAATATTTAAAATACTTGAACTCTTTTCACCAAATATATTCCCATTCAGAATTTCTTTACATGTCACTCAACATTAGAGTTGAAAATGAGCTGTAGAGTGAAATGCTATATGACCCCATTTGGCATCCAGTAATTTAAGATACATAGATGGGTGGCTGTAAGGAAAAAAGACTTTTTGTATCCGTGAACTGGCATAAGTGTGATTCACTTTTAAAATATATACACCTACTTGCCTACATCTTAAAGTCCTCTTATTGCCAGCTCATGTAAACCCATTTAGAGAAGTGACCTTTTCTCTTCTAACAAAGGACAGTCCTAGGAGATGAGTGTTTCAGCGTGCAAAGGAACAAACAGTCTTGACCGAGGGTCCATCCATCTTACAGGTGGAAGGGAGGAGGGAATGCTAATGGGACTCAGAGTTTGGGGCTGTCTGGCTTAAGTCACTTCCTCAGCCCGAGTGATAGAGTGGGAAAATGGGGAGGCAGGAGTCTCCAGCTCCTTTCTTGACTTCTTCGATGACATCTGAGAAAGCAAGCAACCCCCACCCCCACTGCAACTGGGAACTAGTGATGATCTTACATCTTGGCCTCAGGCTTCATCATGAGCTGACCTGATGCTTCCAGCCCAGCCATGCATCCTCCCGTTGGTCATAAACCACTTCTGATCATCCACCCAAATTAGATCACATAGGACACGCCAACCCCACAGTCCTTCCAAATAAGTCACTGGTACATCATGAGCAGTTCCAGCTTTTCCTGGCTTTTTAAGCTGCTCTCCATGGAGGTAAGGTGTATTGAGATTCCCACTCCTAGAAGTGTCCCTGCTTCACAGTAATACCCAGGCCAGAGCAAACCTGGTGCTGGGAAAGATTGAGGGCAGGAGGAGAAGGGGACTGCAGAGGATGAGATGGTCGGATGGTATCATCAGCTCAGTGGACATGAGTTTGAGCAAACTCAAACAGTGAACAGCAGGGAAGCCTGGTACTACAGTCCATGGGGTTGCAAAGGGTCAGACACAACTGAGGAGCTGACCAACAGCAACGACAAGGAACCTGGTTCCTACAGACCCTCCCCTCGATCACCTAACAGGAGCCCAAATCTCACAGTAGGCTCTTTCTAACACCCTCTTGTACTGGGACACCCGGCTCTCCATGGTGTGGTCTCTCTCCCTGAAGCTGGTAATTAACCCCCCTCATCTAAGCACAGGTGTGTTCCTGGTGGCCTTCACCTGGGTGGCTTGACATGTCTTCAGCATCCAGCAGATGCCTGTGAAGAGGAGCTAAGCACTGTTCTGAGAATGTGGCTGCCTATTTTTTGTTTACTGACAACTGAACGCCTCATCCCCAGCCCCTGGGTATCTTGGGCCACGCGTGTAATCAGCGTCACCGGGAAGCTCCTCATCTTGTGCTGTTTGTTGTGGTCTCCCGGTCACCTGTGTCGAATGGAATCTCCCACATCACCAGCCCCAAATCCTGAGTTGCTCAGCGAGGATTTATTGGCCATCTATAGACCAAGCTCTGGGCTAAAGTTTATGGGGGAAAGCATTGCTTCTGTAAATTTTTTTTTAATCCACCAAATTCTTTGTTTTAATTTTATTTATTTTTGGCTGTTCTGGGTCTTTGTTACTCTGCAGGCTTTTCTCTAGTTGAGCAGAGCAGGGCTCTCAACCTCTCCAGTTGAGGTGACTTCTCTCGTTGCAAAGCACAGGCTCTAGGACGAGCTGGCTTTAGTAGCTTCAGAAAAAGGGCTCAGTAGTTGTGGCTTCCAGCTCTGGAGTCTAGTAGTTGTGGCTTCCAGCTCTGGAGTCTAGTAGTTGTGGCTTCCAGCTCTGGAGTCTAGTAGTTGTGGCTTCCAGCTCTAGAGTCTAGTAGTTGCGGCTTCCGGGCTCTGAGCATAGGCTCAGTAGTTGTGGTCCACAGACTTAATTGCTCAGCAGCATGTGGGACCCCATATCAGGGATCAAAAATATGTCTCCTGCATCCTTTACCACCGAGCAACCAGGGAAGCCCCACCAGATTCTTCATATGATGTTGATACGACACACTTCTTGTGTGCCCTCTGGAAGCTTACGCCTGTAGGGAATGCAAGACAAGCACACGTTAATGAACGTGTCCATAGCAGAGGTATGTCGTCCATCAACCCTGTCTTATTGTGGAATCAGCAGGATACATTAACAAAGGGGTAATTATTTATTATTGGTTACTTGAAACCTGGGGTTTTCCCATATGACTTCAAAACACAAGGGGCCATTTATTTTAAGTGGTTTTTAGACATTGATAGATTGGATATTCTTTTTCGCTGGCAAAGGCATCAATGCAGGAATGATACAGAGTAACTCCAGAAAGTATATTATCCTGGTACACCCTTAGAACATCTCCAAACCATCATCCACAGGAAAGAAACATCAAGGGGATAGAAGACCATGTGGGCTCTATGGCTGGAACACTTGAACAGCTTGTAGAGGAAAAAAAAAATCACAACAAAAATCTAGCAAATGATAAACCCAAGATTTTTACATTCACCAGGCAGTTGCTATGGATCGAAATCAATATACAAAAAAAGGGCCCTGTCAGCCTCCAGCACCTCTGGCTGGAATGGAAGATGAGCAGAAGAAATTCGAAACTGAAGCTGATGATCGTTATACTGCCCCAAACACACTACTCACAAGGAAGCTATTTGTTTTCTTTACAGATGACGGGAAATCCAAACAGAATAAAACTACACAGACTATCGCAAGACAAAGCCTTTCTGTGGGCATTTCCAGCTCATTTTGAAAACAAAATGTAATGATGGTCCTGTGAGCAAAGTCTGTTTTTCCTGTGATGTCCAAGGCAATTTTGCAGATTTGAAGGTAACAACCAACTGGAAGATGATTGCAACCAACCCTTCAGTGGAATAAGTGAAACTTCCAAGTAACCCCCAGCTCATCAGCACAGATAAGTCTTTCCTAGATACTTCTACTTGCTTTGTCTCTCTTGATTCACCTCTCAAGCAGCCCCAGGCGGCTTTTAGCGTATAGCTTACAACACACTCAATGCCATCCTGAGCCAAACTGGGCTCAAGACACCCTGCGATGAAGCAGCTTTACTTGGGTGTGTCAGACAGATGTGCACCAAGGTCACGGAGCTTCTCGGAAAATGGAACTGAAACTGAGCTCTGGCTGGACCAGCTTCAGCTCAACCACTTCAACACGCCAGGCCACATCGTTTTTCATCTGATTTCCATCTCTCTGGACAGCAACGATCTGAAGAGCTGGCAACAGAAGATCATAATATGAAGAGCTGGCAACAGAAGATCATAGTAACTCTTTCCTAGATAGGGCATCTTAAGTTTTCAAAGGCCTTCTATTTAATGAAGCCATTCAATGCATACTTGTGTGAATGCAACTCTCTCACCCCAAATGCAGCACCAGCATGCAATAAATCCATGAAGTGAGTTTCTCTCCCTTGTCCCCTGATTCCGACACACAGAGGTAAGCACTACTAATAGATTTGTATGACTCTTTCTATGCTCAACACTTGTCTATTCAAAACAAAATCTGTATCACTTTTGTCATCGTTTTCTGCAACTTGCTCACTTACGACTTGTGGATGTCCTTGTGACTCATTAATTGCAGGTATGCCATCTTCTTAATGGGGCTTTCCTGGTGGCTCAGTGGTAAAGAATCTGCCTGCAATGCAGGAGACCTGGGTTCGAGCCCTGGGTTGGGAAGATCCCCTGGAGAAGGAAATGGCAACCCACTCCAGTATTCTTGCCTAGAAAATCCCATGGACAGAGGAGCCTGGCGGGCTACAGCCCATAGGGTTGCAAAGAGTCAAACACTGCTTAGTGACTGAAAAACAACATCTTCTTAAAGGATATAGAGTGTTCCACTGGATGAAAGTATCCTCATTTATCCATGGCCCCCTCATTCCTTCCATTGACAGACAATGTGGCAATGAAAAAAATTACAACGTCCTGGCAAGCTTGTTAACTTTTTTTTTTAATCCTTAAGCCGTTAAGATAATGTGTGGTTTCATGCCTCTAAGGCTCTTGCCTTCTCCCAAATATAACCCTATGAAACCCCCTTGTTAATAAGCATCCCATCTTCTTTCTTTCTTTTTCCTCCAATACACACATCTAAGTTCCCTGCTGACCCCTCTGCACCAGAACTTGGTCTTCCCTGCCTTCTCTAACACTTGCCCACCTAGTATTCCTGGCAGAATTCACGTGCATCCTGTTCACGGGTTCTTCCAACTCATTGATAAAGATTTTTAATAAACTCAGTGCTCACAGTAACCCCTGGGGCATCCGCTAAACACTCTCCAGCAACTAGATCTGCTGCCGCTTATTTATCAATTCCATTACCCAAGGTTTCTGGCTTTGGAGCCAGGGTCCAATCTGCACCGGAATCCTCCTATTCCAGCCAATTTGAACTTGTTTTGCAAGTCAAATTTCATGAGACATTTTTATCAAGTGCTTTAGTAAGGTCCAAATAAGTAACAGCTGCTGTGTTCTACTTGACCATTCAGGGGTGTGTGTGTGTGTGTGTGTGTGTGTGTGTGTGTGTGTGTGAGAGAGAGAGAGTTCACATACATATTTCTTTTCAAGAAACAAACTATCAAGTCTGTCTGGCAATATTGGTTCCTAGGAAAACCACACAGCTATTGGCCCTGGGTTTCATTATTATTCCCTGGCTTGATGCTAACGAGTTTCCATCAGTTAGGATTTTTTCCCTCCTCTGAATAGATGTCTTCTGCTATAAACAATTATTTTAGCCAAACAATGAGCTTGAGCTTACAGGACTCTATTTCATAAGACTGCCTCTTCCTTCCGCTGAGGACCCCTGGGCTTTGCTCTGCTTCCAGCTGCTTCTAATCATGGCTAATTCCTTCACCCGGTCTCAAAGAGCTGGCCGCACTACTCCCATTGAACAAGATGACTCAGGGTGCTAGAGATTCAAAGCCTCTCCACTTTCCAACAGACCACGCGTTGGGTTCCCCAGGGTAAAGTTACCTGTTTTACCCGCAACTCACAGTCTCCTCTGCCCATCTCTCTTGATACCTCGTGGGTCAGTATTTTCCGGAGGAGGACTGGTTCCCTATGTGATAAAGTCGTCCTCCTTAACCAGATTGCAGTCAGGCTCCTCAAGGGCTTTTCCCAAATATGCCTCACCCCTGTTAGACCAGGGTGGCCCACCTTGAGCAGGAATCCAGATAAATCGCTTCACAGAGAATCCTCCACCCTCCATGTCTGACCATATTGATCAGACTTCTCATCACCCTGGGCCGCCTTCAGCAAGAATCCTGTTGCCTGTTTAGCCAGCATAACCCTGCTCCTTATCCCTGATGTCTTGTCTTAATAATTTTCCATCCTGACCCCTACACTGCTCCTTGGCTATAAATCCCCAGCTGTCCTTGTTGAACTTGGACTTGAGCCCAGGTTCTGTACTGAGGTTTGTTTTCCCCTATGGTCGTAGTTCCTGGGTAAAATCTGTTTCTTCTGTTTTAACTACCATCCAGCTCTGTTCCTTTGTCAGGCCTTCTCATCAGCCTCAGAAGGAGACCTGCAGGTGGAGATCATTCAAGTAAAATCCTCAGGATCTTGAGATGCTGCCAGGACAGGTTCATGCCAGCCCGGAGCCTTTGTGGAGAAGTGGTACTGAGGGGGGACAAGAGGAAGGGAACAGAGGCTGGAAAGAATATTCCAGACTGAAGGTAACTCATACTTGTGGAAGCTAGAGGGAGAAAAATTGGAAAAATAGAGAGATTGCACACTGCTATGGAAAATAGTATGGAGATTCCTCAAAAAACTAAAAATAGAGTTTCCATATAATCCAGCAATCCCACTTTTGAGCATATATCTGGACAAAACGACAATTTGAAAAGATACATGCACCTCAATATTCATAGCAGCACTATTTACAATAACCAAGATATAGAAGCAACCTAAGTGTCCATCAGCAATGAATGGATAAAGTAGATGTGAAATAAAATAAAAGTCGCTCAGTTGTTTCTGTCTCTTTGCGGCCCATGGACTATACAATCCATGGAGTTCTCCAGGCCAGAATACTGGAGTGGGAAGCCTTTTCCTTCTCCAGGGGATCTTCCCAACCCAGGGATCGAACCCAGGTCTCCCGCATTGCGGGCGGATTCTTTACCTTCTGAGCCAGCAGGGAAGCCCAAGTAGATGTGGTGTATATATTTACGGGCTGTCCTCTGCTTAGTTGCTCAGTCGTGTCCGACTCTTTGCAACCCCACGGACTGCAGCTCACCAGTCTCCTCTGTCTGTGCAGATTCTCCAGGCAAGAATACTGGAGTGGGTTGCCATGCCCTTCTCCAGGGGATCTTCCCAACTCAGGAATCGAACCCAGGTCTCCTGCATTGCAGGCAGATTCTTTACCATCTGAGCCACAGGGAAGCCCAAGAATACTGGAGTGGGCAGCCTAAACCTTCTCTAGGTGATCTGCCCAGCTCAGGAATTGAACCAGGGTCTCCTGCATTGCAGGCAGATTCTTTACCAGCTGAATTCTTTATCCTTTACCTTTCTTTACCAGGGAAGCCCATATATATATGAACTATAGTCCATGGGGTCACAAAAAATTAGACATGACTGAGAGACTAAGCACAGAGCATATATATATATATACACACACACAATGGAATACTACTCAGCCATAAAAAGAATAAAATAATGTCACTTGTAGTAACACAGATCCACCCAGCGATGATCATACTAAGTGAAGTAAGCCAGAAAAAGAAAGACAAATACTATATGATATCACTTGTATGTGGAATCTAAAATATAACACGAATGAACTTATTCATGAAGCAGAAAGAGATTCACAGACATAGAGACAGACTTGTGGTTGCCAAGAGGGGAGGGTGTGGGGAGGGATATTTTGGGCCTTTGGGATTAGCAGATGCAAACTATTATATTTTTCTCTCTCTCTTTAGTCGCTAAGTCATGTCTGACTCTTGCGACCCCATGGACTGGAGTCTGCCAGGCCCCTCTGTCCATGGGATTTTCTAGGCAAGAATACTGGAGTGAGTTGCCATTTCGTTCTCCAAACTCCAAATATAACTATCACATTTAGGATGGATAAATAACAAGGTCCTACTGTATATCACAGGGAGCTATATTCAATATCTTGTGATGGACTATAAAGGAAAAATATGAAAATGAATATATATATATATACATATTTTGCTTTGCTATACAGGAGAAATTAATGCAACATTATAAATCAACTATACTTCAATAAAATAAATTAAAAAAATAAAGATTGCATGAAGGTAAGCACATAAATGTCAAGAGCTTCAGAGAAATGAGAATCTGCTAACAACAGTCTGTGCTGGCTACAAGGAGTCTCTGATCTGAAAGGAAGAGGTGCTCTGAGCAGGCGAAGTTGGTAAGCTTCTTTCTCTCCACCCATCCTACCCACCGAGCTTACAGGAGATGAGAGACACCCAACTACCACCTACGGAGGATGAGGGTCTGAGAGCTTGGAGAAGACGGGCTGCTTCTTCCAGTTTCACTTCCTGCCTTTCCACAAGGGTGACATGGAGGAAACAGAGGCTCAAGGGGTCAACATGTTTGCGTTCAGCAATGCTTTCAGTTCCTAGAGTCACAAGGTTAGTTTCCTGACTCATTTCTGACACAGCAGTGAGGACATCCTGTCCTTCACAAACACATTAAAAAATAGACCCCAACACTCAGGAATCGGGTCCTTCTTAGGTTCTAAAGTCCATTCTCCAAAACCATGGAGACACTGGCATTACTCAGACCAGTGGCTTCCAACGGACAGTTGTTCCTATGAAGTGACATTGACATTAATGACATTATGACCCCGACATTAATCTGTGACTGTCTAAGGGAAGAATTCATAATACATTTGACGGTTGGCGGTCAGCACTTCCATTTCACTTTTCTGGTTCAGTGTAAAATGAGCATCATGAAATTCTATGTGATAGTGTAACTAATACTATTAGGGTCATTAGAATATCCCCACATCTTTATGCTGAAGACACTTCACTCAAACACTGTCCTCTCAGGTATCAGCTTCTAATTTTGAACGTCAGGCTCTGTGCTAGGCTGTAGGAATGCTTCCTTTGGGACGCCATCTGCCTTGAATCGACCTCTCCTCTGGCTCTGACTCACCTTATCTCCTTCTCGCTTTCCTTTCTGCACCCCCTTACCTTTCACATCTACTAGCATCACCTCCCTGATGAAAAAATAAGAAAGAGTTCACAAACTGAGGAAGGAAAAACCTGGCTGGCCATTCATCAGGCTGTTATAACAGACACAACCAGCTGCAAAGTTGACAGGAAACAGAATTTTTCCCAAGGACATACTGAAACTTGAATGAGTCATTACAACTCCTTCTTGGAGTGACTCACTAAGACACTTTGTTCTCTAAGATCATGGACAGACAGAGCCTCCCACTGTTGCAAATCATATCAGAAGAGTAAAGCTCCCACTTTTGCCTGGAAAACCTGGTTACTCTTGGATTCAGAGAAGCAGTGGCTATTTACCAGCCAGGTGCGGGACTTCAGATTAAAAGGTCTACATGCGCCAAGCTCTGTATCTACCTTAACTTTATTGTTTCCACAGAAACACTTTTCGGTCTAGACCTGATGTTGGTCTACACACGACACTATCTTGACTATCAAAACACTGCTTCATTCAAATTGCATTGAGACTCCTCCATTCCCCAGAGTCCTAAATGCCTCTATATTTTTTTTTTTTCCATTTGGCAAAATGCCCTCTAAGGCAACCAGCTGGCTCATTGCCTCAGATCAATAAACCTGCATGTATCAGGCTATCAACTTCTTTCTGGTGATTTTAAGCTCCCTCGGCTAGGATGATGAATGCCTAATGTTCATTCTGCCACAAAAAGAACGAGTTTCCCCAATGGTTGGCAGAACAGCTACAAGTTCCATCACCTATGCTTATGTATGGTTCTATTTTTTTTCCAAAATATTTAGAAACTAGAACTTCTAGCTTCATGAGGGATACAATACACGAAATGGGATATTTGAATTATATAAATCTCATACTCAGGGATTCAACAGAAGTCAACGCTTTCATGTAAATTTGGAAATAATTACCTTATACCAAGGATCACAAGAATTTTCTGCAAAGGGGCAAGTATAAATACCCAAGGCTTCATCACAATTATTTCACTCTGCTGTATAGCACATAAGAGGCTGTAGACAAAGCATAAATGAATGAGCATGGATGTGTTTCAATAAAACAAGCCATGGTCCCATTTGGGCTCAAGAGCTATAGTTCTCTGACATGCGCCCTACACCATGATGATAACATAGAATCCATGTTGGTGAATTTGCTAATTGTATTCTCCATTGAGCTCTAAGTCCAGTATTACTTGGCAGCCTAGAGGGGAAACACTGAGATCTGATGGACTCTGGGAATCCCCTGAAAAAGGTGTATTCCTGATCAATGGTAATGATGAAGGGCTGTAAGAATTAATGAGTATTTGGTACAGATATGCTTTATACTTCACATAGAAGGGTAAATCCTCATAGTACTGCCCGGCAGGTGTTTCAACCCTCATTCTATATGTAGGGAAATCTGAGGTGTAGAATAACTATGCACCTTTCCCAGAGTTGTTAAACTATTAAATGGAAGCATCACATACCCTATAAGCACAACTGGTTGGTTGGTGTTTAGTTGCTAAATCGTGTCTGACTCTTTTGCGACCCCATGAACTGTAACCTGCCATACTACTCTGTCTAAAGAATTTTCCAAGCGAGAATACTGGAGTTGGTTGCTATTTCCTTCTCCAAGGGTCTTCCTGACCCAGGGGTCGAACCTTGGTTTCCTGCATTGGCAGGCAGGTTCTTCACCACCAAGCTCCCAGGGAAGCCCTGTGAGCACACCTTAGGAAGATACTAATCTTCTTGGGGGTGTGATAGCAAAGAGGAATTAAAAAGTTAAGGTCCATAGTAAATGAACATCTTCAGGTAGGAAGAAACCTCTAAATCTCCTATAATTAAAAGTCCAGCCTTTGGGGGAACAACCACACTTGAGCCATTTGGAGCCCGTTGGAGCTTGAACACAGCAGGTAAATGTGACAAGGATGGAATTCAGCCCTTCTGGCGCCCAGCCCTTCCTTCTGACCACCAAAATGGATTTCCCCTTCAACCCCAGGATAAGAAATAATTGGATTTCTCTACGTTTTATGAATGCGTAACTTGCAATTCAAAAGAATCTGTGTGTTTAACTTCATCCTCATCTGACCCAGGGGGATTAAAACGAAATAACTAAAATCAGGACAATGCCAGGGCTGGGCTCTGACGGTCGCCCATGCACCTGCTTCCTCCCTTCTCGGTAATCACACCGCTGCAGCAGATAAAGGGGCCGAGCTCTACTGCGGAGCCCCACTGAATACAAAATGCACCCTGCTCTCCGGCTCCTTCCCACAATTAATCTTCCCTGTTTTCCGCAGGAATCACCCTCTGCAGTGCTCAACGTTTGGCTGGGACTTTCCCTTTTGTTATCGCCATCGCTGTCTTTGTTTTTGGAAAAGAGAAAGACATCCACGGCACGTGGACCCTACATGTGAGGGCAGCTAAGCTTGGAATACAGCAGGTCCCATGTAAAATTCATATCTCTCTCCCTCTACCAACTGGAACATCATTTCTATCCCTAAAGAACCGGAAAGCGAAGCAAACCTGTCCTCTTCCTAAGATTGTAGTCCCACTATTTTTAGTTATTAATACCTAAGATCACTTTCTGATGAGTGGAAGACTTCTAAAAAACACCAAAAACATTGCATGAATGTAGATTTTCCCTTTAACATGCCGAAAGAAACCAATATTTCTGAACCCCTTTAGCCTTCACAGATGTAGTTGCCATGGAAACCATAACATTAAGCCAGGCAGTTACTTCCACATTACATAATATTATCTAATGCTTAGTTACTCTTGAACAAATGTGTTTATTCAGTAGCTTTTTGTCCATGTAATCAACCATATCTGCTTTGATTTGATTAAACAAGGAGCCGGGGCATAAAATCATCTATTGCAATGCGCTCTGTGCCTGTTACTCATCCAGAAAATGACACGCTCTGCATTTGCCAAAGAGACTGCATGTGAAGTCGTCGGAAGAGGTTCTGGCTCCTGACACAGTATGTAGTTATGGGTTAAAGTAATTAAGATGAAAAGGATATGAAGTTAGAATCTACAGCAGATACACTGAAGATGAAATTCCAATAGCTTTGAACCATTTTTTTTTCTCCAAAGAAGGGAGGAGATAGCTCAGATGCTTTAGGAAGTCTGTATGTATTGTGAAGGTCATTTTTTGGGGGGAAAAAAGTGTTTGCTAGTAAAACTCTCATTCCAGTGAGGAACATTATTCACCATGTTAGCAGTGAGCTGATGCACGGTTGTTATTGATATACATGTTATTTGTGAGACCCTAACTGACAACCAATTCTCAATGACCCTGTTAGTTACACCATCAGACAGTCCCTTTCTCTTCTGACTCTAAACACATACTTTCAGTTATTTCTCAATGAGTGACAAGGCTGCACCCAGATATAAGTAATATTTGTTGAGACAGAATTCTTTAAGAAGTATTGAAACTCGCTTCTGCCCATAGGTGGGGGGTCTATTGTCTCTATACAGCAAGAGCTAGAGAATTTATTCTCCCCCTCCCTTCTTCTCTTTCTTCTTATCTCTCTTTCCATCTACCCATCTTTCTAAACACTTAACACTTTAGACAGATGTTAAAAAGATTTATTGAGAAATGAATCCCTATCTCGGCTTTTCAAAAATGTGTCACTAAATCCTTGTATAACTATATATCTTATTTAGTGAGCTTCTGATGTCCTTTTTAAGTACATTTTTATTAAAGACACAATGACATCGTGCATAATTATTTAGGAAAAAAAAGATAGATAAGTTAAAGTCCATTAAAACCACTCAAAGCTCTCACCACCCTAAAATAACATGTTGTTTTATGCAAATAGAAATAGCATTCAATTAGAGTTTCTAAAAGAATGCCTCTAATTTGGATTTGCTCTTTAATGCCTTTCTTCCTGTATTTTCTTCTGTTCCTTGATTGTCTCCTGCCCTGCAACGACATGCCACTTTATTTAAGCACCCAGAATTATTTTGGCATGTAATCTTTAGTCGTTGCATCTGCAGAAACTCCAAGTTAACTTTTCCTACTACTACCCTAGAGGCTTCTTTTAGGATTTTCTGTGTCTCATTTTTCTCTTTCCCATCCACTCTGAGCTGGCCAGCCCTTGAGGCTTCACGCTGCTCCTTTGTCTGTTACATTCTTCCTTCCTCACCCTCTGGGTATCACGTGCTCCTGCCCCACCCACTTTTCAGTATAAGACATCACTGCTAGTTTTCTGGATTCCGTGTGTGTGTGTGTGTGTGTGTGTGTGTGTTAGTCGCTCAGTCGTGTCTGACTCCTTGAGACCCCATGGACTGTAACCCTCCAGGCTCCTCTGTCCATGGGATTTCCCAGGCAAGAATACTGGAGTGGGTTGCCATTCCCTTCTCCATTCTAGACTCCATATATATATATGCTATGTATGCATTAATATATGATATTTGTCTTCCTCATTCTGACTTTCTTCACTCTGTATCACATACTCTAGGTTCAGCCACCTCACTAGAAGTGACTCAGATTTGTTTTTTTTTATGGCTGGGTAATATTCCATTGTATATTGTACATGTACATAAATAAACCTATTTTCAGTGAAGGAATGGAGACGCAGATGTAGAAACTGGATTTGTGAACAAACAGGGGGAAGGACAGAGTGGGACAAATGAAGAAAGTAGCATTGACATATATACAGTACCTTGTGTAAAATACCTAGCTGGTGAGAAGCTGCCAAATAATATAGGGAGCCTAGCCAGGAGCTCTGTAATGAGTTAGAGGGATGAGACGGGGGGTGGTCGGTGGGAGGGAGGCTTCAGAGGGAGGGGATGTACATATAATTATGGTTGGTTTGCATTGTTGTTTGGCAGAACCCAACACAACATTGTAAAGCAATCTGCCTCCAATTAAAAAATAAAAATTCTAAATCTAGATATCAAAAATATATATTTTTTTAAAAAAAGACTCAGTTCAGCAAGGAGAACATGAGATGAATGGAGAGAGTAACGTGGAAGCATATACACTGCTGCTACTGCTGCTAAGTCGCTTCAGTCGTGTCCGACTCTGTGCGACCCCATAGACGGCAGCCCACCAGGCTCCCCCGTCCCTGGGATTCTCCAGGCAAGAACACTGGAGTGGGTTGCCATTTCCTTCTCCAATGCATGAAAGTGAAAAGTGAAAGTGAAGTCGCTCAGTCTTGTCCGACTCGTAGCGACCCCATGGACTGCAGCCTACCAGGCCCCTCCGTCCATGGGATTTTCCAGGCAAGAGTACTGGAGTGGGGTGCCATTGCCTTCTCCGGCATATACACTAAAATGTGTAAAATCGATAGCCAGTGGGAATTTGTTGTATGACTCAGGGAACTCAAACTGGGGCTCTGTAATAACCTAGAGGTGGGAATGGGAGGGAGGTCGGAGGGAGATTCTAGAGAGAGGGACCCTATGTACCCCCATGGTTAAGTCATGCTGATGTAAGACAGAAATCAAACCAATATTGCAAAGCAATCATCAATCCATGAAAAGTAAATAAGTATAGTGATTTAAAAAAAAACTCAGTTCCATGATCAAGTCCTGAGACATCCCCTCTCACCCGCCCACCAGCTGGATTTCCCACTCTTCACTCCAGCCACACACTCTGACCTGTGTACATTTCTATCACGGCACCTAGAAAGTACTAACTTCTCAGTTGCTGATAGTCTCTCTCCATCCCACATATGGAACAAGTTTTGACGGGCCCTGGTGACCATCAGTCCAGGCCAGCAAGTCAAGAGAGACGAAGAAGACCCGAGGGTCTAGCACCCACAGGAGTTTACACCCCGTGGCCTGAATCTGTCTTCTCAGTGCCCAGTGAAACGTATGACCCCTGGAAGACCCTGAATAGCTGTTTGTTGGCTTTTTTTTTTAAACTTTCATTGTCATAACATGGTTAGTCAAGTGCAAGCTGCTCAGTCATGTCTGACTCTCTCCAACTCCATGGATTGTGGCCCACCAGGCTCTTCTGTCCATGGAATTCTCCAGGTAGGAATACTGGGGTGGGTAGCCATTTCCTTTTCCAGGGAATCTTCCTAACCCAGGGATCCAACCCAACCTCCTGTATCACAGGCAGATTCTTTACTATCTGAGTAATCAGGGAGACTCTACTTAAACATTAGAGAATTAGAAAATACAGCTCTATCGGTGACCATTTAGCAAAGATCTTACTTCAGAAATTGGACCTTTATCTGGAACACTTCACTAACTGTCAGCTATTAAGATTCTGGTCTCCACACTGATAGAGCTAAAAATAAGATGGGGACTGAACAGAGTCTTTAACAAATGCACATTTCAGATCTTTCAGCTCAGTCCTGCCAGGCATCACAGGAAACACAGTGATAAGAAGAGTATTTACCCAAACTTCAAGTATTGTCAAAGGGGATAGTCTCAGATAGGTCACAATTGTGCTTGCCTTAATCTGTTGATCACTTCATGTAGAACTGGACAACATGTTTATTTGAAATGAAAATTTGAAACTGGGAAAAAAAGAAAAACCAGAAAATATAGATTAACAGAAAAAAACCCTTAGATGGCTCAAGTGGTAAAGAACTCACCTGCCAATGCAGGAGACATAAGAGACACAGGTTTGATCCCTGGGTGGGGAAGATTCCCTGGAGGAGGGCATGGCAACCCACTCCAGTACTCTTGCCTGGAGAGTCCCATGGACAGAAGAGCCTGGCAGGCTATGGTCCAAAGGGTTACAAAGAGTCAGACGTGAATGAAGTAACTTAGCATGACTCATGTTCTTACCATCCAGAAATGAACACATTTTTATCTATGCATTTCACAAACAAAAATTTCCTAGATATTGATGAAAATCTTCTTTTAAAAAAACAAAGTCATATGACACAAGCTTTTTGTTCTGGAACCATCCACAGGTTTGGCCATCAGTGTTTGGGGTGGCTTCACACAGGAACAAATGTTTCTGAATACTCCGGCAGGTCAGGTGGTTGTTTAGGGTCCAGCTCTGTATTTCCTGTAACTATGCTACAGTGAACTATTGGCTGACTTTTCCCACTCATCCAGAAATAAGAACAAGAAAGGACATAGGTACTGGGTTCCGTGAAGACATAGAGCTCAATTTCAAGGAAATAGACCAAGACTAGTTTTGCTTTGTCTGTGGTTTCTAGAGTTTCCTTTTGCAGCAAGTCAGGCATCTGGAAGGTCTAATACATAAATCCTTTATTTGGGTACCTGAGTTTGTACTAGAGTATCTGTGTTCCGAAAAAGTCTCAGAATGTAGAATCTGGACTCAACTGACCTTGGCTTCCAAGTGCTAGTCCTGCTCTTAGGCAAAATTTAGGCAATTTATAAAATCTCTCTCTTAAGTATCAGTTTCTTTTTTTGTAAAATGAGAGCAATAATAGAAGATTAACTAAAGCACGTACCTATATAAAATCCTTAGCCTAATACTTAGCCTAATGCTAGTTTGGTCCCATCTCTTCATGGCAAGTAGTTGGAGAAACAATGGAGGCAGACTTTATTTTCTTGGGCTCCAAAATCACTGCAGATGGTGACTGCAGCCACGAAATTAAAAGATGCTTGCTCCTTGGAAGAAAAGCTATGACAAACCTAGACAGTGTATTAAAAGGCAGAGACATTAGTTTGACAACGGTCCGTCTAATCAAAGCTATGGTTTTTCCAGTAGTCATGTACGGGTGTGGGAGTTGGACCATAAAGAAGGCTATGCACCAAAGAACTGATGCTTTTGAACTGTGGTGTTGGAGAAGACTCTTGAGAGTCCCTTGGACTGCAAGGAGATCCAACCCGTCAACCCTAAAGGAAATCTATCCTCAATTCTCATTGGAAGGACTGATGCCAAAGGCTAATACTTTGGCCACTTGATGTGAACAGCTAACTCATTAGAAAAGACCCTGATGCTGGGAAAGATAGAAGGCAGGAGGAGAAGGGGATGATAGAGGATAAGCTGGTTGGATGGCATCACCGGCTCAATAGACATGAGTTTGAGCAAGCTCTGGGAGATGGTAAAGGACAGGGAAGCCTGGCGTGCTGCAGTTCATGGGGTTGCGAAGAGTCGGACACGACTGAGGGACTGAAAAACAACAAATGCTAGCAAATCGCACATACCCAACTCAAATATACAAAGGTCCACTTAACTTTTGGAAGACAAATAGGTCTTTTCCCTCCAGAGAAATGCAGTACTAATTACGTTTCAACTTCGTGCGCCACGCCCACAATAAAATGGGGGGGGGGATAAAACATTCTAATAAAATGTTTTCTATTGGCTTGATATCTAATCAGCTTTTTATTGACCCTGTAATTTACTTGTGAAATAGTCACTGTGCTTAGAATTTACATAGTATTCATTTGCCTTTGTTCAGTCATATAATTAAATAAGAGAAATGACTCCACTTTGACACATTTATGGTAAATTTTATTTGGGGAGTGGAATGGAAACTATTTTATAAAATGGAATTGTGTGTGAAGAATTGTAAAGTAAGAATGCAAAAGTAGTGAATATTATTATTTATTTAATTTTTTGGTCATGCTGCAGGGTCCATGGGATCCTAGTTTTCCAATCAGGGATCCAATCTGGGCCCTCGGCAATGAAAGCATAGCGTCCCAACCACTGGACCACCTGGGAATTCTCAAGTAGTGGGTATATTAATAATCACCACCACGCTAGTTCTCTCTGAGTACTCAGGATTTCATAATTGAATTCATTTGGGAAACTCATTATATGCAATGAAAGACAACATGGGGACTGCTTTATCTGATATTCCCAAATCATAGAGTGGAGTGACCTAGTCCTTATACAATTCAACAGGAAACTAAAAAATCTGACAAGAGAGAAAAATAACTGACCCTTCAACGATGGAGCTTCTGAGTTAAAACAGCCTAAAGCAACCACTTCACCTGGATCAAACAGAAAAGATGTGAGAGGGCATGAAGGAGACAGAGAAAATGAGACTATCAACTACATCCCCTAAACTAAACTTACCTTCTGCTGACCCTGCTTACAGCAAGGCCAGCATCCTCTACCCCATGTTCCATTAAATAAGGATGCCTGTTTATTCTGCTCTCTAGCAGATCAGGAGACCTTCCTGAAATGCTTGCTTTAGGTACATTTCATAAGGTCAGTCCAGCCCAGTTCATTAAAAAATATATATATATTTTCTTGCCCACGCCAAGCAGCATGTGGGATCTTAGTTCCCTGAACAGAGATTGAAACTGCATCCCTTGCATTCGGAGCATGGAGTCTTAATCACTCTACCACCAGAGAAGCCCCCCAGTTCACTTTCTATTGTGGTGGTATTAGTGGAGTTGTGTGTGTGTGTGTGTGTGTGTGTGTGTACATATATATATATATATATACATATATATATATATAAATTTTATGAAAGAACTCTACTTTTCCACAGTTGAGATGCTTCAGTTTCTCTAAACATTTTATAAACTTGCTTTGAGGGTAAATGGTTCATAAGATTTTATTGTACACTGAAATTACTTATTCTCAAAACATATCCTTCAGTAGATATTTACATTTGACTTTTTATAATTTGAGCTCATATCTAGTCTTTGAAGTCATTAGGGCTATGATTCTCCCTTTATAGACAAGGCAGCTGAAAGTTCATAAGATTAGAGTTACAATCTCGAAGTCCAACAAAGAGCAATTCAGAGACATTTCACTCTTTAATGATATTCCAATCCCAGAAAAATTCAGAGACACATAACCTTCCATGTTATTTCTGGAACTGCAGTCTCCTCTGAGGTCCATTTATGGAACTCCTGTTTAAGAATCGCTATAAGTGAAAGGCCTAGGATTTGAAACCAGTTCTTCATTTTTTGTTTTTTCTTTTTAATGTATTTGGTTGCTCCAGGTCCTAGCTGCGGCACGTGAGATCTTTGGTTGTGGTATGTGGGATCTAGTTCCCTGACCAGGATTGGAACCCTGGCACCCTGCATTGGGAGGGCAGAGTCTTAGCCACTGGACAGAGAAGTCCCTGAACCCAGTTCTAAATTCAAGTCCAGCCCACCTGCCCCCACCTTACAAAGCTCCAATACCTAAGTCCATGTTCACTTGATCCATGTCTATTCTTAGATTTTAAAAAATAATCTCCTCATTCATCTTTTTAATTTCCAGGCTGAACTCTAACTTTTTGTCTGCCTTTAGGAGAGCTCCTTTACCCCAGAATCATCTTTGGACCTTTTCTGGACTGATAGTCAAAAGCTGACTTGCAGTAACCTGCGCAGGAAATTTTGTGAGGACTTATTTCAAAAGGGGAACCACACTTGTGCCAAGAATGCTTGGAGACACCCTGGAGATTCTAGACAACAGTAAATCAAGTCTGCATCTTCTGAGGGTGACAAATTCATTTAACTTTTGAGTATTTTTTTAGCCATTAATCTTTTTATAGGGCAACTACTAATTATTGCCACCTATGTGTCCTAGCTGACTTGTCTTTGGTATACTTAATGAGCCTCTATCTGGACATGGATGCTAAAATCCTAAATAAACTATGAACTCATCAAATCTAATGGTTTACTAAAAGAATGACCAAGTCATTCCTCTTTGTGTCTAAGCTGGGTTTATCCTAGGCGTGCAAGGAATGTACAACATTAATAATATAATTGATGCAAAATAACAAACTAAGGGAGAAAATTCCCATAATCCTTTCAACTCATACTGAAAAAGCATTTGATAAGATTCAGTACCCATCCATGATGAAAATGGTCAGCAAGCTAGGAATGAAAAGAAATCATCTTTCTATAGTACTGAAAAGTGAAATACATGTTCCTGTTAAACTTTTAAATGGTAAGATTTTTGCTTGCCATCACTACGGTTTTTAGACATAGTCCCATGCATCTTAGCCAAAGCAGTGGGATAACAATAAATCGAAAGCCTAATACTATAAAGGAAGAGACCAAGCAGATTTTTTTCTCATAATTAAATTGTCTACGCTAAAAAATGCACTGACCTTTCCAGCTTTCTGTCCTCACCCAGTCTTGTGGGATGAGAGCCGACATGGGCCTGGCTGGCCCAAGGTCACATAGCTGATAAGATCTGATTTGACCTTGGTCAGTCTGACTCCCAAGTCACAGGCTCCATCCCCATACTGGTCCCTCCTTGCACTGTTTTAAACTGGAAAATTAAAACAAAGGACAGCTATCCAAAAAATGAACAGGTTATCAGAAGCAGGCACCAACGTTTCCTAGTCATTTCTCCTGTATTTCTTTTTAAAAAGTTAATTAAAAATGTCTGGGTGGTTTGTTTAAAAGTCAGCACTCTTGCCCTAACTTTTTAAAAATCCTTCATTAAAATAAAGTTCTAAAGAAACAGTAGAATGCTAATGAGAAGCACACCCTCGCTGGACTTCTAATTCATGAAATGCAAAACAAGATTGTGGCTTTATTTTTCTTAATAGGTCACTGAAATGTTCATTTTTCTTGTATAAAAGAAACAGCAGATTTAGGTGTCCTCTCTCACAGGGTGGTAGCGAGCCTAAGAAGGATGCTTTTTTGTAGCACTTCTCAGAATCCAGAGCCTACCAAACTGCAGAAACACCAGGAGCACCTGAGCCCAGCCATTGGCTTCAAGACCAGTTCTATCCAGCTAATCAACATTCCCTCTCACACTTCAGGATACAACCCAAATATCTATCTACTGGTGAATGGATAAACAGATCGTGGTATATCCATTTAATAAGATATTACGCAGCTATTCACTTCCCTGGTGGCTTAGACGGTAAAGTGTCTGCCTACAATGCGCGAGACCTGGGTTTGATCCCTGGGTCGGGAAGATCTCCTGGAGAAGGAAATGGCATCCCACTCCAGCACTCTTGCCTGGAGAAGCCCATGGATGGAGGAGCCTGGTAGGCTACAGTTCACAGGGTCACGAAGAGTCGGACACGACTGAGCGGCTTCACTTTCACTTTCTATGAAGCTATTTAAAAAGAATGGCTCTTGAAAACATGCAAGAGCATGGATGAATCTCAAAGGCATATGTTAAGTGGAAGAGGAGAAAACATAAATACTATACAATTCTGTTTCTCTCACAGTCTGGAAAAGACAAAAATGTAGGGATAGGAAACCCAGCAGGGTTTGCCAAGAGTTTAGAGTAGAAAAATGGAGGATTGACACAAGAGACATAAGCATGAGGGGATTTGAGGGTGAGTGATGGATGTGTCCCACCATCTTAGATGTGATGGTAGTTATACAAGTGCATGTACTTATCAAAACACATTGAGCCATGGATGTGAAATGCCAGTCTTACTGTATCTCCATAAGAAGACACAAACATACTAAATTTAAAAAAAGAAAGAAACTGCATCATAGGAAGAGAAGGAAAAACAGGAACATTTTGACTGCTAAACCTTCATTTTTCAGAATAGAGTTCTCCTCACTGTCCCAAGTTAATTTAGCTACACTCGGCTTAAAATGCTGTTGAATTTTCCCCTGTGTGTGGTTAATTGTACTTCCATCCTTCCACTGGTAAAAATCAGCCTGTAGTTAGTCTCTTGCTGGGTCCTTAAAAAAGAAACAGTATCACCTAAACCTGGTGTTTGTAAAATAGGCTTAGAAACAGTCAGAGAACCGCAGAGCTATATTTCTGAAAAAAAATGTTTTCTGTAATATACTTAAATGTTTTATGTGAATGTTTTGGGTGAATGTTTTATGGCCAGTGTGAATGTTATGTGGTATAGACCTCTGGCTTCTGCATGGTTCTTTTCACCATTATAGCCATTCTAATGTCCTGTCAACTTGTGGATTGCTCTATTCACTTTAAAATACATGGGTTTAGGGACTTCCCTGGTGGTTCAGTAGTTTAGACTTTGCCTCCCAAGGGGCAAGGGGTGCAGGTTTCATCCCTGGTCAAGGAGCCAAGATCCCACATGCTTTATGGCCAAAAAACTAAAACATAAAAGAGAAGCATTATTAAAAAAAAAAACTCAATAAAGACTTTTTAAAAGCAGTCCACACTGAAAAACAAAATCTTAAATACTCAGGGAGTTTGGGATCGACAAGTACACACTACTGAATTTAAAATGGATAACCAACAAGGACCCACTGTATAGCCCATGAACTCTGTTCAATATTCTCAGGCAGCCTGGATGGGAGGGGAGCTTGGGGGAGAATGTATGTATATTACGGCTGAGTCCCTTTGCTGCCCACCTGAAACTATCACAGTGTTGTTAACTGGCTATACTCCAATACAAAATTAAAAAGTTTAAGATAAAATACATGGGTTTAATTTCACACTAGATTATCATGTTGAGGTGCAAGATGTCCAAACACCTTCTGAAGTTAAATAAGAGATTTCAAGTTGTTTCTGGAATATCTTCTTTCTGCAGGACGTGCTGGCTGCACAGGATGCAACTTCTCACACCCGCCTCCCTGAGTCTGGGGGTATCTTTGGCATTCTACCAAGAAAAACAGACTGTCTTCTTTTTAAGTGGGAACTTCATAACATGTTAAATTTAATTTTTTAGTTTATCTTGAAGCTTCGTTGATTTACAATGTTGTGTTAGTTTCAGGTGCCCAGCAAAGTGATTCAGATATACACGTGTGAGCGCTGATGCACTTCAGTCGCGTCTGACTCCCCGCAACCCCATGGATGGTAGCCATCAGGCTCCTCTGTCCATGGGATTCTCCAGGCACGAGTACGAGCGGGTTGCCATGCCCTCCTCCAGGGGATCTTCCCGACCCAGGGATGGAACCCATGTCTCCTCTGTCTCCTGCATTGCCAAGCAGGTTCGTTACCACTAGCGCCGCCTGGGACGTCCCATGTGCTGTGCTGCGCTTAGTCACTCAGTGTCTGACTCTTTGCAACCCTGTGGATTGCAGCCTTCCAGGCTCCTCTGTCCGTGGGGATTCTCCAGGCAAGAATACTGGAGTGGGTTGCCACGCCTTCCTCCAGGGGACCTTCCCAACCCAGGGATCGGACCCAGGTCTCCCACACTGCAGGCAGATTCTTTACTGTCTGAGCCTCCCGGGAAGCCCAAGAATACTGGAGTGGGTAGCTTATCCCTTCTCCAGAGGATCTTCCCAACCCAGGAATCAAAGCGGGGTCTCCTACATTGCAGGCGGATTCCTTACCAGCTGAGCTACCAGGGAAGCCAGGGCAGTCCCATACATATACACATATCCATTCAAAAAGAGATTGCCTTGTTCAGTGGCTGGTGTTGCTACACCTATCATTTTTGATACTGACAATTTCTAAACATACTCACCTTTTAATAAAATAAGTGCAACTGGTGCAAAGGGCCCAGACTAGAAAGAGAGTGAGTTACGACAAAAACCCTTCTCTGGCATCATGCTTTTATCATACAACATGGATGTAGATTTCTCTGACTATAATTGATTTCTTAAAACTTCAGGTTCAAGTAGGTTTTGCTAGAAAATTTAAAAATATATGTGATACCCACTGTGTCTTAGCCTGGTTTGTTCATTCTGAGCTGACCTCACCCAGGGAAAGGCATCACCTTCTTTGAGTATGTTCAGAAACACGCTGGATGCTTTGCCAGGGAAATGCACGTACATCTCCTCCAGGAATGCAGGTTCTTTTTACAAAATATCTGTTGCCTGACCTAGTTGCTGGCTGCTTCCCTCTGACATGTGTAGGAACAGGAGCTTCAGAAGCGTTTGTGTTATGCATCAACCTTGATATTTACAAGTTCACATGAACAGATGTCTCATTGTCGTCTGGCTGACCGGGATTGTAGAGGATGCGGGTGGCGGGGGCACTTAGGAGCTGCAGGAGCCACGTAACATTTGACATGTTGCCCCAGCACATACCTCAGATGACAGTCTGATCTCTCAGAGGCTAATGGAAATGACGGCAGCACCGTTATCAGGGCCATCATCATTGCCATCATCATCATTTCTATTGTTATTAATCAGACACCTGGAATGAATCAAAAACCCTAGAACAAACAAAATAACATGCTTGGATATGCAAGGCAGATTCTTAACCCCTGGACCACCAGGGAAGTCCCCAAGTCCTGGTTTTGAAAACCAAGCAGAAGTATCACAGATGAGCAAATGGAGCTAAACCACCGAAGAGATACCAAGTTCTGATATGTGGTGGTTACTTTCCCCCTCTTCTCTCTTCTCTTAGCTCTAAAATAGCACCTCTGCCCAGGAGAGAGAGCAGTGTCTAGTTAGTTCCAAGTAAGGCCTCCACTTGAAAACAATGAAAATTATTTTTTTTTAAATTTTTTATTTCATAGAATGGCTTTTAAGTTGGATTTGTGAGATGTGACCGTACTTTCAGAATAAATAAGAATACCTAAAAATATAGCAAGATTATGTTTTATCTTTCCAACATGAGTTGTCTATGAGCATTTCCATGAGGAGCTTAAACAGCTTTAAAAAAAAAAAAAGCAAAACTAAACTGATCGCACTATTGAAAATACATTTCTGAATAGATACCCCTTAGGAAATGTACCAGAAAGATTACCTTTATACTTAAAGAGTGATGTATACATATAACTAACCCCAAATCGAGTGAGTAAGTTGTATGGCAGGGGTGTGGCTTTTAAAGCAAAGAGTTGTGAATTCAGCTCTAAACACGATTTCCTGAGCTGTGGAGAACTAGGCAATTGTGCCCTAGAGGCCTGCCTCAGACACACAGTAATGATTCTTGCATACACAAATTCATTAGTTGTTTAATTAAGTTAAATCATGAATTGAATTTGTTTAATCATTAATTAAGGAGCAAGGAGCTGTGTGCTAAAATTTGGCACCTCAGGAAAAGAAAGCAGAAGAAAATATCAGTTCCAAATTCTTTGTGCTTATACCTACCAGAGAATTCCAGTTTTTGTCTTTCTCTGTCTATACACACATGTGTGCATGCACACACATACACACACTGAAATAATTTTCAGAAATATTTTAACCTTTCCATTTAAAATTGAATATTGTTTTCAAAGTAAAAGTGAAAGCCATTTCTTCGCAGATTGTGTACGTGACTTCTGTTCCTCCTCTCAACTGGCTTTTTCCATAAGAGGAAAAAGTAGGATCTGCCTAACCTCATAAAATTAAAATGGTGGCATTTTTTTTAACCTATGAAGGACCAAGACACAGTGAAGGAATTACATTTCAACCCCAAATAAATTCTCAAGAGAACTCTGTCAATAATCTCAAATCCTTCGATCATCATTTTAAGAAATCAGACCACAGAGCAATTAGAATCACAAGCAGCAGTATTCTTAGGCTTCAAGCTTATCCTAACATTGAAGATAAAATGCAGAACCACATGCGTTCAGCACCTGAAATTAAACTCTCTCTCTGCAACCACGGCCAAATGTTGGATGCCACCTAGAGCTCTTAGATCCCAAGAAAGTGAGAAAGTGATCATTTTTTCCTGTGAATGTCAGCAGCTCCCCAAGTGTGATCTTGGGCCTGACTTGTGAGTCGTATGGCCCCTCCAGATGGCTCCTGCCATAATAATGCATCAAGGCAATTTATTCTGATTCTGAGCATTAATCTGTGAGTCACTTATGGCTTCTCTTACAGGTGCTTCCAAAGAACAGGATGGGAATTCTGGTGAACTTGATTTTGTTAGTCCTGTTGCTGAGGGGGACTTGGAGGGCTTATTTGGCAGCGTGACTCAGGGACTCGAGGTTGAGAATCCCTGCTTTGGTATAATCATCCGCATCCTCACAGAAGTGGCTGGGTTAGTTGTCATAGCAACAGACATGGAAATTATCCACCTGACTTTCCCTTCTGGCTTTTCAGGGTACAGCACTGTGAAGTGTGGGAAACCCTTGTTCCAATGTGCTTCAATCAAGAGCAGGTGAGTTTTTGCACTTATTACCCCTGAGGATTGATTTTCAAAAATCCCATCTTTCGAGTTGTAGCTGGTGGGTCACTCAGAAAACAGACATATTGGAATGATGATGCTCTAGGTAGAGCAGCATATACAATGTCAGATAAATGGGGCCACATCTTTGTGGACTGGAGTGAGAGCAAGGACTTTCCTTAAAAGGAAGTTACAGGTTCCTCCTGGCTTACTGAATGGGATTTCAGAGCGTGCTGGCTCTGCAAATTGCCTCTCTGCAGAATTATGGTGTTGCTTTGAATGATCCAGAAAAGCGTGATCATTTTTGGTACCTTAGAATCTGCAAATACAAGATATGTGTAAATATAAATATTTATATACTTATGTATATATACATAAACCTCTAAATCCATATCTATTTCAGAGTGAGGTATTAGTTGAGTTTATGACTAACACGTCACATTTAACATAGTTCTTCATATGTGTATTTAGCACTTGTAAGGTAGAGGGCATACATATAATGTTAAATAAAACAACCAAAAGACCATTTGTACTCTGCAAGAGGTAACAGACAGGCATGCCAATAATCATAATACGAAGCATAAAAATAAATACTTGGCAGAGAATTACAAAATCACAGAAATGCTGTAGAAGAGCTCAGTTTCGTAACAAAAGAAATCAAGAAGAAAAATCCAAGAGAGCAAGCAGAGATGTGCAATCCTTCCGAACCCCCAGTAGGAGAAATGCAACATTTGTGAACAGCCCTGGTATGGACTGAACTGGGTCCTCTTCAGATTCACATGTTGAAGCCTCCCATGTCTGCATTTGGAGATGGGGCCTTCAGGGAGGTAATAAAGGTTTCATGAGGCCATAACAGTGGGGCCCTGGTCTGATAGGACTGGCATCCTTCTATGAAGAGGAAGAGGCATCAAGGATTCTCACTCACACAGTGGAAAAGCCACGTGAGCATGCAGTGAGACGCAGCCATCTACAAGCCTGGAAGAGGAACCTCACCAGAAGCCAGCCCTGCCAGCACTTTCATCTTGGACTTCCAACCTCCAGAACTGTGAGAAAAGAGTTGTCTCTTTTTTTTTTAATGTCTTTTATTAAACTGCAGTTGATTTACAATGCTGTGTTAATTTCTCCTGTATGGCAAAATAATAGGAAAAGTACATTCTTTTCATATTCTTTTCCACTATGGTTTATCACAGGATGCTGGCTATAGTTCCCTGTGCTACACAGTTAGGACTGTAAGACCTTGTTGCTTATCCATCATATATGTGATAGCTCGCGTCTGCTAATCCCAAACTCCCAGTCCTTCCCTCCCCTACCCCCTCTCCCCCTCGACAATCGCAAGTCTGTCCTCTGTGTCTGTGCGTCTGTTTCTGCTTCATAGATAAGTTCATTTGCATCATATTCTAAATTCCACATAAAAGTGTGAAATGGTTTTTATTTCTTTCTTACTTCACTTAGTATGATAATCTCTAGGTCCATCCATGTTGCTGCGAATGACATTATTTCAGTCTTTATGGCTAAATAATTTTCCCTTGTGTATATGCACTGTATCTTCTTTATTCATTCTGCTGTCAATGGACGTTTAGGTTGCTTCCGTATCATGGCCATTGTGAATAGTGCTGCTTGAAACACAAGGGTGCATGTAGCTTTTTGAGTTATAGTTTTGTCCAGATATATGCCCAGAAGTGGGATTGCTGGTCATATGACAACTCTAAGAAAATAGATGTCTTTGCTATCTTGTGATGGCAACGTGGACTAACTAAGGCAAGTTCAGTGAAAACCATAAGCACAGAGGCTGCATCTCAGTTTAAACAGCTCACCCAGCCTTAAACAGATGTATGAGATTTTGTAAGATTTCAGTGGTGCTTCTCTGAGGCTGAGAGGCTCTCTCTAATTAAATGAACCCAGTAAAAAAACAAAGAGAAATCAGACACAAGCAAACACCTCATTAAGGACTCTCTATCCACACCAAAGAAAATGTACTTTCTGAGTGTTATTTTCATTTATTTCAGATCAGGGCAAATATTCTAGACTCCAGCTTTTCTCCCAATTTGTTTAAAAAACAGAAATGTTGCCAAATACACTATATTGAATGGAAATGGTTTGGTACAGAGACAGAATCATACCTGCTGGCTGGTCGCCGTGTCAATGGACAACACTCCAAGGCATCTATCTCATTTCCGTCCAAGCAGCTCACTGTGCTTAGCAAACATTATCTGATCATCATAAAAGTTACAACATGAAGAAGTGACTCTGTTATATAATCAGGCCAGAGATCACACCTAAGGGAGAAAGTATAGATTTGGGTCATCTTCCCTCAACTGCACTAGGCATTGCTTTTCTCACCCTCTGTCTAACGCCACAGAAACATTCAGTTTTAGGGAGATGTCCTGCTCAATCTCCCCAAGTGTTTGTTCATCCCGCTGGCTACCAGCAACTTGTCTCTGCTTCTGTTTTCCTGTAAATTAATCCACACCTATGAAACCCACATTTCTATAAAAACAAGTGAAATTAATTTTAAGAATACATTATATAATCCAACATGTCCAAAGTATTGCCAACATGCAACAAATATTTTTAAATGTTGAGATATTTTCTTTCTTTTTTTTTTCATACCAAGCCTTCAACATTTCTTATTTTTTGCTTACAGCACATATCGATTCTGGATAGCTGCATTTCAAATGCTCACTAGCCACATGTAACTGGTGGTTTCGTAGTAAGTATAATACTTTAAGTTTATGCAATTAGCTGAGTTCTTTCTAACCCCAGTGAAAGTGAAAGTTGCTTCGTCATGTCCTTTGTGACCCCATGGATTGTAGCCCACCAGATTCCTCTGTCCATGGGATTCTCCAGACAAGAATACTGGGGTGGTAGCCATTCCCTTCTCCAGGGGATCTTCCCAACCCAGGGATCGAACCCAGGTCTTTCTCATTGCAGGCAGGTTCTTTACCATCTGTGCCACCGGGGAAGCCCCTTCTGACCCTAAGGCAACCCCATCTGAAAACAGAAGATCAAGCCTAGAGGTTGTGGACTCACTGTAGTTACAGAACCCTCCATACTCTACGTGACAACAACTAAGAATATTAACATAAAAGTCACCAGTAGCCTACATGGGGTAGAATTTGCAACTCATACTATTTTTCACAGATAGGAAGAGAGGATTGTGTTGACCCCATCTGTTTTCACCAGAAAGTGTGCTGGGTTTAAGAACTTTAACCCCCCTAATTTCTCAACTCTCCCACATCAGGACAATGTTTTTGCAGAATTTTTGCAAATTCAACTTCTCAGGGCCAGGATCACTTTTATGGGAAAAAAGCCTTCTTGATCTGTGGGGAACTGGCGCATGCGTGCTCAGCTGCATCTGATTCTTTGCTCCATGGACTGTAGCCTGCCAGACTCCTCTGTCCATGGCAAGAATACTGGAGTATGTTGCCATTTCCTCCTCTAGGGGATCTTCCTGACCCAGGGGTCTTGGATTGCAGGTGGATTCTTTACCTCTGAGCCACCAGGAAAACCCATAGGGAACTGGTAAACCAATATTTTGGTCACTTCCCTTGACAGCAGCAATGAAACTTGGCTTTCTGTACAAAGTGAATTTTTATTCTATTGAAGTACAGTGTTACGCATCTTTTTATGAGAGACATTTTACCCGTGTTTCACATTTTCTTGTTATTGCACTCAGCAGTTTTTATTATTTTTATTACTTTTCATTTTAGATCTCCACGATGACTTCGTTATTACCTAAAAAGGCATTTGCCAATCCTTCCTTTAAGCCAGGTTACTCCATATGAGTGACTAATTCCTCTTGGCAACCATAAGATGATCGTGAAATTTACCCTTTCCATTCACATTCACATGAGAGCCTTACTTTCCCTTGTGTCAGCAAATCTCCCAGCAGTTATTTTTTTAGAGGCTCAAAACGTTGATCCGTGAAGATGCCCAGACAATCAGCTGTCTTCCATGTCCTGCTGTCTTCTCCAGCTTTCTCTAGAAAGGTTCTGTGTGGGTAATCCTTGATTATACTATTGATGGTGGCAAATTAGAACTATTTTATCAACTAAATATAAGAAGTCCTTTGAAAGAGCTTTTATCCAAGTTCCACAATGATTGTCCCCCACTGCACACAGATACCACCGTCAACCCCTATTCTTTCACGTAACAGAGAGCAGCCAGTAAGTAAACTGAAAACAGAGGATGGTCTTGAAACCACTCACATTTCATGTTTGACCAAATTATGTGTTTCAGTTTGCTGTTTGTCAAGTTGCCTGAGACTGACTGTGCTCCTTATATTCTTTGACCAGACAATTTTTCAAAAATATTTTTATTAAAATTTTTTTCCTTATTTTTGACCACTCTGTATAGCATGTGGAATCTTAGTTCCCCAACCAGGATCTGAATCTGGGACGTCTGCAATGAAGGCACAAACTCTTAACTGGACCACCAGGAAAGTCCCTGATCATATTATTATTAATTTTAAATCACAGTCCTTGAATATCATTGTTGTTCAGTCACTAAGTCATGTCCTACTCTTTGCAACCCCATGGACTGCAGCTCTCCAGGCTTCCCTATCCTTCACTATCTCCCAGAGTTTGCTCAGATTCATGTCCACTGAGTCGGTGATGCTACCTAACCATCTCATCTTGCATCTCCCATTACTTTCCCCCATATATTTACCTTTTCACAATGTTTTATCCCCAGAAGCCCAAAATCCTCTTCCTTTGTCTAGTCACTTCTCTATCATTTATCACCTTTTGTTAAAATGGTATATAAACTTTCCAGCCTATCTGCTTCTTTTGGTTTTTACTTCTTCTCTATGAAGCTCCCATGTGCAAACAAAATAAATCTTTTCTCCCATTAGGCTGTGAGTTTAATCCACAGGCCTCAGGGATAGAACCTAAAAGGGTAACAGAAATTTGCTTCCAACCCTACACTGGTGACATGAATCCTCAGTAAATGTTTGTTGAAAGATACTGAGAAGGGCTTTCCTGATGGCACAGTGGCTGAGACTCTGCACTCCCAATGCAGGGGCCTGGGTTTGATCCCTAGTTGGGGAACTAGATCCAACATGTTGAAACTAAGAGCCTGCATGCCACAACTAAAGATCCTGCATGCCACAACTAAGGCTTGGTCAAAAAAAACACAAAAGACACTGATCAACAGTCATAAACTAGTCATAAATTACCTTACAGGTCCAGGTAATTATTAGCTCTAGGAGGAGGGGTAAGGAAAGGTAGTAACTTGATGACCAGACCATCCCTCCATTGTACAGTTGAAGAAGCTTTGCCTGGGAGGCAGGTATGTTTATGACACACAGTCCAAACTCACACCCTAAGATAGGATATAAATTACCAGTTAGAGGTAAGTTCCCAAAACAGGGCCACTCACTGCATTGCAGCATCCATTCTGTGGCTCTGTGATGCCTTTCAGCTCATGTGACCAGAAAAGAGCATCTCAACCTTTTCATCTCTGTTTTTAACCTAAGTGTGTTCTATTTGATTAGCAGTGTGATAGTATCCATGCTGTGCTGAGGCAGCTTGGGCAGATCATAAACCTGGTCTTCAGGAGCCTTTTGACTTAGAGGATTTCCTTTCAACACAAATGCACATCCTGTCATTTGAAGATTTGAAGCTGCATGCAAAAATGAGATTTTTTTTTTTGAGGTTTTGTTTCCCAGGCAACTGCTCTCAATTCAAGATTAACTGAGAACAGCAGCATCTCCCAGAGGCACTACCCCCCACCTCCCCTTCCCCTTTCGTGAGATAAAGCTGTGTGCTCTGAGGACCCAGGATCCTTCCTCCATTGGAGAATGAAACAAGATGCAGCGATGGTTCAGAAACGATGCTAAATTCACAAGGAAAGAATGCCTGACGGCAGGCAAGGCACTCAGCAAACATTCTGTGTAATTTTGAGGGAGGAGTGTTCAGGTTGAGTGACGTGTTAGTAAGGCCAGAGACGATTGAGAAAGAAGCCATTCTGTCGTTTTTCATAACCTTTAAACAGCAGTTGGTGTCAGTTGATAACGGGATGGGGCAAGTTGGCCTTTCCAGACCCATAAAGTTGAGCTTTGGTGCCTGAATGACAACAAGATGCTGCCAAGGAGGTTTCCGACAATACAAACCACAGGTATCCACTGTTAAACCAGCTCCTGCAATTTGCATTCTGAGACTGGAATCACCAGTGCATGCGTGCATGTGTGCCAAGCTCCTTCAGTCGTGGTCAACTCTCTGCAACTCCATGGACAGTAGCCTGCCAGGCTCCTCTGTCCATGGGGTTCTCCAGGCAAGAATACTGGAGTGGGTTACTATGCCCTTCTCCAGGGGACCTTGCCAACCCAAGGACTGAACCCAGGTTTCTTAAGTCTCCTGCTTTGGCAGGCAGGTTCTTCACCACTAGTGCCTCCTGGGAAGCCTGGAATCACCAGGGATTTTGAAATCAACTTGGCAGTCAATACTGACTTTGAGTTTCCAATAGTTTCAGGACCTATTACATTTATGTCATAGGTACAAGTCAACTGAAAAAGTGCTTTGTACTGGTGAGATGGAAGTGGTACCCTCTGGAGAAGAGTATGCCTCTTGTATCAGAATTCCTTACAACTTTCTCAGTTTCATAGTTCGGTGAGGGTCAGAGGGGTAACATCTTAAACCTGTTATTTCCTTTTAAAAAATTTCTTAGGTCTTTATTGAATTTGTTACAATATTGCTTCAGTTTTATGTTTTGGGTTTTGGCCTTGAGGCCTGTGGAATCTTAGCTCCCAGGGGTCAAACCCACACCCCTTACATTGAAAGGTGAAGTCTTAACCACTGGCCCACCAGGGAAGTCCCTTATACTTGTTATCTCAGAGAGATTATTTTCTTAGTGTGATCGTGGCACTAGTCTTCAACATACATCTCAAGACTGGAAAACAAAAGTAATTGTTTAGTTGCTAGGCATCGGAACATTTTCTTAATAGGCATAAGGTAAAAAGGAAGATCCTTGTTTTTTTTAAAGGAAGATCCCAATGAATATATTTTTATTAAATTTTCACTACTATCCCCCTCCATATCCATCCATCACTACTACCAAGTGTATTACTGAGAAATTTTCTAAGAAAGTCCAGTTTAAAAATTCTTTTCGGTGATGCAGCTTATATAAGAAGAGAACATCTAGACATCAATTTTAGTTTATTCTAAAAAACTATTCACGATTTTTTTTGAATGTCAAAATTTCTCGCTGTCTTTTCCTAATACAATTAATCTATGTATTGCTACCCTGTATTCATACTGTTGAACTACAAAAATCAGAAGATCATCTAATTAGCCAGGGACTTCCCCAGTGGCTTAGCAGTAAAGAATCTGACAGCAATGCAGGAGACGCAGGAAATGCAGATTGGATCCCTGGGTCAGGAAGATCCCCTGCAGGAGGGCACAGCAAACCACTCTAGTATCCTTGCCTGGAAAACCCCATGGATAGAGGAGCCTGGCAGGCTATAGTCCATGGGGTCACAAAGATTCAGACTCAACTGGGCAACTGAGCATGCAAGCACAAATTAGTCATTTTCCAGTTATTTTTCTATTTTTGTTGGCTTGTGATGGCCTGTTTCATTAAATGACAGAATTAGCTGTTAGACCCAGAGAGCACCATTAAAAAAAAAAAAAAAGGAATCTCAAGCTGTTTTCCCCAGAGTCACCCAAGAGACAGATTATCCTTCCCCCTTGGCCATGCTTACATTTCCTGACACTAACCATGTGAATATTCATGAAATGCAAACCCATTCTAATGGCCCAACAACCCTCTAGCTTTGACCGGGTGAGAGAAAGGTGAAAGGTGAAATGTTTCCCAAATCCAGACTATGTATCCTTGGGTCATCCAGATTTGACGATATAAATAAACTCATTTACAAACCCAAGAAGCTTTTCTCCAAGCACCATTTTGTTCCTGTAAATATCAGGCCTCAAGCAGAATGAAATGCTCACAAAATGTCAAATCTATTTGCAAGAGGAGGTTTGTAGGGGGAAATGACAGGAAAATAAACACTCAGATGAGTAGCAAGGAAAAAATGCATGGTAACCCAGCACAATTAAGGTGGCATTTTAACTAAATGAGCAGGAGATGGCACAGATTCACCAACCATTTTAGTGGCTGTAATTTAGCACTGTGGAAAATAGTGTTCTTCTGTAAACCCCAAAATGCCAGAACTCTCAGAGTAGTTTTTTACTCTATCCAAGGGACAACTGATACTGAAAGCTCAGCTTCTCTGTACACAGGTGCTGAATCAAATCTCAGAGACAGAGTTTTGGGTGAAGTAGAAAAGAGTAGTATTATTGTCTTTGCCAGGCAAGGTGAGTAAATGCCTTCAAAACCGTGTGTCCCAACTTGGGTAAGAGAGTGGAAAGTTTCATAGTTTTTGTTCAGAGGGTGTGATCAGATGGTAGACAGTCTTCTGATGGGTGGGTGGTGAGGTAAGTAGGAATCAGCATCACCAACCTCAGGTCCATGTGCTCTGGGGTCTACATGTTTGTGGGCAGCACCTCGTCATTAATCATTAAATTCTCCTCCCTGGAGCGGGGGTGGGTTCAGTATCTGCAGAATATATTGTGTGTATCCTTTGATAGGAAAACAGAACCTTGCCCCAAGGCTGCTCTTGACAGTTTCTTCTGGTCTGCCAGCCCCTTCCTTCCCTAATTACCAACTGCTTGAATCTGACTCTTGGATTCAGGGAAGGTTGAATTCATGAAGGCCAAATAAAGGCTGTTTCCTATCATCAAAGAAACTGGGGACACAGAGAGTCCTTCTGCCAGGAGCCCCACAGAGCCCTGCAAGATATATCACAAATGATTTCTCAAAATCTCAAGTAGGATCCAAGGAAAGAGAAAACATCACAGTAAACAAAGAGAGCAAATGAGAAAATAAAGAAAAGGAAATGAAGTAGGAGAAAGAGTATGAACCATGAAAAAAAGAAGGAGAAATAAACATAAAGGTAAAAACAAACAGTTGTAAGAGGCCTCAGAAATCTGCAAGAGAATGATCTCCTATTTGTAGAAGACAAAGTTAGAGAAACAAAGTAATTATCATTGTTGCTGCTATCATTGTTACTCACATTAACAATACCGAAGATAAAAGCTACATCATTTACTATACACAATTTAGTATACCCAAGGGCTTTCCAGGTGGCTCAGTGGGTAAAAGAGTCTGCCTGCAATGCAGGAGACCAGGGAGACACAGGTTCGATCCCCAGGTGAGGAAGATCTGCTGGAGAAGGGTATGCCAACCTATTCCAGTATTCTTGCTCGGAGAGTCCCATGGACAGAGGAGCCTGGCGGGCTACAGTCCAGAGGGTCGCAAAGAGTCAGACACGACTGAAGCAACTGAGCAACCACACTCACAATATATCCAAACTGTTGGGTGTAAGATAGGCTCAAGGATGTATTATACAATAAGGGGAATATAGCCAAGAATTTGTAATAATTATAAGTGGAATGTGTGTGTCCTATCACTCAGTTGTGTCCAACCCTTTGCAACTTCATGGACTGTAGCCCACCAGGCTTCTCTGTCCATGGAATTTTCCAGGCAAGAATACTGGAGTGAGTTGCCATTTCCTTCTACAAGGGATCTTCCTGACCCAGGGTTCGAACTTGGGTCTCCTGCATTAGCAACAGAATTCTTTACCATTGAGCTACTTGCTGTTGTTGCTGTTGTTCAACTGATAAGTTGTGTCTGACTCTTTGCGATCCCATGGACGGCAGCACACCAGGCTTCCCTGTCCTTCACTATCTCCCAGAGTTTGCTCAAACTCATGTCCATTGAGTTGGTGATGCCATCCAACCATCTCATCCCCCATTGCCCCCTTCTCCTCCTGTCCTCAATCTTTCCCAGCATCGGGGTCTTTTCCAATGAGTTGTCTGTTCACATCAGGTGGCCAAAGTATTGGAGCTTCCACAAGGACTGTAGCTTACTAGACTCCTCTGTCCATGGGATTCTCCAGGCAGGAATACAGGAATGGGTTGCCATTTCCTCCTCCAGGGAATATTCCCAATCCAGAGATTGAACCGGCATCTCTTGCATCTCCTGCATTGACAGGTGGGTTCTTTACCACTGCACTACCTGGGAAGCCCCTGTAAGCAGAGAGTAACCTTTAAAAATTGTATAATTTAAAAAAAATTTCAAATATAGAGTTAAAAACAACAAACAATCAAATATGTGTAATAATATAGAAAATTTAATAAAACTATTTTCAGTGAGTTATGGAAGATCAGTGTAGCTCCCAGCTTCCCAGGTAGCTCAGCTGGTAAAGAACTCACCTGCAATGCAGGAGACCCTGGTTCAATTCCAGGGTTGGGACGATCCCCTGGAGGAGGGCATGGCAACCCACTCCAGTTTTCTTGCCTGGAGAATCCCCATGGACAGAGGAGCCTGGCGGACTGCAGCCCATGGGGGTCGCAAAGAGTCAGACACAACTGAGCAACTAAATACAGCATAGCACAGCATGGAAGATCAAATAATTTCTCATCCACAGTATTGAGCTTCTAGTGAGAGTAATAGAATGATAAGTAAAGATGGACTATGAAGACCAAAATATATTTATATTTATATAAATTTTATATAAAAATATATGTGTGTATATATATGCCATTTTGTTGTTTTTTTACAGTTGCTAAGTCATGTCTGACTCTTTGCAGTCCCATGGACTGCATTATGCCGGGCTCCCCGTCCTTCACTATGCCATCTTTTATATACATATATATTAAAAATACATTTTTATTTATATATATATACATTTTATATATATATACACACACACACCCCCACACATTCTGACTTTCTGTGTCAAGGTTTTGTTGAACTTTCCAAGGCATGCGTATCATTGAACAATTCCTAAATTATATGTTGCAACATAAGAACATCAGAATTTTATATCTGGTAAGGGTCTTGGAAAGGATTTAGCTCAAACCCCTTATTATGCAGATAAAGAAACAAGAAATAGTTTCCCAGGGCCAGGAATCTGTTTTCCTTTTATTACAGTCCAACAGGAACGAATGAGAGTAGGATCATGAAATGAGACACCCCGAGGGATTGGGGGCGATGCCTGTGGGAGAGGCCAAGGCCGGCTCTGTAAACTGGGTGCTATTTTTGCGGACCTGGATATCAGGTGGTCCATACACTGTATTGCTCTATATAACATCAGCCTCACACTGAAAAATCAGACATATTTTATGGTCGGCATCTTACTTTTAGAAATTCGTAGTTGGATAGGACAGTTGCACAAGTTTCTGGGGCAAGCTTTCTTCTAAAAGCTTAAGCATCCCCTTTACCGAGCAAAAGGATAATTGCTTTTGAAATTATTTGAATCTGGACTTAAAGAACGTTTCAGTCTTTTCATTTATGAAGAAATTATTGTAGGGTAGGAACCAAATATTTTTCCTGTAAATGTGTCTGAAACTGTTTTGAGACCATTAACCAGTTTTCAAAGAATTTTCTGTTTAGCAAAGGGGACTTTTGAGATGTTTTCAAAACTGCAGAGCTAAAATTTTTCAGAAATGTGTTTTCTCTGAAAGCTTTTTTTTTTTGTTGTTAACAGCCATAGCTTTTCTATACACTTGCATATGCTGTGTCAGACTTTTATCGCAGAGAACAGGCTAAAGAGAAGCGGATACAAAGGTCATTATGATTTCCAAATTAAATGATTTTTCCATTACAAAAATAACACACTCAAAAAAGAAAGCTTAAGAATGCACCAGTCTGTGAGCAGAATGCCCACAAGAACCCGCTACTAAAAAAATATAAAGCGTATTGCTGCTGTTTCCTGCTAATAAGCATTGCAAAGCAGGGAGATTTTCCTAATTTTCTAGTTCTTGTTTTTCATGACAACATCTGTTGACCTGAAGCTGGCACTGAGCAGAACACACATGTGCCAGAAATTGAAAAGGTAGACGTGAGCCAACAACGAGGTGGGTGCCAGTCAGGAGCAAGAGGGAGGAAAAAGAAAAGCAGGAATTGCTGCAATTGTTGTTGTTTGTGCTTTTAAAATAACTTTTTAAAACCCAGAAGCAGAATACAAAATAGGCACGACAAGATCAAATTGACACTGAGCAGATATGGGCAGGTGGAGGCTCTCTGTACAAATTTACCAAGTAGTCGCTTACTAGATGGAGCTGAGTTCGCAAGGTCATGACCATCCCCAAGCTAATGACCCCTTAGAGATTTTATCATCTTTCCCTCCAAAAACTGGTAACATGTGCTGTTAAATATTTACAGTTTTTGCTTGCTTTGTTTCATAAATCTGCTTCAAAGGTCAGGAACACCCAATTCTATAGCGCTATGCTGTTATTCCTTCTGCAACAAAACAGATCCTGACTGTTCCCAGGCGTCTAAGCCAAGATAATAATGAGTTCCATAGAAAATGAACTTATGGTTGCCAGTGGGAAGGATGGGAAGAAGGGATAGTTAGGGAGTTTGGGATCGACATGTACGCTCTGCCATATTTAAAATGGATAACCAACAGAAGACCTCTGTATAGCACGTGGAACTCTGCTCAGCATTATGTGGCAGCCTGGATACATGTATATGTGTGGCAGAGTCTCTTTGCTGTTCACCTAAAATATTACAACATTGTTAACTGGCCATAGCCCAATACAAAACAAAAAGGGTTTTAAGTATAATATAAAAAGTCAAAGAATGACAGACAAGAAGAGGAGGGAGTTTGATGTGCATAGTGATAAAGAACCTGCCTGCTAATGCACGAGATGTCAGAGACATGGGTTCGATCCCTGGGTTAGGAAGATCCCCTGGAGGAGGGCATGGAAACCCACTCCAGTAATCTTGCCTGGAGAATCCCATGGACAGAGGAGCCTGGCGGGCTACAGTCCATAGGGTCGCAGAGAGCTGGGCACAACTGAAACAACTTAGCCCACGCGCCTTCTGTCAAAGTGTCTGATATTTTTAGAACTAACCTTTAAACAGTGCTTGGTGGAGGCATAAGATCATTTGAGATTTGATTCCACGATCATTCTGGACTATTTGTTCTGGCTTTTGGCTCAATAGGGTGTGTGTCAACTAAGAAATGTGAGAGTGAATACAAAAATCTCAGGGCAAAAAGCTTGATATACCCACCATTTCTTTTGTTGTTTAAGGAATGTGCTTTTATTTCTATTGACATGATATTTTGGAAGAGAATGCAGCTTGAATAAAAAAAAAAATTGTGTTCCCTGAAAGAGAGAGCTTCTTGTTGCATTGCGACAGATAGTTTTTATTGAACCATAAGTCGCTAAAACTAATGACTACCTCTGGCCTGGGTTGGAAAGAACCTACCATCCAATTAGAGTTTCCAGAATCGTTTCTTTCTCCTCTTTAGAGCAGGAGGCAGTAGAAGGAAGAGATAACTAGCAAGAACAGCAGGGCCAGCATATTTTTTTACACTAGATGATGACGCTGAGTTCCAGAGTGAAAGAAAAAAGGGAATTTGATGGGAATTCTTACTGCTAGTGTTTCTATCTATTTGAAGTGTTTTGATATTGTTGAAAAAACCCTCTCCCAAGGGAGAGGGAAACTGAACAATGACTAAGAACCGAGATAACCGATGGTGATAAGCAAAGCCCATAAAGTCTTGTTTCTCAGACCCTAACAGTGTTGATTGCCTGCGCTCTGCCGCTGAACTAAGAACAAGATGAGAACGTAGACTGGGAATAGAAATTTAACCCCTAGGACTGGTTCTCTGCCTCAGTTTCCCCAGGGAGCACTCGGAAGCAGTGTTCCAGACGAGCGGGGGCTCGTGCTCCAAACGCCAGTCCAGAAGTGTCCAGACTCCTGCCTCCCCAGGGGTTCACCCCATCATGACAAGCCTTTTGGGGGGTGCTGTGTCACTGTCCCGGGCCTCTTCAACCTTGCAGCCGGACCTCCGTGGTGCAGACGCCTGCATGAAGTGGACCGGACCGTGGAAGACCCCACACGGTCTGTCTCGGTCCACAGCCGGGCCAGTCTGCTGCACCAGTCCTGTCTGCCCTGCTTCCCTTTCTCCTTCCAGGCCTGTTTACCTGGAAAGCAGTGTAATTCCCCATCAAAGCACGCCAACCCCATCAGGCTCTACTTTCCACCATCTCTGGGATTAAGTGCCGAGAAGGGTTAGGGAACACCCTCGGGAAGATACCCCTGGAGCTTCATTCTTTCTACCGCATTTGCCCTCCACATCCAGATTGACTGCCCAGCGGTTTAGAGTTAACATTCTCACTGCTTTACCAATGTGACATTGACAAATGACACAACTCTTCTTTCTAAGTGATGGCGGCCCCCATCCCTCTGACCGGGACCTGTTCTGTTTAAACTATGTGAGCACAAAGGTCCACTTGAACTTCGAGAAGATAAGCCCAGTTCTGCTCTAGATGCAAAGAGACTCAGCCAAAGTGTGAGACTCAGTGGACATTGCATTGGATGGGTCTCTGCATCCCCCCAGCTCACCCACCCTTTCCACTCCAAATACTGGTGCTCTATCAGATGAAAGGTAGATTGACACCAGGAACTCACTTCACCTTGTCTGAGCTCCCCTCCAGGACACTTTTGGCTTGAATGCCGTGAGCTGGGAACCAAGAGATAAGGGCATAGAGAAAGCAGTTCTTGAGGTCATTGGTTAGACCCTGTAATACACCCAGGTGGCATCCACGACCACTGACACCCAGGCAATACTGGATCGCTCACTCAGAATCCATTCCTTTCTCCAACACCCTACATGGGGTGAGGCAGGTTTTGTGGCAGGCTGCCCTATTCAGTTCTATCACCTTGTGGTAAGTCTTATTTGAGATGCAGTCCCTAGAAAAGTTCTACCCAGAGACTGGAATGGCATGGGAAGCTCCCAGTGGAGCTCTTGGCTCCATTCTTTGGGGCCTCCCTCCCCGTCTTCCCAAATAAAAATATTTGTACCATTAAAAAATGACTTTATAGAGCTTTCCATGTGTGGTCCAGTACTAAGATTCCATGCTCCCAGTGAAGGGGGCCAGGGCTCAATCCCTGGTAGGGAAAACTAGATCCCGCATGCCTCAACTAAAGATCCCACACAGTCAAATAAAGGCATAAATACATATTTTTAAAAGCTTAATACAGAAGAGCATATGCTATAATACTTGATTCTTAAAAAATAATACATTAAAAATTTTTAAAATATATTAAAAATTCTTAAAAAATAATATATTAAAAAATTTTTAATTTTAAAATGTTGAGATAATTGAAAATTCCTAGGAAGTTGCAAAGAGTATATATCGAGGTTATCTATATGGGTTGTCCAGTTGCTTCCAATAGTGACATCATACATACCATAGAACAACATCAAAAGAAGGAAGTTAACATTGGAACAATGTGGGTGTATAATTCTGAGCTGTTGTATCAGGTGTATAAGTTCACATCACCATCACGATGAAGATTCCGGATGATCAGATCACCCCAAAGACCTCTCTCCTGCTTGAACAGTCAAACACATGCCCCTGATCCCCATCATCCCTAATCCCTAGAAACCATTAATTTGGCCGTTATCCCTACATTTTTGTCATTTTGAGTGTTATATAAATGGAATTATACCGACTGTGACCTTCAGTTTGCTATTTTCCATTTGGCATAACACCCATGAGATCCATCCACAGTGCTGTGTGTGTCAATAGCTAATCCCCTTTTACTGTTGGGCAGTATTCTTGTGGTGGGTGTTGTTGTTGTTGCTCAGTTGCTAAGGTCATGTCTAACTCTTTGAGACCCCATGGACTACAGCATGCCAGGCTTTCCTGTCCTTCACTATCTCCTGCAGTTTGTTCAGTCTCATGTCCATTGAGTCAGTGATGCCATGCAACCATCTTATTCCCTGTTGCCCCCTTCTCCCGTCCTCAGTCTTTCCCAGCATCAGTCTTTTCCAACGAGTCAGCTCTTTGCATCAGTGGCCAAAGTACTGGAGCTTCAGCTTCAGCATCAGTCCTTTCAATGAGTATTCAGGGTTGATTTCCATTAGGATTTACTGATTTGATCTCTTTGCTGTCCAAGAGACTCTCAAGAGTCTTCTCTAGCACCACAATTCAAAAGCATCAATTCTTTTGGTGCTCAGCCTTCTTTGTGGTCCAACTCCCACATTCCTACATGATTACAGGAGAAAACAATGGCTTTGACTAGATAGATCTTTATCAGACAAGTGATGCCTCTGCTTTTTAATACACTAAATTTGTCATGTCTTTTCTTCCAAGGAGCAAGTGCTTTTTAATTACATTGCTGCAGTCACTGTCTGCAGTGATTTTGGAGCCCAAGAAAATAAAATCTGCCAGTATTTTCACTTTTTCCCCATCTATTTGCCATAAAGTGATGGGACTAGATGCCATGATCTTAGTATTTTGAATGTTGAGTTTGGAGCCAGCTTTTTTGCTTTCCTCTTTCAGCCTCACCTGGGGGTGAAACAGTTCATTTAGTTGTTTACCTGTGGAAAGACATCAAGGTTGTTTCTAGTTGTGGGCTGTTAAAGATAAAACTGCTACGAATAATTGCACACAAGTTTTTGTGTAGATGTAAGTCTTCTCTGAGATCAATGTCCAGGAGTATAACTACGGTGTTTATGCCAAGCTTATGCTTATCTTAAAAAGAATCTGCCAAAGAATTTCCCAGGTGGCTGTACCATTTACATTTCCACCAGCAACGAACATATGAGAGATCTTGTTTACCTGAATCTTCACCAGCATTCTGTGCGTCACTATTTTTTTAAGCTCTTTTAGTGGGTTTCTAATGATATCATGGTCTAAATTTGCATTCCCTAATGGCTAATCATCTTGAAAACCTTTTCATATTCATGTTTACCAACCTTATATCCTCTTCAATGAAATGGCACTTTATGTCTTTTACCCATTGTCTACTTGGGTTGTTTGTACTGTTGTTTAGAGATCTAGATATGAAACTGCTGTTAGAGATGAGAATTGAAAAAATTTTCTCTCAATCTGAGGCTTGTTTTTTCTACCTGTTGACAGGGTAATTTGCAGAGCAGAAGAGGACTTAATTTTGATAAAGCCCAACTTGCTTTTTTTTCCCTTTTATGGAATGTGCTTTTGGTGTGTTGTATCTGAGACGTCTTCACTTAGCCCTAGGTCCCAAAGTCTTTTTTTCACATATTTTTTCCTAAATGTCTTTAGCGTTACATTTTCATCTGCATTTATGATACATTTTGTCTTAATTCTTGTACAAGATGTGAGCTTTATGTCATGGCTCTCTTTTCCACCCCTGCGCGTGGGTGCATGCTCAGATCTTCCTGACCCAGGGGTTGAACCCCAAACCTGCATTGTATATTTACCTCGTTCCCCCGACATTTACTGAATGCTCTTACTAATCATGCACTCTTCCTTCTGGCCTCCATGTTTCTGATGAGAAATTCACTGCTGTTTGAATTATTTCTTCCTATTAATAAGTGCTATTTCTCTCTCCTTGTTTTCATTTTCACTTTGTTTCTAGTTTTGAGAAATTCAGTCACATCTGGGCAAGAATTCAGTTGGGTTTAACCAGTTTGGAAGTCACACAGCTAGTTTAATCTGTAGATTTATGTCTCTTTCCAAAATGGGAAAATTTAAGCCATTATTTCTTCAAATACTTTTTCAGCAGCACTCTGTTTCTCCACCACTCCTTCTAGGACTTTGACGACACGAATGTCAGACCTATGGTCACATTTCCCTCTGTGTTTTTTTTTTTTTTATACAATTATTCTGTTTTATCTTCCAGTTCATTGATTGGAAGTTTGACTTCTCCTTCCATCAGTAAGTTTTCATTATAGTTACTGTATTTTTTCAGTTCTACAACTTCCAGTTGATTTTTTATCTTGTTTCTTTGCTGAAATGTCCTATCTTTTCATGTGCGAATATATGAAGCAAAGGAAATCATAGGACAAATGAATATGAGTAAAGTCTCACTAATTCTTGGTGAATATAGAAAGCTTCCTGGTAGAATTTTAAGGAAGTTCAGTATAATTCATTGCAATTACATGAAGTAGCCAGTGTTTCTTTGTGGGCATATAGGGTCAACTCTTGCCAACTATGGGCTCTCTCTAGAGTCTCTTCTGATGACTAGAGAAAATAATTATTCACAGTTATCTTTTGTTTGAATAGGCTTTAATGTACTTTAAAACAATTACTGTTTTCATGTTTGAAGCATTGCCTCTGGAGATTTTTTGGCACTTTTGATTGATGGTGGTTTAGTCGTTAAGTCATGTCCGACTCTTTGTGACCCCATGGACTATTGCCCACCAGGCTCCTCACTCAGTCCATGGGATTCTCCAGGCAAGAATACTGGAGTGGGTTGCCATTTCCTTCTCCAGGGGATCTTCCCAACTCAGGGATCGAACCCAGGTCTCCTGTACTGCAGGACGATTCTTTACTGACTGAGCTACCAGGGAAGCCCAAATTTGATTTATACTCTATAGTAAACAGAGAATTTTCTCAAATGGGGAGGATAATCATAAATAATATCGATATAATACTGGACAAAGTTTATTTTAGCATGAAAATTTTCACATTTAAAATGGTATGGCTTGGTCATTTTTGTTTAGTTGTGAAATGTGTTTTCAACTTGGTTAAACTCTGAATGCTTCAGATCTCTTTCTTTTCATTCTATGTCACCAAATCCAAATTTTTCCACCTTCCTCCTTGAGATGCAAATTGTGGCTTATATGTTTAAGAGACTTATGCCCCCAGATTCCCCAGCCCCCAGGTTACACATAAACACTCATACCTGAAATTGAAAGGTTTCTTCTCATTTACCAGCAGCTGAGGAGAGAAGAAAATAGTGAAGGTGGCAATGGTGTCGGAAAGTGAGAGGGTTGAAAGTTAATTTCCCCAGAAACAGGAAGTACCCCCCAACACATGCACACACACACAGACAGCAACCAGTTTCTGTACACAATACCAAAAAAAAACCCAACTTTCTAGAGAAATGCTTTTGTTTAATTCTCACAAGAATGGTGACCAATATGAACTTTGTAAAAAAAGAAATACAGAAGCTACCATTTATGGGAACTTTACCTGTGTTGAAACTTGTGCCCCCCACCTACAGAATATTATGGAACTCTTGCAACAGTTCTGGCTTATGGGAAGAGTGAATATATCCCAGTTTTACAGGTAAAGAAACCAGATTTCAGAACAGCTGGAATTTGCCCGAGGTCACCCAGTTACTATGACCTTGAGCCATGATGAGTCCACATTTGTTTGACTTCTATTCTCATAAGTATGTGTGCATTGCCTTCTAGAATCTCCCCCTGGCAGCAAAAACAGGTATTGTAGATTCTCTTTCTGATGTTCAAACAATAACCAACTCTCATCATGGGAGCATTGAGCCATCTTACTTATATTTGTCTATTTTACTATATGAAGAATGCTTATGTGTGGATAATTTGGATAACAAATACAGAAGAATCTTGAGTTAATTTCTGCTTCCCTCTTGTGTCAGAAACTAGTAATGACAATCCCCAGAGCCTTACACTGGTTTTTTTGCTTCCTTTTATTCATCCTGTAAATGATCCCATTTCTTCTCCATCTGAGTAAAGGAAAAGTTTGAATTTGAAATGTCCATCTGTTCACAAAGTACCTCTCAGCTCTCCTGAATCTCTCAGTACAATGTATCTATTTCATCAAATGCACAATTTCAGTGTGTGATAGAATAAGACTGGATCAATACCATATAATGCAATAAACCTTCTTTGCACCATGTCTTCCATTCGAACTGTCTCAGAACAATTTTCAATATTAAGTAATGCTGTTACCGTGTTTTAAGCACCTGTGAAGGAAGTCTTTGCCATCATGGGCTTTGGGTCTATTTTAGGACATTAGTCACTGTTTCATAAAAATGCAGGTACATCCTTACTTCTTACATTGTTATGTCTCTGGAAAGTCGTGTTATCTATTACATCATTCTGCTTTAGAAGGACTTTCTATTTAGAGGAAAACTAGTGAACCATTTTCATGCAAATCAGGCTCACTTGAGAAAGCTCCAGAATTTTCATATAAAGGGATCTTATGGTTAACAGTCTAGTTGGGAGGAGAGGCTGAGGGTGTGGCAACTGGGTTTTCTTAGAGTGTATGTTTCTCCCAGTTGGTTCAGACTACAGTAAAGTCGAGATGCCCACTGCCGCATGTTCTACTTGTTTTCTCTGATCCGGCTGTGCTTGAAACATGTCACCCAAACCAGGGCAGTAGTTTCCTACAGGTAACAACACCTGAGAAATTCAGACCTGGCCTTGTTATTTGAATGATGCCAGGGCAAATCCATGCCATGAGGCAGAAAATAAGTCTAAGCTGTATGTGCCACCCAGCCGTGGCTTGAGCTCTAAGGAGGCAGGTGCGGTGAAGTGATCCAGTAGAAAGAATAAAGGGTAATTCTGCAGAGCATGGTGCAAGCTTCCTGTCCCCACCAGTCAGGGAAATTGCTAAGTGTGGTTAAAATGACAACTCTCCAGCTGATGGTAAGCAAATACTGGAGAGACGTTATTAGTGTCCAAACAGTACTATCTAATCTGGTGGTCACTAACCACATATAGATGATTAAAGTGAAATTAATCCCCTAGAGGAGGGCATGGCAGCCCATTCCAGTATTCTTGCCTGGAGAATCCCATGGAGACTGGTGGGCTACAGTCCATGGGATCGCAAAGAGTGGACACGACTGAGTGATTAAGCACAGCACAATTATAATTAAATAGAACTAAAAATTCAGTTCCTCAGTTGCACCAGTTCATTCAGCTCAGTTGATTAGCATTAAGTGCACACTTGTTCCCAGTGACTACTGGTTATTACATCAGATAGTAACATACAGAACACTTCGGTCATCACAGAGATCAGACATCTGGGAGACCACATGCCACGTGAAATTTCTTGGCTCTGACGAGTTCATCAGAAATGGCCTAAAGAATGAAGGCTGAGAACCCCTGGAAGGTTTCCCCTCGTGATTACAAGGGGTTGAGTCTAACCCAGTGAGGGGAAATTGGCTTTCCTGGTGTCTCAGTGGTGAAGAATCCACCTGCCAGTGAAGAAGATGTGGGTTTGATCCCTGGGTTCAGAAGATCCCCTGGAGGAGGAAATGGCAACACACTCCAGTATTCTTGCCTGGAGAATCCCACGGACAGAGGAGCCTGGCAGGCTGCAGTCCATGGGGTCACAAAAGAGTCGGACACAACTTAGATACAGAGCATCAGCTGCAAGGAAAAGAATAGAAAACAAAGCAGGACTTAAAAACCTCACAGTTCCAGGAGGGGGAGCTATGATCCTCTAATATTAAATGTGACATTTTCCCTACTGGAAATTGGGTCCCACACAGCTGTGGAAGGATTAAGGCATCAAAATAGAAATCTAGTTTTGTTCTACCTGCAGAACACTTAACAACAAACTCTTTGCAACACTTTTGACCTTAGAACTTTTAGAAGGAAATGAAATCCAATGGAATATTTGTACAAAATAGATACAAAATCATACCATATAATTTTCAAGGTTCTGGATGTAGCTAAATGTATATATGGGACCCTTTGGAAAGTCATACATTCAATACACAGAAAGGACTTAAGACTATAATTATAAAAGTAAACTCCAGGATTTCCCAGTGGCTACGATTCCACATTTCCAATACAAGGGGCCTAGGTTCAATCCCTGGTCAGGGAACTTGATGCCACATACTGCAACTGAAAGATCTCACATTAAGACCTGGTGCAGCCAAATAAATAAACAATTTCTTAAAGTGGACTCCAGAAAACAATTTCTCCATTTCTGACTTTCAGAATGCAGAGGTAGAAGGGATATCCGGTTACATGTTGATGAATAAAAATATCCAAGGAGGTGTATAAGTGGAAAGGCCATAAGGACATAGATTTTCCTGCTGATACATATTAGCAGAATGGAGCCCTTCAACACACTTCACTGCAGTTCTCTTAAGTGGTCCTCGGATGCCAGTCCATGAACCATGCCCTCCTCCGATGCACCCAGTGCCATGCTCTGAGACAGACTCCTGTCAACTGCATCTGACCTGTGTCAGCCCCACGTCTGGGAATGCCCCCACTTAGAGCGAGGCAGTACACAGCACCAAGTGGGTCAGTCCCCACGCTTAGAATATGTAGAGTCTTCCTAAATGCTAAAATCATGGGGCAGATTGAACATTCATGCTTCAGTTCTTTGTGAACCATACATGAAGGAAATATTAATTGTCCTATGACAGGGCCTTGATTTGAAGCAGGAGACCCTCGGGTCTCCAGGGGTCCCCACCACCCTGGGTGTGTTTGTACCCCATTCCCTACACAATCTCATTCTGTCCACACAGTAAATCCAGGAACAGATATCATCAATTCCATTACATTGACAAAGAAGCTGGGAAGCGTATGTTTTAGAGCAGAGTTCTAGGAATGGAGTATTTGAAGAATTTCTAGATACATCTCCTGTGAATTTTCCTCCCAAATGTCAGGCATCCACTTTATTATTTGAAAATGCCACAGGGAAGAAAATCCCTCCACCATGTGACAGCTTTTTTAACTGCCTTTGCGTGTTTTCTGTCTTCTTTTCCAACCAAGCTGTGACAAGGGCCTCTAATGCACTTTACTGTTTATTAGGCTTATTAAAAAAAAATAGGGTAACTTCATAATCGCATTCTAAATACATTGCCTGCTGAATAAACTGACATTTCATCTGCTTTCAGACAAGTCTTCAAGTCTTTCCAGTTGGAGCACATATTTTGGATATACTAAAATACATCTAAATACATACTAACATTTTCCTAAAAAGTTTGTCTTACAAAAATAAACCCTCAAAATGGTTTAAGGGAAAAAATATTATGAGAATGTCAATATGTATTTCAGAACCCAAGAATGGGGATGCAGCTGGACCTCAGGAAACACGGGAAGCATGAATCTGGATGAGGCGAGACCCCTTTCTCTGTCCACTCTTCTCCCCTATGCGTATCCAGTTTGTTTCTCTCCTTCCTTCTGCAGAACCACACGACAGGAAATACAATGAACCCCTCTGAGCTTCAGCCACAAGACAGATACCGCGATGACTCTCTCTGCTTCAAAGCAAATATGCCAAGGAAGAGATGCGTCAACCCAGCTTGGGATGTATTCCATCGTCACACAAGTGTGGATGTGAATCAGAGTCGTGTTATTTAAAGTGATGCGTGGATAACTGTGGGGAGTGTGTGTGTGTGTGTATGTAAGCTCCTTTGCAAGGAACTACTACTTCTGCCTAGCTCAGTCTTTTTTTTTTTTTTAAATAAATCGAGATCTCAAAATGTTGTGAATGGATATTTCTATTTACCTGGCAGATGAGGAATAAAGTAAACTTCATGATTTAAACATGCCTTTAAATTATAACAGCACCATTTGTCTCTTTTAACAAAATCTTTACAAGTCTCCAACACATAAGGTTGATTAGGTACCCAGATAATATCATCTGGGTACAATATATTTTGAGTTGTCAGAAATATTTGCATTAAATTGATCTCCCTCCTCAAAGAATATTTTATTACAAAAACAGCTCAGAATACTAAATACTAAATAACACACTCTGGGTTCATAATATTTATATCACCTACAAAACTCTTGATTAGGATATATACCTTAAGTAAAACAAAAGGAAACTCTTTGCTGCATTGTTACTTGCTCATATGCCCCAAATGTTCTTTAACTGTCTCTTCAGACACTGGGTCCCTGTTTACATTTTTACTCTAAATTATGATCCCTCATTACCTTAAGGAGGATCTGTCACCATGCTAATAATAAATGTTTTGGAAGATCCTCTAGAGCAGTAGGCAAAATGGAAAGGTAAACATGAATGTGTAGGTACCTTATTATTAAAATAAACACAAAAAAGATAATACTAAAAATAAGAAACTAATTCTAAGCAAATAAATATTAAGAATTGACACATGAGACAAAAAAAAATGAGTGCTAATAAATTGATTTGCTCTCTATTCTTCAGGGTTATTACATTAATAATTATCAATCTTCAGTTTAATGTCAATAATTATTTTGACTTCTGCCTCTTTAAATTGCCAATATTCTTATTCATCAGCCAGCAAGGTAATCACTTCAAATGATAACGAGAGAGAGTTTATTTGGTAGACACTTGTACAGAACTCCAATTTCATGGAAAATAAGTTCAGAAATATAATTTGGGAAGTGGACCTATGAAATAGGAGTCTAAAAGCCCTGTTTTTATTCTGTATCCAACACAGAGATATTGTGTGGCCTTAAAGAAGGCATTTTAGCATTCTAAGTTTTTAAAAATACTATTTCAAAGAGGTACAGTGAAAGACATATATATATATATATAAATTTATTTATTTATTTATTATTGAGGCAACATGTATATACAATGAAATGTGTTAAGCTAAAAGGTACAACTGATCAGTTCAGCTCACTCTCTCAGTCATGTCCAATTCTTTTCGACCTCATGGACTGCCTCACGCCAGGCCTCCCTGTCCATCACCAACTCCCAGAGTTTATTCAGATTTATGTCCATTGAGTCGGTGATGCCATCCAACCATCTCATCCTCTGTCATTCCCTTCTCCTTCCGCCTTCAATCTTCCCCCACATCAGGGTCTTTTCCAATGAGTCAGTTCTTCACATCAGGTGGCCAAAGTATTGGAGTTTCAGCTTCAGCAGTAGTCCTTCCAATGAATATTCAGGACTGATTTGCTTGAGGATGGACTGGTTGGATCTCCTTGCACTCCAAGGGATTTGCAAGAGTCTTCAACACCACAATTCAAAAGCATCAATTCTTCAGCACTCAGCTTTCTTTACAGTCCAGTTCTCACATGACTACTGGAAAAGCCATAGCCTTGACTAGATGGACCTTTGTGGGCAAAGTAATGTCTCTGCTTTTTAATATGTTGTCTAGGTTGATCATAACTTTCCTTCCAAGGAGCAAGTGTCTTTTCATGGCTGCAGTCACCATCTACAGTGATTTTGGAGCCCATAAAAGTCTGTCACTGTTTCCACTGTTTCCCCATCTGTTTGCCATGAAGTGATGGAACCAGATGCCATGATCTTAGTTTTCTGAACGTTGAGCTCTAAGCCAACTTTTTTACTCTCCTCTTTCACTTTCATCAAGAAGCTCTTTATTTCTTTTTCACTTTCTGCCATAATGGTGGCATCATCTGCATATCTGAGGTTATTGATGTTTCTCCCAGCAATCTTGATTCTAGCTTGTGCTTCATCCAGCCCAGTGTTACTCATGATGTACTCTGCATATAAGTTAAATATACAGCCTTGATGTACAGGCTGACAATATACAGCCTTGATGTACTCCTTTCCTCATTTGGAACCGGTCTATTGTTCCATGTCCAATTCTAATTGTTGCTTCCTGACCTGCATACAGATTTCTCAAGAGGCAGGTCAGGTGGTCTGGTATTCCCATCTCTTTCAGAATTTTCCACAGTTTGTTGTGATCCACACAGTCAAAGACATTGGCATAGTCAATAAAGCAGAAATAGATATTTTTCTGGAACTCTCTTGCTTTTTCAGTGATCCAGCAGGCATTGGCAATTTGATCTCTGGTTCCTCTGCCTTTTCTAAAACCAGCTTGAACACCTGGAAGTTCATGGTTCATGTATTGTTGAAGCCTGGCTTGGAGAATTTTGAGCATTACTTTGCTAGCGTGTGAGATGAGGGCAGTTGTGCAGTAGCTTGAGCATTCTTTGGCATGGCCTTTCTTTGGGATTGGAATGAAAACTGACCTTTTCCAGTCCTGTGGCCACTGCTGAGTTTTCCAAATTGCTGGCATATTGAGTACAGAACTTTCATAGCATCATCTTTTAGGTTTTGAAATAGCTCAACTGGAATTCCATCACCTCCACTAGCTTTGTTCATAGTGATGCTTCCTAAGGCCCACTTGACTTCACATTCCAGGATATCTGGCTCTAGGTGAGTGATCACACCATCATGGTTACTTGGGTCATGAAGATCTTTTTTGTATAGTTCTTCTGTGTATTCTTGCCACCTCTTAATATCTTCTGCTTCTGTTGGGTCCATACCATTTCTGTCCTTTATTGAGTCCATCTTTGCATGAAATGTTCCCTTGGTATCTCTGATTTCCTTGAAGAGATCTCTAGTCTTTCCCATTCTATTGTTTTCCTCTATTTCTTTGCATTGATCACTGAGGAAGGCTTTCTTATCTCTCCTGGCTATTCTTTGGAACTCTGCATTCAAATGGGTATATCTTTCCTTTTCTCCTTTGCTTTTCACTTCTCTTCTTTTCACAGCTACTTGTAAGGCCTCCTCAGACAACCATTTTGCTTTTTTGCATTTCTTTTTCTTGGGGCTGGTTTTGATCCCTGTATCCTGTACAATGCCACAAACCTCTGTCCATAGTTCATCAGGCATTTTGTCTATCAGATCTAATGCCTTCATAAGTTTTGACAATTGTAAGCACGAGAGAGCCAACACCCAAATCTAGATACGAAACACTTTCATCACTCTATAAAGTCCTCTCATACATGGGAGGCAATCTTCACAATAGAAAAACAGCAGAGATTGGTGACCTTGGCTTAAACACAAACTCTCAATTTCTTTGTAATCTTTAACCTTTATTATTTTACCAACATTTTCTCTTTTCTCCCTTTGATTCTGAAATATAGGGCGTTAAGTTACGCACAGATTTATGAAAGTCATGAAGAACAAGAACCAGATTTGCCAGTCAGGTTGGAATCCTCAAATCTTTGTAGAATGTGGGAACATCTTCTCAGTGGGCAGTGTGGGAAGAAGATGAAAATGTTTGGAGTTCTGATTATCCTCTACCTAATGAAAGCCCAGGGCTGTTACTGAGATTTTTGAAATGCAAGGGCTCCTTACTGATGGTTTTCTATAAACACAAGTTGGGGGGTGGGGAACTTCTCTATTCCTAGCCCAGCAGACTTTTCCAAGTGCCCAACTGAACCCGGGATAAATTTACTAAATATAGCGCGATGGTATTTACTGTGTGTCGAGGACTCTTGCGAGTAGCTTATATTTATTAACTTATGCAATCTTTATCAAAACCATATGAAGGATGTTGGCAGGAACGGTGGAATAAAAACCTCTTGAAAAATCTACTCTTCCATAAAAGCGAGAAGAACACTGGGAAAAATTGTTAAGTCATCATTTTCAGAATTCTGGAAATTAGCCAGAGGTTTGCAACAATCTGAGGAGCTTTTATTCAAGAAAAACAGCTGAATCTTGGTAAGAACGTGAGCTGTGGGTCATCTTAATGTCCCCCTTTTCCAAGCCCTTCTCCCTGACTCCAAGAGCAATCCTGCAAGCAAGTCTGTGGTAATGCACCATATTAATGGAATAAAGGATGAAAAGTACATGGCCATCACCATATATGCAAAAATTCTAACACTCCTTCAGGGTCAAAACACCAAACAAAATAGGAATAGAAAGGAACTCCCTCAGTCTGATAAAAGGGTGACCACAACATGGATGAATCTTAAAACAAAACGCTAAGTGAAAATAAAGCCAGATGTGGAAGATTACATATTGTAGGGACTTCCCTGGTGGTCCAGTGACCAAGACTATGCACTCCCAATTCAGGGGGCTCAAGTTCAATCCCTGGTCTGGGAACTAGATCCCACATGCTGCAACTAAGAATTTGTATGTAGCAACCAAAGATCCCACAGTTTGCAACGAAGATCAAAGATCCTGCATGTCTCAACTAAGACCTGGCAGAGCAAATAAATGAATAAATAGTAAAAGATTATGTATTGCATAATTCCAACTATATGAAATGTCCAGAATAGGCAAATCCAGAGATAATCACATCAGTGGTTGCCAGGGACTGGGTGGAGGGAGGAATATGGAATGGCTGCTAATGGATCTGGGGTTTCTTTTAGGGGGATGATAAGCCTGTCCTGGAATTACAGAAGAGTGATATTTCACACCCATGTAAATATACTAGAAACTACTCAGTTATGCACCTTCAAGTTCCAGGAATGGCTACCCACTCCAGCATTCTTGCTTGGGAAATCCCATGGACAGAGGAGACTTGTAGGCTGTAGTCCATGACATCACAAAGAGTTGGACACAACTGAGCAACTAACCCAAGGGTAGGAGAAATATACTGTATAAAGCAAATTGTGCTATCATCCCTATTTTACAGATGAAATTAAGTCCCTAAAGATGAAGCACAACTTACCCTAAATCACACAATTAGTTTGTGATTCAGTTCTATATACTCTGGCTGCAGAGTCCAAACTTCAACCACTATGCCACATGGAACTCCTGCAAAGATCTCCTTTCTAAAGAAAGTTCATTTAACAAGCCGAACAGATGGCATTGTTTCCTTCTTAACCAATACAATGATACAAAATAGAGATATCCGTGCCATTTTTGCAAATTAGGCGAGCTACCCAGATATTCTGTAGGATTCCAATGACATGTAATGAAACCCACAGGTACCATTACAGAAATTGCCACTTGTTGAGTCATTTGTAAACCTGTTCCATCTTTGCCTCCTATAGAAGCTTCTCCTGTAATGGAACAGAAATCTGACTTTTACTTGCAGAATCACTACCGGTGTGGACCTGTCTTTTCTGTCTCACAATATTACTTCTCAGTGTTTAGTTTCATTGTCCATAATATAGGGATAAAAGAACTATCCCCTTAGAGGGTTAACATGAGAATTAATCACTTAATACCCTTAATATGCTTAGGTTAGTGCCATGAACATAGGGATTATTCATAAGTGTTAGCTACCATAGTAATAATGTCATGCTCACATGGATACTATGAACAAGTTATCACTTTTCCCCATAATTCTTGTTCATAGAGTCAATGACAGAAAAGAATTAACTTTTAATTTAAAAGAGAATATGGTCAGTATTCACACTCCACTACATTTGATACAAGAGTGGGTAAAAACTCAGGGACCTATGGGATGATGAATAGTAAACTAATGAGCTGATGCAGGGAGATTTGAGGGGACATGTAATCTACTGAGTTAGTAGCCATTTTCCTCAAGTAAAATCTTTGGAAATGCACTGATGCTATCGCCAGTTGAATTTCCAAAGTGGAATTGCCGGGCTGAGCAATGGATCACGGCAGGATCCATTAAGGCACAAGACACAGACTCAATCAGAAATACGTGGTGTTCACCATCAGACATGGAATCACCCCCACTTTCCTCCTTTTCTCAGATCACAATCCATTCAAAGGTCTTTGAGCTCCTTTTCTTGGCTCCTCACGGAAAGCTGACTGCCAGAGCCTCGGGGGCTGCCTGGGAGTAACCGGAAGACAGCGGTGCCCCATGAGAGCCTGGAGGTCAGTGGAGCTCATCACTGCTGGTCTCCACTTCTGCTAACATTTCGTGACAGTCTTGTAATGAACACACCTCCCCTCATGCAACCGCCAGCGGGCTGGTGTTGGTCTCCCTCCCCGGTGTTTTTAGTTAAAAAAAAAAAAAAAAGATGGAAAGAAGTAGGTCAAAACCTAAGATCCAAAAAATCCTTACGTTAGAGAAAAGGTCATATGCTTTATAGAGACACAGGGAACTGTGAATCAATACACAGTTACTCTGCGTTTCCTTTGAAGTATATTTAACCACCGCAGCAATGCAGGCTTCCTTTGCTTTAAAACACTTGAGAGCACCAGGCTGAACTCCCTGGGTCACACACCAGCTTCCCACTAGCCAGCCATCTGTTTTACACCTGGTAGTGTGTATGTTTCAATGCTACTCTCAATTCATCCACTCTCTCCTTCCCCCACCACAGTGTCCGCAAATCCATTCTCTATGTCTGCATCTCTATTCGTGCCCTGCAAGTAGGTGTATCAGTACCATTTTTCTAGATTTCATATATGTGTATTAATATATGATTTGTGTTTTTCTCTTTTTGACTTATTTCACTCTGTATCAAGGCTCTAGGTTCATCCATCTCAGTTCAGTTCAGTCGCTCAGTCATGTCCGACTCTTTGTGACCCCATGGACTGCAGCATGCCAGGCCTCCCTGTCCATCACCAACTCCTGGAGTGTACTCAAACTCATGTCCATTGAGTCAATGATGCCATCCATGATGATGTGAAAAGGCATCACTTCAGTTCAACTGACTCAACTTTTTTCCTTTTTATGGCTAAGTAATATTCCATTGAATATATGTACCGCAACTTCTTTATTCATTCCTCAGTGGACCTCTAGGCTGCTTCCATGTCCTGTGCCACCAGGAGGGCTGGGACGGGGGTGGGGAGGGAGGCAGGCTCAACAGGGAGGGGATATGTATGCACTTCTGGGTGTTTCACATGCATGGCAGGAAGCAACACAACATTGTAAAGCAACTTTCCTCCAATGAAATATAAATTTTTAGAAAATACTTGAGAAAAACTCACAAAACTTCCAAAATCAAAAGTTCAGTGCCACAATTCTTATACCTTAAAGTGTCTGTTGCTCAGCTGTGTCTGACTCTTGGCGACCCCATGGACTGTAGCCCACCAGGCTCCTCTGTCCATGGGATTCTCCAGTCAAGAATACTGGAGTGGGTTGCCATTCCCTTCTCCAGGGGATCTTCCCAACACAGGGATCAAACCTAGATCTCCCCCATTGCGGGAAGATTCTTTACCATCTGAGCCACCAGAAGCTCAAACTTAAAGCTTAAAACTTACAGTTTAAAAGTTATGCCTAATATATAACCTAATTCCTCTTTCTGAAATCTAAACTTTTTAAAAAATCATAAAGGAAGAGATTTAAAAAGTCACTAAGCCCAAGTTCTAAATTTGTTACAAGGAACACCCAAGAAACATAAAAAGTTATAGGTTAATTTTTTATGGCTGATCCACATTGATATATGGCAGAAACCAACACAATATTGTAATTATCCTTCAATTCACAAATTTTTGAAAAGTTATAGGTTAGTTTTAAAAAGCTATAAAGTGAGTTAGAAGGTGGGTGGTTTTCTGTTACATTCTCTTAGGAGATACCAAAGAAATGGCTAGCCCTACAATGCCTCTGGTAGTTTTATGTGAAGTGCTTTCCTTATTTCTTTTAACTTACGACACCTCTGCTCTCTCACTCCACTGGCCTGAGAGGCAAAACAGAGTGGCCGACACCATGCAGTGCTGAAAACTGCCTTCTCCTTCAGAAGCCTGAGACTTGGTTACTGGGTCAAGTTCATCATACCTCCCTCCCCTTTGTTACAGGATCTCCCAGAAGGCTTCAAAACCCCACAAGCAAATCGATGCCTGCTTGGTTCAAAGCTCTATTCACGGACGTGATCAAACACACCTAAACACCAGGGACAGGTCTGGTTTAAGCTCAAGCTGGAACCCTCCCTCCATGCTGTCACTGATGACCTGTGTATCATGGATCACTTTGTAGGAGGAGGTGGAAAGGAAAGACAACTGAAAAATGGATGGCATCCTGGTGATGTCTTACCCAGCTGGGTGACAATGAAGATATTGAATAAGATGCTCCTTCGGGGGGTCCCACAGCATCTTATTTCCCCAACCAGAGATCGAACCTACACCCTTTGCACTGGAAGTGTGAACTCTTGCCGTAGGTCCACCGGAGAAGTCCCTGAACAGTTATGTGCCTTTTCAACACTAACATTTCCTGATTCTGAAGAATAGCCCTGAGAGGGAACAGCTCATATATCCTTGAGAAAAGCATATATTCTGTATTGACAGGATACATTTTTGAGGACTGTAAGCGTGCTTTTCCATTGTTGGAGACATTCTTCATTCCTTCCTGCATCTACCGGTGTTGAGATATCTCAAGACACTCTGATTTTTGATGGAAATGTTCCATGCTTTGCATGGAAATGTTCTTCCTTAAGAAACTTTTCTTTGCAGCTTATGAGAAGTGCTTTACTGTCTCTCTTTGCTTTGCTTCATTTTCAGTCTGCATGCTTGGCATTCTGTGGACAGTTTCAGCCTAAAATCTCATATCACAGAATTCTAGAAGATTTTCTCATATTAGTTGTTGGAAAATCTCTTTTTCTTCAATTTTTTCTCTTTTTATGAAACTACCATTATTTGGATGTTGCCTTTCCTAGACCTGTCCTCAAATTATCTTCCTTTGTTCCCATCCTATTTTCTGCATCTCTAAGCCCTTATCATCATCCTTCAAGTGTTCCAGAAGCTAATTATAAAGATAAGCAGATAAAAAATAGAAGATAAAAATGAAAAACCCAACAACATTGTAAAGCAATTATTCTCCAATTAAAAATCTTAAAAGAGGTGAATGAACCTAAAGCCTATTATACAGAGTGAAGTAAGCCAAAAAGAGAAAAGCAAATATAATATATTAATGCATATATTTGGGGTCTAGAAAGATGGTACTGTTAAACCAATTTGCAGGGCAGCAATGGAGATGCAGACACAGAGAACAGACTTACGGACACAGTGAGGGAAGGAGAGGGTGGGACGAACTGAGAGAATAATGTGGAAATGTGTACATTACAATATGTAAAATAGATAGCCAATGGGAATTGGCTGTATGATGACAGGGACCTCAAAGCAGGGCTCTGTGACAACCAAGACGGGTGGGATGGGGTGGGAGGTGGGAGGGAGCTATGAGAGGGAGGGGACACATGTATACCTGTGGCTGATTGATGTTGATGCATGGCAGAAACCAACACAATATTGCAAATCAATTATCCTCCCATTAAAAACAAACCAGTTAAAAAATAAAGGGAAGACCCATATATTCAAATAGAAGTCCCTGTTTTTGTAAATGTTCCATGTGCTTTGGAGAAGGATGCATATCATGCATTGGGATATTGTTTTTAAAATATAGAAACGCTTCTTTCTTCTGCCCGTCTCCCCCAGAACCTTCTTCAGTCCTGCCGTGGGCATGCCTCCACTAAGCAGTAACACTAGGTGGCAGTGATTTCATGACTTTCAAGGTTTCAAATTGGACTGGCTGACAGCTTCATCCCTCACGGAGATCCAAGGCTAAAGTGAAAAAGCTGTGAGTCCCAGAGACACTTCCCCATTCCTGTATCCAGCACCACGTGCCTCTGAGTGCTGTGTTCACGTCCCTCTAGTTGAGGACAGATAAGTCAGTTTCAGGTTTCTGCCACAGGAACTGTAAGGAAATGCAATAGAGGATATCACTGATTGGGCATCCCCTGTGCCCATACTCTGATTTATGCATGATTTTCAGAGTGATACTTAGAATATATACTCTGTAAAAAAAAAAAAATCACCCTCATTACTCCCATTTGAGAACCGATCATAACACCAGAGAGTCATGTTATGATAAGAACAACCACAAGGACCTACTGTCTAGTACAGGGAACTATATTCAGGATCTTGTAATAATCTATAATGAAAAAGGATCTGAAAATTAAGGTAGATAGATAGATGATAGATGCATAGAATTGAACCACTTTGCTGCACACCTGAAACTAACACAACATAAATCAACTCTACTTCCAAAAAAAAAGAGTAACCACAAATTCACTTTAATCTTGTAAATAAAAACCATTGTAAATCATTCCCCAGTACTAAGAATTTGATGATCAGTTACAAATGACTTGCAACATACCAAGCACAGATGATCTTGAAATGCCAGGAGGAGCCTGGACTCCATCTCACCCACCTGCAGGGGTGAAGGCAGGCATTCAGGATGCTCTGGGCATGGTACAACAGGAGAGGTCTGCAGGGGAGCCGCTGGAAGAACTGGCTAATGAGAGCAGATCATCGGTATCAAACACGTGAGGTAGCAAGTAAAGTCATATCTGGGGAGCATGAATGAGACCCAGACACTGAATAACACACCACGTAAGGCTTGATCACAACAGCTAGGTCTGATTTCTAAAGCTAGAGAATAAGATTAAGCTGAGGTGTTCTGCAGCTGAATCCCCAATCTAAGCATTCATCAAATTCCCTTCGACATTAGCCAAACTAACCCCACAGTCTGGGGCAAAGAGGACCGCATGGGTGACGATTACATTACCCTGGGCCATGAGATGGGTGGAGGAGGTGGCTGCCCACATAGGACAATACAGTGACACAGGTTAGACATTTACTAGAGGCTCTGCCTCAGTCAAATGGATGGGTTCATTCACATAGCTCAAATTCCCCCAATTTCCCTGTAGTTCCAGTGGTTAAGAATCTGCCTGCCAATACTGGGGACATGGATTCGATCCCTGGTCTGAGAACTAAAATTCCACGTCCACGAGGCAACTAATCCCATGTGCCACAACTACTGAAACCTGGGTGCCCTAAAGCTCATTCTCTGCAACAAAAGAAGCTATCTCAGCGAGAAGCCTGAGAGCCGCAAGTAGAAGGCAGCGCCTGCTCCACGCATCTAGAGAAAGCCCACACAGAGCAATAAAGATCCAGTACAACAACAACAACAGAAATACTTGGTCCTCTCTGATAATAAAGTACAATAGAAGCGAAACAATAAATGTTTGCAAACTTTGATATATTCTGCAAAAATGAAGTGCTATTTATTAAAGTATTACCCAAAATATTATTTAGGAGACAAACACAAAGATATAGCTATGATCATGCCTTGCCTGAAAGAATTAATAGGAGAAATAAATTCAGTAGCTGTAAAACAGTCTTAAGTATATGCTATGTGCTTCCACATTGCTCATTAAATGTCACGGAAGTCATGTAATAAATCAGTTATTTCATTAACATCCCAGATTCTCAGATGATTTATATAGACATTACTGCAATCTGTCACTCATGCATTAAATAAACCTCCACCATTCTCTCTTTGAAGTTGTAAAGACCCTCTCAGTTGGGTTCCCTGGCAAAGAGAAGGAAGGCTTTTTCATCCTACTGTACAGAGAAAGCAATGGTACCCCACTCTAGAGCTCTTGCCTGGAAAACCCCATGGACGGAGGAGCCTGGTAGGCTGCAGTCCATGCGGTCGCGACGAGTCAGACACGACTGAGCGACTTCACTTTCACTTTTCACTTTTATGCATTGGCGAAGGAAACGGCAACCCACCCCAGTGTTCTTGCCTGGAGAATCCCAGGGATGGGGTCGCACAGAGTCGGACACGACTGAAGTGACTTAGCAGTAGTAGCAGCAGCCCACACAGCTCCGGTGCACCGAGAACACCAGGTACACGGGCTTCGGATCTTATAACTGTGGGATTTCCTCTCTCTGCTGCCCAGATGGTCAATGAGAAGAGCTCCCCCCACCACACTTCTCTTCCCCTGATTGCCTCCAAAAAATCTGAGGGCAGCGATTCCCCTGGTCATCATGGCGGACCCAAGGCACAGTGTAGTTTGTTTGCAAGACTTAAGCAAGGAAAGAAAAAGATCCTAAAAACCTCAAACAAGCAGAATCTGGAAGTTGATTTCCTTCCTACACAGACAAGCCAAGAATAAATGGGAAGTACTTCAGGGATAAAGAAGACATTCTGGAGAAGCCCGCAATCTGGGGCACATGCGGAGGAGTTTTGGGGAGAACACATTTGCAAACAGCATCGGTTCGTATACATCCTCTCCTGGTTTATATTTCCAGTGTCTCTGGAAGGAAAACTGATCAGAAGTAGTTTCAGAAGGGCTTGTTATGCTGACTCACCAGTCCCCTTGAGACAGGTGGGACCGGGGACCCTCAGCTGCAGGAAGGCATGGTTTACACCTGACGCCCTCTCCTCCAGCAACAAAATGCAAAGAGACTATATGGGACTAAAAATAACCCTGGGCATGCGCAGTTGGGGCAAATTCTGGACCAAAAGATACGAAGACAAAAAAACATACATAGCCATTTCTGAAGAGCTGGGAGCAAAAACCTGGGCGTCGGGAGCAAAAGTCCCCCTGTACTAAACACCACAAAGGGGTGGGCAAACGACCTAAGCCATCCCTCCTGGACCCCGGGACACACCCGCCCCCTCATCCCGTGTAAGGAATGAGCTCGCCCACCTTGGGAAGTGAGCAAGGCAACCTGTTGCTTGTTTTTGCTCCCTCCTGAAGCCAACATAGGAGCCCCAATAAAGCTTTGCCTGAATTCCTTGCCTTGTGTGCAATCAATTTCTATTGATTGGGAAAGGCCGAGAACCTTGCTTGGTACCACTCTCTGTTGAGGGTGATCTGCATCTCACATTGTCCTCCTGTCTAGGATTGCTGCTCTGAACGGGATTCTATCCCCCAGAGTTGAAGCTCTTCAGGCCCAATGCATCTGTATTTGGAGTAAGCTGCCCTGGAGTCTCTGTCATCCAGAAATGGCTGGAGCAGACGGTCAGTGATGACTGAGGTGATATCTTCACATGTGAGAGCTTGAGTGTGGGGTGTGCAACAGTGACCCAGTAACACTGGCTTGCACAGAACAGACGTTTCTTTGTTTTTCCTTCAAAATCCTGGCTGATGCCACTGGCTGCTCTTAGAAGGGCTCCAAAGCCCCTGATCCCTTCCCCTTCAATCGCTCATTCATCTGTGTCTTCACCACCCACACGGCCACACCCCCATGTCAGCCCCTAGGGAGAAGAAAAGGATAAAGTGGGCGGGGGATAAACTAGGAGCTTGGGATTACTCTTACACATAAAACAGATCATCAACAAGGACCTGCTGTCTAGCCCAGGGAACTCGACTCAATATTCTGGGATAAGCTATAATGGAAAGAATCTGAAAAAGAACAGACACACGTATGTATATAATGGATTCAACTATACTCCAGTATAAAATCAAAGTTTTTTAAAAAGAAAGTGAGTGGAATTTTTAAATTTTTTTACTGGAGTATAACTGCCTTACACTGTTTGTTAGGTTCTGCAGTACAATGAATTGAATCAGCTCTATGTATACATATATCCCCGCTCTATGTATACATATATCCCCTCCCTCTCGAACCTCCCTCCCCCGACCTCACCCCTCTGGGTCATCATAGAGCACCAAGGTGTGAAAAAAAAAAAATATAAACACAAAACACATCATTAAAGAATATACGTTGATACATGTGTAAAATGTTTAACTTCTATATGGCAAAAAGCTTCATAAATAAATAACAAAAATCTAAGTGACTGACCAAAAAAAAGGAAAGAAAATATGTGGTAAAGCATGAACCTTAAGAACCAGACATTATATCTGTCATGTTCACACGTAACCTCCCAACCAGCATTAAATCACAGGGCTGCACGCAGCTGAGAGAAAGCTGAGAAATGTCTGTTCTGGATGCCTTGTGGTCCCGAAAAGTCCTAATCCCAAGGAAGATGGGGAAAATGCCCCCTGCAGGGCAGCTAGCCTCCCCCCCACCCCCCACCCCCCCACTTAGTGAGCATACAAGAAAAACCCCAAGGACTCCCAGAGAGAGCTTACAGGAACTTTGAAAATGGATTCATACTTAGAAAATACTGTTCTGTGACCTTGTTTCTCACCCAGACTGACTCTGACTTGCAAGTAGTTCAAAGCAAGCTCAAAGAGGACCAGTGGTGTTACCAGGCTGATTTATTTTCTGGAAACATAAGATCTTTCCAGAACTTCTTTATTAATTGACATGAGTAAATTTTTCCCCCTTTCCTGTCCATCAGACAGACATGCTCACACCTCAGGATGACTAAGTGTTTTTGTAAGCAGCCTCAGAAGATTATAGCTTCGAGGAGTTAACCGGGGCCCCTGTCTGTGCACCAAGAATGTCTGATGTGGATTTGGATGCTTTCAATACCAAGTCCAGTGTTTGATCTCCAGTTCCTGTATGTTTCTCAGAGGCAAAAGCAGTAATCAAATAGTCCATCAATTCAGGCTTTGGAAAATAGTATTTATGTTCAAAGTTCTTGCCACACTGGTCTTTCCAAACACCCATAATGAAAATGAGAAGTTAACTTACAGTCTTCTGGGAAAGTTGTTAAAAGCACAGATTCCTGGTCCCACTTCTCCAATGAGTCACCAGTGAGTCTGGATTAGATTCCAGGGACCTGTATTTTTTAAAAATGTTTAATTTTTAAAATTTTTTTAAAAATGTTTAATTTTTAAAATTTTTTTAAAAATTAAAAATGTAAAACATGGTCAGATTTGAAGTTCACAAGCTAGTCAGGAGACATTATCCCGTGTTGCAAATAATTGAACTTTGATTTGTTGTTGTTGTTTGGGCTTCCTCAGTGGCTCAGATGATAAAGAATCCGCCTGCAATGTACGAAACACAGGAGACTGGGGATCGATCCCTGGGTCGGGAAGATGGAAATGGCAACCCACTCCAGTATTCTTGCCTGGAGAATCCCATGGACAGAGGAGCCTGGTGGGCTACAGTCCTTGGGATTTAAAAGAGTCAGACACGACTGTAGTGACTTAGCATGTATGCAACAGAAAGTCTACTGACATGGGCCTGAGAAACACGTCTTGCAGAAGTCAAGTACTGGCAGGGTGAGGAATCGGTCTTCAGGTAACACATAGAGGACTGTCACAGACTTGGAGATGCTGTGAGGATGAGGACATTGGTGATGAGGGATGTGAAGGGAGAGGAAACATGGTCCAAAACAAATAAGCTCCCCAAGATCAATCATGGGGTTTAGTAGCTAAGTCATGTCCAACTCTTTGCGACCCCATGGACTATAGCCCACCAGGCCCCTCTATCCTTGGGATTTTCCAGGCAAGAGTACTAGAGTGGATTGTCATTTCCTTCTGCAGGGGATCTTCCCTACCCAAGGATTGTTCCTGGGTCTTTGGCATTGCAGGTGGATTCTTTACCAACTGACCCTCCAGGGAAGCCCCAGATTAATCACAGAAGAGACAGTACTTGATTATGAAGTTCAAAATAGAACCATAGGTAGAGATTGGGCTTTCTGCTTCTGGTGTGAATTAGACTCCCAAGTCTAAGAAAGTATTTGGGAAATGTAATACATTACATAGGAATATAGCATGTGTCAAAAGTCATATTGCTCCCATCTTTATTAATAAACTGATCTTTATTCTTTTAAAACATCTCATGACTATCCTCTTTCAGAAAGTCCTGAGTCTCCTGACCATCTGAGTGATTCTACTTCTCCCTTCTCAAACCCTTACACTCTAAAATAGCCAAGAAAGAATGAACTCCCACATCTTGACACTCCATTTTTGACCCTAATAAAGGCAGAGCCCCAGGTCACACACTGTCTCTGCCTGTGACCTCACTGTATGGTCTCTCCAGCATGACCTATACCCTCCAGGACTTGTGAGTGGTAAAATCTTGTTGCTCAAAGTCCCCTGCGGTTTCTTGCTGAAGTTCATCCTTTGCTCATAAGACCCAAAGGGTGGCTCAGCCATATGTAGTGGCCCCCGTGGGTGAAATGTGTGTGCAGCTCCCTGTGAGTGATGTGTGCTGGCTGGGCACCATAGACCCTCCCAATCAAGGGCGCTGCCATCAGTACGCCCAGGACAGCTGGAAGAGTAGGTCTTTTAACAAATGCTGATGGAGCAATTGGGCATCCTTACGGAATACAATGTGTCTTGATGCCTACCTCACTTTGCATGCAAATATTCATCCAAGGTAGATTAGAGAACTAACTGTAAAAATTACAACTATAAAACTTCTTGAAGAGTCATCAGAGACTATCTCATAACCTGAGGATAAACTAATATTTATTAGACAGTATACAGAAATTACTAAGTATTAAATAAAAGGTTGATTAATTACATTTCATCAAAATTAAAAACTCATTAGAAACACAGTTAAGAATATAAAGGGACAAACCACCAGCTGGGATAAACTATTTGTAATACTTATATCTGAAAAAAGAGCCTGGAGATTAAATTATATATATATATATCTCCAGAATATATAAAGAGTATATCCAATTCAATTAATAAAAGACAATCAAATAAAAACATGGGCAAAGCAATATGAAGAGACACTTCACAAAGGAAGTGCCATGGCCTCCTCCAGGGGTTCTTCCTGACCCAGGGATTGAACTTGCATCTCTTACATCTCCTGCGTTGGCAGGCTGCTTCTTTACTGCTGAGCCACTGTGGTGGCTCCATGCTGCCATGGGAAGCCCCATGTTGTCACTGGGGAAATTCAAATTAAAGTCACAGAGAGATATTACTACCCACCCATTTAATGGCTAAAATTAAAAATACTGGGCAATCGGAAACTGCATGTCTTGCTGGTAGTTATATAAAATGATACAATGTTTTGGGAAAAAGTTAAGCAGTTTCTTGTAATGTTTCTACCCTGTTACCCAGAAATTCTGCTCTTTAGTATTTACTTGAGAGAAATGAAAGCATATGCCCACACAAAGACTTGTAAATAAGTGTTTATAGAAGCTTTATTCATAATAGCCTCCGAACTGTAAACAACCCAAATGTCCATCAGCTGGTGAGGGACTAAACCTCCGAAAGACAAAAAGGTTAGAGCATTCAATCACACACAGGGTCCTTTCAAGAGACCAGGTGTGCTTCCATCAAACCAGAGGGTCTCTAGTGTGTTCTAGAGAGATGTCCTTCTGCCATCTCAGCAGCCTCCTAAGAGACAGAAATGATGATTCTGGAAACATTGGTAGGCATGCCTTTATCATACGGAACGAAATTCAATAAAGTTCACTGAAGATTGGCAGAACTTCCTAAGAAAACCGTTTCATCAGAAACATTGCCAGCTTGGGTTAAGAGGGATGAAGACAAGAGGGAATAAAAAGAGACTGCTGGCTTCCCCAGACTTTCTGGCAGGAAGCAGGCTAATAAAACTACTCAACTGCAGATAGGAGCCACTTTTCATGAAAAAGAGGATTCAGGAGGTGGAACCAAGAGCCTAGAAGATGAATCCATGAGCCAGGAAGAATTATTCCCAGTCCTTGAAATCTAATCAGGAAATGCCCATTTGCTCAGTTGGATTTCGGAACTACCTTTAACAAACAGATAGGCAGGTTCTCACCTTCCATTTCCCCATCTTTTGAACCATGATGTCTGCATCTGTTATTCCATGCCTGTCCCACCATCATACATTGGGAACCAATGATTTGTGTCATTCGTGCCACATGTCCACAGATGGCAAGAAATTGGGGCCCAGCAATTATGCTCAGTGGATTACATCTAGTGAACTTCTTTCCACCTGGCACTGATTTAGATTCTGGATTTGAGCTGATGATGTTTAGATGATTCTGGACTTTGAATTAATGCTGTAGTGGGATAAGACTCTTGGGAACTTATGGATAATTTTACATTTGGGAGGGATATAAGTGACGAAGAGACAGAGCGTAGACTGTGATGGGCAGAAATCTGACATGGTCCCCAAAATTCCATCCTGTGTTGTACACACCTTGTGTAATGCCCTCTCCTTGACGATGGGCTTAAACTTCAAATATGGAATATGAGCAGACACGCTCCCATGACTGGGTTACAGATCAGCTCACTTTTGAGTGCAACAAAAGGGAAATCATCTTAGGTGGGTTTAATCTAATCAATCAGCCCTTACAGAGAAAGGTAGCAATAGTAGCCAGACTCCTGCTGGCCTGGAGGAAGCAAACCAATGTCCATGTTGTGAGCTAGAATAATCTATGGTGGCAACATGACCAGGAACTGTGGGTGACCTCTGGGAGCTGAGAGGAGTCCCTGGAAACAGCTATCAGGGAAAGAGGACCTCATCATACAATCACAAGGAAAGGACTTTTTCCAACAAGCAGTGAGCCAATCAGAGCACTTTGAACCTCAGATGAGAGTAGGCGGCCTAGTCAACAGCTTCACTTCAGCCTGGTGGGACCCTAAGCAAAGAACCCAGTGAAGCTGTACCTATTCTCATGATCCAGGAACTCTGTGAGACAATATATTTGTGCTGCTTTAAGCTACTAAGTTGTATAGCAATTTGTTACACAGCATAGAAAACTAGTATATTTTCTTTAACAGAGGATCTTTAAAAAACAAATATGGAACTACTTCCTTCTTCCCTGAAATCACATCAGACATACAACTGAGACTCAGACTGAGACAGAGATGAATGAGGTTCTTTACCAGCATCAGTTCATTACTGAGAATGGTGAACATGCACAGTCGCCTTTTACCAAATTTTGAAATTCTAATATTTTAAGATAAATGGATAAAGGAATGGACAGGTAAGGAAGGTACAAAGGTCTTCCAAGAGCTCTCCCCCAGATTGAACTAACATGCTGCTACCGTAGTATTTTCACAGTTGTTCTCTACTTCAGACCTCTCAGATTCTCTACTTCATTATTTTTGAATTTTCCCTTGGAAGTGAATTGAACATAACTGCTTCCCACATAGCTCAGTTGGTAAAGAATCTGCCTGCAATGCTGGAAACCTGGGTTCAATTCCTGGGTCAGGAAGATCCCCTGGAGAAGGAAATGGCAAGCGACTCTAGTATTCTTGCTTGGAAAATCCCAAGGACAGAAGAGCCTGGCAGGCTACAGACCATAGGGTTGCAAGAGTCAGACATGACTTAGCACTATCTTTCTTTTCTTTCTTTCTTTGGAAGTGATGCATTCTTTGACAACGTTCAGGGAATGGAAATGGTGAAGTAATAGCATTTCAAAAAGTGTCGCCACTGGGGCAATCCCGTTTCCTATGATATATTTGGGTTATGAATATTCTTTGGACCAAAATACCATCATTTTAGTGCCTGGCTTCATCTGTAGGGACCATTATCATGTGTTTGTGGTACCTTGATTAAGACACGATTCCAGACGCCAATACTGACCATTTGATTGAAGGCATAAAAGTTTTTGGATCCCAGGGGAGCACATCACATTAAGATCCCAGGTGGGTGAGAGATCTGTCTTTGATAAAGTTAGAGAAGGGGAATTGTGAAAGTGAGAAGGCCAAGGAGAAGAGTTTGACAAGCAAGTTGTCATACAGATCATTTTTAGGAAAACGGATACCTGGAAGTCGAGTATTTGGAAATTGATTTTTTAAAAACTACCTGGTCTGTGTATCACCTGCAAAGTTTTCATGGAGCCTTATCACTTCGTTTGGAAATTGCAAATTTAAATATTCCTGAATAAAAAGTCTAGGAGTGTAATTTTTAAAAGTATGGACCAGGACAAAATATGTCTTCTCCAGTTTTCTTGACTTGAGACATTTAAAAAGAATTACTGGAAATTACTACAAGAAAACTTGATTCAAAACAACCAAGGTCTTTTAGTTTCATTTTAGCTACACACCAGAAAGCCATGTGTGTGCTATTTTCAGTATGTCTCTGTAAGACATATTCTGAAAAATTAGCAACTTAAACTGAACTGCTAATACAACTTTGAATATTTCTGCATTAGTCAAGTTTTATCTAATATGGCGGTTACACTGGCTTATCCAGGCACTAACAGCAAGCTCAGGGATGGTGTTCAGTCAAAATATCCCTTTGCTCCATGTAAAAATCTGAGCATAAGGTTAAATATTACTTTATGGCTCAAAATATCATCATCCAAAAAGACAAATGAATCCAAAGAGATGACCTCTGTTTTGATAAGATCTTCAAAAATAACAGTTAACATCTTTGTCCTTTTCATTTTGCTCTTTGACCTACAGTGTGATCAAAGTCAGGCTTTGGGGAATGTCAGTAGAAAGGTAACGTATTTTCAGGACCCAAAGTGAAGTTACAAATCTTTTCTTTGTGGTGGTACAGATGGAAAGAACTCTTCACTGCTCCAAAACTCTGTGAGCAATTCAGTAACATTCAGGGAACTGCCATTTATTTTATCCAAAGCCGAGAAAATCGAAACTTAACCCATCTCAAGGGAAGCCAAGGTAATGAAGACGGGCCAATGATATTTTCTTGATTCTGACATAACGTTTAGCTCTTTGATACAATAGCATGACTGACTGGGTGAAATGTAGCAAGGAGTATCCTCCATATATATTATTGTGACTTTCCCTTAGTTTTACTTGCTCGAGATGACCCACTTTTCAGTAAGCAACTGGCAAGTCTGTTTAATTTAGAAAGAGTCATGACCAGGAATTTTTAGAGCAAATTTCAAAAGCCATTTTGGGGAACAGAAATAAGCCCTAAATTTGGAAGATGTTTACAAGTCAGGGTCTTATTATATTCCATTCAAATCTGTAAGCAGTTATTAAACATAAGTTTATGCTTAACACCAGCAATAACAATTTTAATAATAATACCTGCCATTTTTTACTGTTCTGCACCAAGAACTGTTAACAGATATGATTTTGTGCAATTCTTTCAGTAACTCTGTTAAGTCAATTTTTGTATCTCTATTTTGTATAAGAGATATATAAGGAGAATTGGGTTATTATAAGGAACCAAGATATATATATATATATATATATATATATATATATATATACACATTGAAATCACAGCATTATCATCTTCAATTTGGTTTCAATAAAGTACAAGTTTAATTTGTCATGCTATGTTAATGTTGCTAATTTTATCAACTTTATACATTTGCTTAATTTGAGGAGGGGGTGAGTGGGGGCTGGAGTGGCATCAGGGAAGTGGAAATTTACAAAAAGAGGGAAGACAATTGATCAATTGAGACCAGGATTCCATCTTTAAATGTGGATTAGAGCAGATAGGAAATTATTTTTGCAGTCTTGAGCTTTCCCAGACACTCCGGGTTTTTGCTTTCCTATTGCTTTCAATTAAAAGCATCCAAACTGTAATGTAAATTTGAATATGATCTTTTGGGGGGAAAGAGTACAAACACCATCAGAGTATAAGCTCTTCATTTGTGTTCAAAGCAACTATTACTAGATATAATAACTGCATATGTTCTCAGTCGTGCCTGACTCTTTACAACTCCATGGACTTTAGCCCTCCAGGCTCCTCTGACCATGGGATTCTCCAGGCAAGAATCCTGGAGTGGGTTGCCAGGTCCTCCTCCAGGGGATCTTCCCGACCCAGAGATCGAACGTGGGTCTCCTGCATTGGCAGGCAGATTCTTTACCAATTCACCACCTGGGAAGCCCAGATCTAATAAATAGAGAATTGTTTTTGCCATTTAATGGCTTGGTGTTTCACATGTATGAAGAGTGACATTCTCAAGCCTATTGCTCCATGGGGAAAGATGGTGGGTAAGTAAACGCTTACGAGTGGTCACAGACCTCATCCTTCGTCCTCAGGGCATTTGCTCCCTGGACACCTTTCTTTATGCCTTGGCATCAATAACTGGTTACTTCTAAGTATATGTTAGGCTTCTCAGGTGGCATTAGTGGTAAAGAACCCACCTGCCATTGCAGGAGACATAGAAGACTCGGGTTTGATCTCTGGGTCGGGAAGATCCCCTGGAGAAGGGAATGGCAACCCACTCCAGGATTCTTGCCTGGAGAATCCCATGGACAGAGGAGCTTGGTGGGCTACAGTCCACGGGGTCGCAGAGCCAGACGGGACCGAAGCAACTTAGCACGAGCATGCATGAAAGCACATGTTAAAATACAATTAGTGAGTGATGACCCCTTTTAAATTCATGTTCCATAATGATGTCAATTTATTTGAATAGTTAGCTTAAAAAGCCATCATATTGAACTAGGCATAAGCACATTGACATGTAGGTGACTTTTATAGTCCTGTTCCCTCTACACTCTCATCTATCACCTCCTTCTTAAATAGCAAATGTTCCCTGGAAATGCCCCAGTTAGACATAACTACTAAATATTTTGCTGTCATTTTCTAGATTAATTGACTAATTATACAACCTGCAGCAATGAGTCAAGATCTTGGTGAAACACCTGAAATGAGGTGTACAAATCCTTTTGTAAATGGCTTGAAATCAAAGCAAGCTCGTCTCTATTGATAGACGAGACTACAGTTAAGTCAGTTAAGTCTCTCTCTTTTTGTCCCAGTTTTTGCAAGTTCTAAAATGCGAGTGGGTGACCCTTGGGAATTAACTCTCTAAGACAACATTGGATCCATTTTCAGCTTTACAGCAGTGGGCATTTGGTCTGGTTTGGGACAATAGATATTATGTCTTCTCCTGGCACAGATTAGAAGAAACATATGGAAAATGTGCCCCTTTTGGTTGATAGCCATCCATGTCTAAAAGGATTAGAAAGAAGACTTAGTCGTTTAAAAGGTAGGCTCCAAGGATAAATCACCAGCGTTTAGATCCTGGTTCTTCTCCTTCTCAGTTGCATAACCTTAGGAAAATTATTTGACCCTTTAAAAAGTGTTTTCTTTTTTAATATTGAGGTGTAGTAGATTTACAATATGTTAATATTTTTAGGTGTGCAGCATAGTGATTCACTATTTTTGTAAATTATACTCCACTTAAAGTTGTTACCAAATAATGGCTATTTTTCACTGTGCTGTACAATATTATCTGTGTTGCTTATTTATTTTATACATAGTAGTTTGTACCTGTTAATCCTCGACCTCTATTTCCCCTCTCCCCCTTCCTTCTCCCCACTGGTAACCACTAGTTTCTTCTCTGTATCTGTGAGTCTGTTTCTGTTTTGTTATAATATATACACTTGTTTGTCTTATTTTTTGGCTTAAGATATAAATGATAACATAGAGATTTATCTTTCTCTTTTTGACTCATTTTACTAAGCATGATACTCTAGGCATATTCACATTGTTGCAGAATTTCATTCTGTACAATGACTGAGTCATATTTCATTGTGCCACACTTTCTTTAGTCATTTATCTGCAGTAAAGGAAGCTATTGACGAAACAAAAAGACAACCTACTGGATGGGAGAAAATACGTGCAGATGATATGACTTTGTTGTTGTTCGGTCGCTCAGCTGTGTCCTACAGTTTGCACCCCCATGGACTGCAGCATGCCAGGCTTCCCTGTCCTTCACCATCTCATGGAGCTTGCTCAAACTCATGTCTATTGAATTCATGATGCCATCCAACCAGCTCATCTTCTGTCATCCCCTTCTCCTTCTGCCTTAAATCTTTCCCAGCATCAAGGTCTTTTCCAATAAGTCAGCTCTTTGCATCAGGTGGCCAAAAAAAATGAGTGATAAGGAGTTAATAGCCAAAATTTATAAATAGCTCATAATAAAATAATATCAAGAAAATAAAGAAACCAATTTAAAAATAGAAGACATGAATAGACATTTTTCCAAAGAGATGGCCCACAGACATATGAAAAAATGTTCAACATTGCTATCATCAGAAAAATGAAAATCAAAACTACCAAGAGATATTGCCTCACATCTGCCAGAATGACTATCATCAAAAAATCTACAAACAATAAACGTCAGCAAGGATGTGGAGAAAAGGGAACCCTCCTACCCTGTTGGTGGGAATATAAATTGATATAGCCACTATGGAAAACAGTATGGTAGTAGTGAAAGTCACTCAGTCGTGTCTGACTCTTTGCGACCCCATGGACTATACAGAACATGGAATTCTCCAGGCCAGAATACAGGAGTGGGTAGCCTTTTCCTTCTCCAGGGGATCTTCCCCACCCAGGGACCAAACCCGTGTCTCCTGCATTGCAGGCAGACTCTTTACCACCTGAGCTACAAGGGAAGCCCAAACAGTATGGAGGTTCCTCAAAAAACTGAAGACAGAGCTTCCATATGGCCCAGACTTCCATATACCCATTGCTGGGTATATATTGGAAGAAAATGAAAACACTAATTCAAAAGATACATGTGTCCCAATGTTCATAGCAGCACTATTTACAATAGCCAAGATATGGAAGCAAACTAAGTGCCCATCCCCAGGTGAATGAATACTTGATCCTTTTAACCTTTATCTTCCCATTCTGCAAAATGGGTGTAGTAATAGTACCTATCACAGCATGTTGCTTTGAGAACTCAGTGCTTATAAAGTGCTCAGCCACAGTGTTTATTAATGGCCAAAAAAACTTTAGCTTAAAGGGACTTTGCTGGTAACCCAGTGGTTGAGACTTTGTGCTTCCATTGCTGGCGACGCGGGTTCAATCCCTGGATGGGGAACTAAGATTCCACATGCCCCATAGTGTGGCCAATATTTAATTAACATTAATTAATTGCATTTTTTAAAAGGGGCAGGTAACACATCTACTCAGCAGAGGGAAGGGAAAGTTTGCAAGCTGAAAGTAGAGAAGAGGAATGAGGGGATGGGGTGTTCCAAATTGACATACAGCTTGCCCCTTTTCTTCCTGGTTTTCCCTGGCCCATTCCTAACTACCTCCAAGCAAATCATTTTAGTTACAAGATTAATCTCTACTGACACATTTCACCAGATTACATGGGAAAGTCATTATTTATAATGGGACTGGCTTCATGGACCCCAGGCTCAAAAGGACAACACAAGTGACAGAATGTTCTCCTGTCTCTATCTTGAAATTCAAATAATTTTTGAACAAAGGATCCTTCTTTTTCATTCTACCCTAGACTCTGCAAGTTATGAAGACAGTCTTCCTCCCAGTATAAGGTCTGGGTTATGTTATGCTAAAATGATATCCATTTCTTTCCAATCCTGGGTTTCATTGGAAAATCTTATTTTATTAATTTAATATTACTATATAATTGTTATATAATATTTATTAATATAATTATTAGATTAATATGTTTAATAATATAATTATTATATTAATATAATTGATATAGAAAGTGCTGAGTCCAGCCGTCCTTCTCAAATCCTGAAATTTCCACCCCTGCCCTTCACCACAGATGATGTCAGGATCAGTACACAATAAGAACACACCAGCTTGAATTCCCCAAGATAAAGCTCACAAACTGGTAAGTCTGCTAAAATAGTGAGTGATTCCCCAGCCTCTTTGGCACCAGAGTGGGTTTCATAGAAGACAGCTCTTCCACAGACCGGGCTTTGAAGGGATGGTTTGGGGATGACTTAAGTGCATTATATTTATTGTGCACTTTATTTCTATTTTTATTATATCAGCTGCACCTCAGATCATCAGGCATCAGATCCCAGAAGTCGGGGACCCCTGCTCTAAAGCTGATTTTGCTCGTAAGTGGAGAGCAGGGGTACCCTCTGTTTTCATGGGAGCTGCCTCCTTCCTTTCTCTATTCTCTCAGATCCCTGGCCTCATACCAGTTGGAAACACAGTTTAAATGATCAGTGCACAGCTTCCCTGGTGGCCCAGTGTAAAGAATGCATCTCCCTATGCTGGAAACAAGGGTTCAGTCCCTGACCCAGGAAGATCCCACATGCCGTGGGGCAAATAAGCACATGCACAACTATTGGGCCTGCGCTCTAGAGCCCAGGAGCAGCAACTACTGAGCGCATGAGCCCTCGAGTCCATGCTCCACAAGAGAACCCACCGCCATGGGAAGCGAGTGCACAGCTAGAGAGGAGCCCCCACTCACTGCAACTAGAGAAAAGCCCATGCAGCAACGAAGACCCAGCACAGGCAGAAAAAAATTAAAAAAAAAAAAAAAGAATTATTTTTTTAAAAAATTATCAATGCATTGTCACAAACTGTAGTTTTCTTCTTAAAGGTTTGTTTAGTCCTAGTTCTCCAAACGTTTTCACCCACAGCGTATCATTGGATCATCATGATATCCATGCAGTAGGCAGGTTGGATCCTAAAATGCCATGTGGCAATAATCTAAAGTACACATATGAGAAGCCAGGAAAACCAGAGTCTAATCTTGTCTCAACTACTTCTTTGTCTACAAAATAGAGTTCTGTAGAGACTGAATGTGAATATGTATAAACTATAAGTACGATGTCCAGTGTGTTAACAGGTACTTGGTAAACAGGAGCTTTTGCTGTATGCATGCTTCTCTGGGGGGAATTGAGGACGAGCTTGGTCCTGCTGAGGACCCATCTTGCATCATCTGGACCGAGACCTGGCCCTGGCAGTTCCCAGAATGCGCCATGCTCTCTCACAACTCCTAGGCTTCTCATCTGTTGCTCTGCCCAAAATCACTGCTGCCATATTCCACCTGGCCACCTCCCGCGTATCCTTCAGGCTCATTCCATGTGGCCTTTTTTCTGAACCTTTCCCAGAACAGCCCTCCTGTGCTAGGTGATCCTTCTTGGGCTCCCATCGTCATCTCTTCTTATCTCCATGGTTACACTGTGTTGGGCTATAGCCGTCTGTTCCTACTTTGTCAGCACTGTGGTCTCTAAACTGACCTGTGGGGCAGGAGCTGTGTCCTTAATCTGTTTCTGCAGCCTCTGGGTAGATACTCAATAAATGTTTGTTCCTTACATGAATAAATACATAAGTGAGTTTTAAAAGGTAAGGAGGAATTAATTAATTTGCTTTGCGCGTGTGTCCCCTGGTAACAGATGTGAGGTGCAAACCAGGCTTTCTAACATCCTGGAGATAAGCCAGCATTCCTTTTTGAAGCTGAAAGCATCAGGACACAATTTCTCTAAAGAAAAATGTTTCTTGAGTTTGTTGGAATCTGGCCTGTGGCCCTGGTATGGAAATGGTAGAGGGATGAATCTGGATCCAGGGAAAGAGCCTCCCTTGATTGCGAAGATCATTTTCCCTGGCACTAGTCAAAGCAGAAGACAGAGACAGCTGCATGTCCAATGACATCACTTGGCCCTGCCTTGCACAACAGAGGAAAAAACTGGCAGGGCAAGCTTCCAGTTTATATACACACGGCTGGGTCACAGTCAAGATTTTCCACTTTCCATTTTCCACTTTCCAAGATTTTCCCTTTCTCCATCCCTACTGATCCCAACACTGAAAATGTTGGAACCCTGGATAAAACTGTCTGGAGGGACTTCCCTGGTGGGACCAATGGTTAAGACTTCACCTTCCCAGGCAGGGAATGCCAGTTTGATCCCTGATCAGGAAGCTGGGATCCCACATGCCTCCCAGCCAGACATCCAAAACTTAAAACAGAAGCAATATTGCAACAGATTCAGTAAAGACCTTACAAATGATCCACATAAAAAAGATAATCTTAAAAAAAACAGCAAGCCAAACTCTACATCAGATTTGCAGCCGTGAATTCAAGGCACTGTTTCATTTCCTTCTCGTCCCTTTATGCATTCATTTCCCCCACCCAGCCTCCACCCAAGACACCCACACTCTTCAATTCGAGGATTATCATCTCTAGGCATTTCTTTATACTTAAACTAGAGAGATTCTTAAAGCTCTAGAGCACTGCTTTACATTTTTTGACTTTATATGTTATATCATGCTGTATGGATTCATCTTTAACTCTGTTCTGTTTTTCCAAAATGATATTGCCAGACTTAGGCATGTGGATATTTGCTGCTCATTCAGAGCTGAGTCACACAGCACAGATGCTGGCTTGTGACATGCTACGTAGGCCTGGTGGCCTGGGAAACAGGGGCACGTCACTTCACTCACAGGGTTTTGCTGCTTCTGACCTCCAGGGAAACATATATCCAGGTGTCACCGGGCTGGGGCTAGCTGTGGTCTGTTTTATGACACATAAACGGGGCTGATCTCATTTCCTAAACTTAGTTCACATGTGAATATATAATCCAACAGTCTATTGCTGCCAGAATAACAGGAGGCTGGAAGTCAGAAACCTTGCCTCTCATCCCGCTTCTGTCATAAGAACCCAGGGGCTCTCTGGAAAGCTGTTTCACCTTCCCAAGCCTCAGTTCTCACGTGGAGCGTTGCTTGATTTCCAGAAGCCGTGCAGGACTGTGGGAAACATTTATAGGGTAGAATGTGGTAGGGTGGTTGAACTTTGTACAGAGGATGAAGTGATGGTCACTTCCCAGGTGGGAGTGACCAGACAAAGCACCTAATTTTCTGAGCCTCACTTACCTCCTCCCCACAAACAGAGAAAATACTGATTCAATTAAGGAGCTTAGTCCAGGCTGACACATGAAAAGTGATCAGTGTCACGTTCTGGTCCTTATATTTCTCTGGGGATTGTCTCATCTCATTCTTTAGTGTCATCTCGGTCCTTCTGAAAGTCAGCCCTGTACCAGTTTCCATGAGTCTTCAGAGCCTGTCTTCCATCTCCTGCTATGGAGTAAAGTACCAATATGATGGTGCTGAGACCTCCAGCGGCCACCGCTGGCTCTCTGCTGATTCCGACACCATGGAGAGGTGCACACTACTTTTCTCATCACATTTCCCTGAATTAAAATAACAGAAAACAAGAAGAGGGGACTTTCCCGGCAGTCCGGTGGTTATGACTTCATATTTCCCCTGCCACGTGGTGCAGCCAAAAACAAACAAAACAACAACAAAAACAAACCCTCTCCCAGTTTTTATTGTTTTTTGGGTTTTTTTCCAATTGATTGTTAATGTTTATTTTCAACCTCTTTTCTTCTGAGCACTCAATAAAGTTGGGCTGGGAAATGAGAACTTTGCCCCTCCATTTCCAGCAAAGGCTATTTTTGTTTCTAGATCTTCTGTTCCTTCCTTTCATCTCTTACGATGAGCACTTTCCCAGGGAAGAGAAGCTGGTTTGGTTCCTCAACAGCACCTGGTAGCCCTGCCCACCTTGGCTCTGGCCAATGAGGAGCTGCCCCTAAACTCCACCTGCCCTGCAGATGCCTGGGAGCGCTTTTCAGAAGTGCCTGCCTGTCTCCAGCCTCCAGGGGCCTGAATTTCAGTGCTTTTAAGAGAGACTTGTCAGTGCTTTGGGGAAGGACAAAACTTCTGGCCCCTCTTCTATGCCCTTGGACATAATTGGTGGGATGGTAGAATCTTTGCCTACAGAAATGTCCTCGTCCTGATCCCTAGACCATGTGAACATGTTAACTTGCCAAAGGGGACTTTGCAGGTGTGACCAATTTGAGGATTTTGAGATGGAGAGATGGTTCTGCATGGTCAGGTGGGTCCAATTTAATCACAAGAGAACTTGTAGAGAGAGACTAGTCAGGATTAGGGAAGGAGTTATGATGATGATAGCAGAGATATGGGTGGGTGTGAGGTGGATTTGAAGATGTAATGCTGCTGGTGCAGGAAGGAGATTGAATCAAGGAATACGGTGGCCTCTAGAAGATGAAAAAGGTAAGGACACATTCTCCCCCTGAGCCTCCGGAAGGAGCACAGCCCCTCTATCACCTTGATTTTAGGACATCTGACTTCCAGAACCATGGTGTGATACATTTGTATTGCTTTAACCACTAAGTTTGTGGCAGTTTGTTGCAGCAGCGATGAGTCACTAGTACCGAGTCACTGGCAGGTTTTACATCGTAAACCCCCTACAGCGCTTCTGTCTCCTTAAATCCTTTGATTCCTTCATCTGCCGTAGCCACGGTGTTCTGGTGTCTCAAGGCCCTCTTATCCCGTGTCTGTTTCAGTCAGCCCTCCACGCAATCCGTTTGCAGTTTTTGAACTCACACACTGAATCCAGAACCTTGAGTAAGTACCCCTGTTTAATAAATGCCACCTAATCTAAAATGGTGCTCCTTCCTTCCTGCATTATGCCCTTCAGAATCCACTCCACCCTCTCTTCCCTGCTTTCTGCTGATATTAGCACATCTTGCAATTCCTTAAATGGGTGAGACTTCTCCCGGGTCAGGCTTGAAATTCCCTCCCTGAGTCTTCATAGGGAGCCTGACTGCAGCCTTGTCAGAGGAGAGAATCTGGGACCCTGGAGGCAATGAGAGGACAGTCACCCCCCTCTTATCTCATCACCCCAAGTGAGCGCATTCTGTGGAGCAACAGGGTGGGAAGGTCTTCTGTAGGTGAGGGCACTTCATTAAGGCTGTGCGTGTGTGCTCAGTCATGTCCAACTCTGTGGCCACCTGGACTTTGCCCACTCGGCTCCTCTGTCCATGGGATTTCCCAGGCAAGAATACTGGAGTGGGTTGCCATTTCCTACTCCAGGGGATCTTCCTGACCCAGGGAATGGAACCCTTATCTCCTACATTGGGAAGCTGATTCTTTATCACTAATGACATCTAGGAAGGCCTTGTTATAGTTGAAATCTGCCTAAATATCCTCCTTCCACTCTGCACTCTCAGAATTGTCCTATTTCCACACACACACACACACACAAAGACAATGTGGGGCTGGAAGTGGACAATCTCTGATATAATTCAGTGACCCATGAAGGCAGGCCACATCTGATTTCTAGATGCATCAGCCTGTGACTATAAGACTTAAGATGTTTTCACAGCATCCAAACAAGTTCCTTGGTACTCTTTCTTAAAAATAGATTTTGAACCCTGAACTTACTATACATTTTTTTTTTCCACTAAGCTTTCTGGCAGAATTAAAAAAAAAAAAAAAAAACCCGCTTATATTCTGTAGGTAGGACATCCTTGTTGCTTTCAGATTCGACCAGATAAGATCACATCGCCACATTTCCCAACTTGCCTGGGAGTACTAAGTAGTATTAGGGTAAAAGTTCAGTTGCAGAGAATAGACTCCAAGCTAGCCGTTTTAAGTAAGAAAAGACCTTTATCACAGGCTATTGAACACATTCCAAAATCACAGGGAACCTGCACAAACGAACTCTGTGCTGTACTTCCTTCTAGGAACGATTTAAATTACCTGGCAGGATCTGGCAGCCATGAGAACCGTTGTTTCTGCTACAATCCAACATCAGGAGGCTGCCAGCCCAGGGATAAAAGCGGCCTGCGTGCTCTCTGGACCCAGAATCACACTAGCTCTGCTATGACCCAAACAGAAAGCAGGCTCCTTGCTCATCTCACATTCAAATCCCAAGCAAATGTTTCTGCCCAGCAGACCTACATCATATCCAGAAAACCTGAGGGCAAGGGAGTTCTAGATGTGATCGTGTTAGCATCCCAATCTCTGCTCTAGGAAGGCAGGTGAAGAAACCATCCACAGTGTTGGTTCACTTCCCTTGAGGGTTCCTAGGTGAATTACTGTCAAGGAAAATGGTGCAGTGCTGGTCATCTGAGCCAAGGGGCTGCACTGGTGAATTTGAGACATGCCAGGAATCTCTTCTTGGCAAATGAGCTGGAAGTCAGAGCAAACTCTGAGAGGAGGGAGGACCAGTGGTCTTGCAAGTGAGGAAGGAAATTCAACCTCAGTTCACCTAGGACTCGGTTCAGAAATTTGAACTCTGAATTGTGTTCCATTGTTATCTTTTTGTGTTTTGGGTTTCTCTTCATAGTTTCTTTTATCTTTTTTTTTTTTTTGAGTTCTCAAACTGCACTTCAGAAGGAAAGAGAAAAAAGATTACTCTATGCAAGATAGCTGAAGCAATAGTGAGAGAGGAATGGGTCCTACCAGAGGGGAATTCCCTCCCATAAGCTTCTCACTTTAAGAATTCTCAGCTTCTCTTGAATGTGGCAAAGGGAAGCATTGTTTTTATTTTGAAATTTGGATCTATATGATTAGCTATGTGAAACCCAGAGTGTTGCATGAATGCTAATTAATCACTCCTTATTTAAATAACAACAATCAAGCCATTGTTCAAGCTGTACTAATTTGCATATGCAAATAGTGTTTTTCTCCGCTACTCGAAACTCACTGATCACAGCTGCATGAAAAATGTCTACTTTATGAAGTTTCCATCGATCTTCACATGATAATGCTTAGTTACGCAGAACTGACTAGCATGTGCAAATGAAGGGATTCTGACTTTCATTTATGTCTACATTTAGCTCCTAGAATTGCACAATTAACCCCTAAGAGGACTTATGAAGGGTAATCATTTAATAGGGAGTCAAATAATAAAATAGTTAAACTGAGGTGCACATATGTGAACGAGCTTGAGAATGTGTATGCTTTTGATGAATTTGATTTCTGTAAGAGCAATAATCCCTGAGTGCCTGGAGCAGCTCATATGGGCAGGAATCTTCCAATGACTAAGACTGTTCTCTTCTCTGCATCTTTTTCCACTTAACCAGAAGCATTTTTAAACTACTGTTTTGGGGACTTCCCTGATAGGTCATTAGTTACGACTCCATTCTTTCACTGCCGGGGATACAGGTTCAATCACAGGTCAGGGAACTAAGATCCCACATGCTGGGTGGTCTAGCCAAATAAAATAAATTATACTGTTTTTCTACATTGAAACCATCAAATTATCCCAGAATTTTGCAATAAAGTCAGAGAAAGGCCATTATTTAATCATAGTTGAAGTGGCTACCTAATTTGTTTCAATATCTCCCACCAGAAACATTGGCTCAAGGTTTTTTCAACACACACCAAGACTGATTTGCTATCAGTATTTGAATGTATATTGGAGGTCTGCATATCTTTAAAGAGAAACTGGCTCTAGCCTCCAAACCCAAATCCTTAGTCATAAGAAACACTTTTCCCCTCAATTGGTCCAGAAGCCAAATATACTCTGAAGGTAAACTTGGGCATTTGTAAAAATCCAACATGAATAATTCTGTTAAAAAAAAAACACAAGTTTTCTCTTAATTATGCAGGTCCAGTCACAAAACACATGGATCCTCTGGATCTTAATAACTGTGTGATTGACCTGAGACTTTCTGAGAATTTCAAGATTAGCATGTGTGGTTGAATATGTAACTATCTCCAATTAAAACTTCCTTCTTCAGTACCGGCTATTAATTAATTTGTAATCTGTTAGCACATTTTCTTATGTTTACTATCTAAGACACAGTCCCAGAGAGGAATTCTTCATGAAATGTCTCGTCAATGATAATTTAAAGTACAGCAGTGCATTTTAACTATTTCTTGGAGAACAGATGTGATTCTGAATAATCAGTTTTATTATTTATCAGCTTCTCTCTTCTGTCTTGTACAGACAATATTTATCAACTGGATAACTTCTCTCATATGATCAAGGAAGTAGTCAAATATGCTTGTAGTGTGTAACTGGGAGAAAAATTCTAAGACTAAGGGGAGTTGATATATATTGTGACTGGCTAGATAACCAAATATTTTATTGATTCTCATAAACTGTTAAAACTTATTCAGATGTTTCACGTTCTCAGATGGTTATCATTCAGAGACTCCCCGAAAATAAATCAAAAAGCTCCTGGGGGCATCAACAACTTTAGTTGCAAATAACATCTAACAAGGTGTTCTTCATAACAAGAACACCTTCCTTGGCCTGGCTTCCTTACCTGGTTCTGTAAGGAGAGTAATGTTTCTCTATCTTCCCAGAATAAGAACTGACTCCAGTGAGAACCCACATAGGAAATCTACATATTTTTAGATTTTACCAGATTAATCAACCATCTTTGGTAACTTACATATATGGGTGCTAAGTCACTTCAGTCATGTCCAACTCTGTGCAACCCTTTGGACTGTAGCCTGCCAGGCTCCTCCGTCCATGGGATGCTCCTGGCAAGAATACTGGAGTGGGTTGCCATGCCCTCCTCTCGGGGATCTTCCGACCCAGGAATCAAACCTGCATCTTATGTCTCCTGCATTGGTAGGCGGGTTCTTTACCACTAGTGCCAACTTTCACATAGGCACATGTGAAAACTTGCTCCCATGCTGTTTTGGTTTATAGATTTTTTTATCATTTTATTTTGGCTGTGCTGGATCTTTGTTGCTGTGTGAGGGCTTGCTTTAGCGGCGGGGGGCAGGGGGCCTACTCTAGTTGTGATGCGCGGCCTTCTCACTGCAGCGGCTTCTCTTGTAGAGCATGGCTTCTAGGGCACACAGGCTAGTAGTTATGGTGCGTGGACTTAGCTGCTCCTTGGCATGTAGGATCTTCCCAGACCAGGGTTCAAACCTGTGTCCCCCACATTGGCAGGCAGATTCTTAACTCCTGGACCACCAGCCAAGTCCCCACATTGTGAAACTTTGGTCTTTTGTCCAGGGGCGCCTTTGCCCCATTTGATGGGGGAAGTCTGCGGGGCACCAGCCCTCTTGCCAGTGGGTGAATTGCTGGGACAACCCTTGACCTTGCGCTGGGAGCCAGTGACTAAGAACTCTATTGCTGTCTTGGATAGGCAACTCCAAGGAACATTCTGCACCATTCCTCAGGTGGTCCTTAGGGTTGAGCCTGAGCTGCCCACACAGTAGCCAACTCTGTGATGCACCATTTGGTTGCCTTTCCCACCCTCTCTCTCACTTTCTCCTCTGCTCCCCATTCCGAGACTCCGAAAGCACTTCTCAAAGTAAATTATTTCCATAAGGATTCTTATTTCTAGTTTGCTTCTGAGAGGAAAACCAAGCTGAGAAAAAATGCCATGCTAAATTATTGGGTTAGCCATGAGGAAAGGATTCATGTAAAGTTAAACTCTAAGACACATACTTGTCACACCTGCTCTCCTCCACCCTTTGAAATGATTTAACCTCTAATCAATAACAGAGCAACTCCACTGAGATGACTGGTCAGTGAAAAGTTGTTGTCATTATGTACGGTTTGAAACCAACAATATGCTTTACCTTAAAGTTCAGTCTATGGCTTATTATCTCTAAAACTCAAGACAAAATGCTCATTCTCATCATTTTCCATCATATCAAGAAACTTATCTGTTTCTTCTGCATGTATGCATTTTTCAAATATGATCTAAGTCTTGGGATCAAGATTACAAAACTAAAGTGTAAATGATTAAAAAAAAAGACCTAAGGGCAAAAGTTAATAATATAAAGTAGCATATTTCTACAAACTAAATAAATGGCATAAAAGATTGTTAGCTTTAGAGTGACTGCTCAGGGAAGAGGTGGAACTTGATTGAGTTGGATGTCCAAAGGACTGAACAGGCAGAGGACTGGACAGATCATTCCAGGCTGAAGATTTGTTTAAGCAACAGTGCAGCATGGGATGTACATGGTGTGGTCAAGAAATAATTAGTCAGCTGGTGTAGGGGAGAGAACTTTTATGGAAGTTAATGAAGAAATTTGGAGGCGTAGGTTGGTTCTAAACTATGGGACAACATAAAGATTAGAATGAGAAATCTGGATTCTTATTCCACAAACAGTAGAGTCTGTTTGACTACTTGGTTGCAAGTTGCTGCCAATAACACTCGAAACTTTTAGACCAGGAGCCATAGGAAAATATCTCAGGTCTTCCTGAGAACACACACATAGAAAAGAGACCACAGCCTGTTCTAGAACCACACAACTCCTCCCCTCAAATCTTGAAGAAGTAAGAAACGAATGTGGGGACTTAGAATAATGCTTGAACAAAGCAGGAGAAGTGAGAGGCAAGACTTTATCATTTGAGCATGAATCTTCCAGCCTCCATGATACTGGCGGTTTTTCTGAGCAAATCCACTGCTTTTTACAGAAATCATTACCCCTAGATTCTAAGACTTAGAAGATGCTTCTTAAAAAAAATTTAACCACATAATACATTCAAGATTTTATATTTTTACTTGAAAACAATAGCTTTTTATTTATTTAAATTTATTTTTAATTGGGGGAAAATTGTTTTATAACATTGTGTTGGTTTCTGCTGTATGACAACTCAAATCAGCAAAAATCACTTCCTGCCCCCCACCCCCCGTGGCTGCCACCCCACCCCTCTAGGTCATCACAGAGCGCCAAGCTGGGCTCCCTGCGTCATAAAGCAACTTCTTACCAGCTATCTATTTTACACAGGGCAGTGAATATATGTCGATGCTATTTTTTCCATTCCTCCTATTCTCTCCTCCTGCCATTGTGTCCACAAGTCCATTCTCTATATCTTAGTCTCCAATCCTCCCCTGCAAATTGGTTCATCAACACCATTTTTCTAGACTCCAAATATATGCATTAATATACATATTCGTCTGACTTACTTCACTCTGCATAACAAGCCCTAGGTCCATCCACCTCACTAGAACTGACTCAAATCCATTCTTTTTATGGCTGAGTAATATTCCATTGTATACATGTATATTCAAGACTAAATGATAAAATAATTAGGCAGGATGGAGCAGGAAAAGGGCTTTAAAATTCACAATAAGAGGATGGACTAAGCTGTCTCTTTCAAAATTTATTTTATTATTATTTCTTTTTATTTTACATTCTATTAAATTCAAGAAACTAAGATCATGGCATCTGGTCCCATCACTTCACGGCGATAGATGGGGAAACAATGGAAACAGTGACAGACTTTATTTTCTTGGGCTCCAAAATCACTGCAGATGGTGGTGACTGCAGCCATGAAATTAAAAGACGCTTGCTCCTTGGAAGAAAAGCTATGACAAGTTATGACAGCATATTAAAAAGCAGAGACATTACTTTGCCAACAAAGGTCCGTATAGTCAAAGCTATGGTTTTTCCAGTAGTTATCTATGGATGTGAGAGTTGGACCATGAACAAGGCTGAACACCAAAGAATTGATGCTTTTGAGCTGTAGTGTTAGAGAAGACTGTTGAGGGTCCCTTGGACTGCAAGGAGATCAAACCAGTCCATCCTAAAGGAAGTTAATAATCCTGAATATTCATTAGAGAGTCTGATGCTGAAACTGAAGCTCCAATACTTTGGCCACCTGATGCGAAGAGCTGACTCATTAGAAAAGACCCTGATGCTGGGAAAGATTGAAGGCAGGAGGAGAAAAGGATGACAGAGGACAAGATAGTTGGATGGCATCACCAACTCAATGGACATGGGTCTGAGCAAGCTCCAGAAGATGGTGAAGAATGGGGAAACCTGATGTGTTGCAGTCCATGTGGTCGCAAACAGTCACACAACTGAGTGACTAAACAACAGCTAAATTCTACTAAAAAATTCATTCACTCAACAAGTATTCTTTGTACCCTGGAAGGTTTTCAGAACACAAGCTTGATTTCAAAGCTGGATCCAAAGTCATTTGCTGTCCTTGGGATTTTGGCAAAGTGTACACATTTTCTGGCCCTTAATTTCTCTTTATGTAATGATAAGAAGGGAGAACTAATATCCAACTCATAGTCTATTGTAAGAATTATGATTATAAAATGACTGTAGTAAGGGACCAATTAAAGAAAGCTTAAAATTTTTAAAGTTTCATTTTCCATATTATCCAAAAATATTGAAAGTTTCATACTGTGTGATAGGGCCTTAGGTAATCTTCTAGCTATAATTCAGCAATAGTTGTATGCTCTGTCTATAAAAGGAACCTTGGCTAGAATTTCAACAGCTCTATTAAATATTTAAATTTCTGTAGGATACATAAATTCTAACTTATTTTACATTTAGGGGTGGCCAAGTCAGTCTCCGTGGATTTGATTCCATTGCTCACCTCTTATTTGAAAAGAAGATAAACAGAAAGCTGTTTGTTTCTTATGATTCCACGCAAATCACTTGGAATGTCTGCTTTCTAGTTTTTCAGTGATTTAAAAATTCTTTCAAGCATTTTTAAACAAACAACAACCTTTATCTCTTTCCATTCTTCAAGATTCATTTAATTAAGCTTTTAGTAAATGATCATTATGATTTTACTACACCAGTAACTCAGCCTAACATTTTCTACAACTAATCTTTGAGAAAAGCATTTCAATATTTAGGTTTCATTGGTGTTGGTTAGTCCCAAAGTTCTGTCCAACTCTTTTGCAATCCCGTAGACCACAGTCCCCCAGGCTTCTCTGTTCGTGGGATTTCCCAGGTAAAAATACTGGAGTGAGCTGCTGTTTTCTCCTCCAGGGGATCTATGCAACACAGGGATCCAACCTGTGTCTCCTGTACTGGCTGGTGGATTCTTTACCACTGATTCACCTGGAAAGTCCCTTAGGGAGAGATAATACAATTGATAAAGATTCCAAAAATTAGCAAAAAAAAAACCCATACTGGTTAATATGCCTGTTTATTTTGACAGTATTATGGTTATATTTCTATTGAGTAAAAAGCTTTGTGCAATTGGAAAAATACTTCAGAGTGACATTATCAGGTGTGACTTTTTTTTAGATTAAAAAAAAAAAAACAAGAAAACACATTAGAAAAATGATAGCCTTAGGTGCAAGAGCTGTTTTAGTCTGGAAATGGAAGAAATTCTACCATATTTACCGATAGTTGACATGTCTCCATCAGTTAGAAAGGAGGGCAAAGGTACATAGCAAAATGTGATTTCAATCAGTGGCTTGAGGCGTCCAACCAAAAGATTTTGACCTTACAGTGTCTCCTTCCAAGGATGCTGTGCAAGCAGGCATTTTCTTCACAAAAAGCAAAAGCAGTCACTGTTCAAAACCAACATGGCTAGGTTGAAAAATATCAGCAACATCTGTGAATTTCTCTGCAAACCCATCAGCAGGAGCCAAGAGGTAATTTAACAACCAAGTGAGCAAAGCAAATGACTCTACAGAGAGCTCCTTTATGCAGAAAGGACTTTGGGTGCTGATGCAATCAACCTCTCAGGATGTCCCACTGAGTTTGCAGTTTCTTTCCCGAATGTCAGGCCAAGTGTTGTGACTGCTGCTGTTACCACCTGGGTCTGAATGTCCCCTGCTTCCTACCACCCATCCGCTACTCCATTCAAAGAGGATGTCTCCACGTTTCCCAAGCACATTGTCAACTTTCCCAGCTTCTTTGTTCATGCTATTGCTCCTTCCTAGAATGACTTGTGTTTATTTCTCCCGTTGGAGGAAGCCTGCTTCTTCTCCCAGATCTTGTTCACAGCATCATCTTCCCTTGGAAGGATTTCTACTCACTCTGCCTGCCAGAGGCACATTAGAGTAAGATAATTAGAGTGTGAGTCACTCAGTCATGTCCAACTCTTTGCAACCCCATGGACTGCAGCCCACCAGGCTCCTCTATCCATGGGATTTCCCAGGCAAGAATACTGGGATGGCTTGCCATTTCCTTCTCTATGGGCTCTTCCTGACCCAGGGATCGAACCCAGGTCTCCTGCATTGCAGGCAGATTCTTTACCATCTGAGCTACCAGGGAGCACATTATAGAACAGTAATTTATCTTGTTTATGGACTTCATTGTGTCTCCCCTCCCCATAATTCATATGGTGAAGTCCTAGCTCTCCAAGGTCTCAGAATGTAATTACACTTGGAGACAGAGATGATTAAGTCAAATGAAGTCAGCAAGGTGGGCTCTGATCCCATAAGACTGGAGTCCTTATGAGAAGAGATTAGCATAGTTCTGCACAGACCATGTGAAGGCACAGGGATAAAGCAGCCACCGACAAGCCACGGAGAGAAACCAGCCCTGCTGACACCAGGAGCTTGGACTTTGTCGCCACAACGGTGACAGATACATTTCTGTTGTTTAAGGTGCCCTATGTGTGGTACATTGATACCCATAGTGAGAAATGGAATATTTCCTGCCATATCAGTAAATAAACTCATCACAGTCATCAGCACTTGCAGCCCCCACAGATGGTGAGCTGGTGAGCCCTGAGGGGACTCAGGAAGGATAGAATGCTTGCCACCTAGCAGCCATCAGACTCTAGGCACTCCCTAAGGTGAGCCCCGAGGAATCTCAGGATATGAAATCACAGCCCCAGAGAGCTGAGGTGCATAGCAAAGGAATGATTTCTGGAAGCCCAGACTCTTGCATCTTCTTGTCCTTAGAAAAGTGCTAAATTCCTTAACTTGGGGTATCTGGTTTTAATTAACAATAATCTTTTGATGTTCAGACTACCTACCCTTTGTTGCAAAACTTCTGTATAACCTGGCTCCCTCCTCGCCTCCTTGGAGGACTTCTTTCAGAGTTACTTGAGAGACTGTCTCCTGGACTTGAAGTTTCCACCAAATAAAACACAATGCTCAACTTGTAGGTTGTGATTATTTTTCTTTTAGGTTGTGATTATTTTTAAAGCCCACACTAGCAACCTACTTCTTTCTACCTCCTCCCCCTATAATTTAAGTCCCAAAGGTCAGGGACTATGCTTATTCCCACAGTATGTACTCTGTAAGTATTGGTGATTAAGTTAAAGTTCATTATAGAGAAAAATAACACATGGTATGGTTGGAAGGGAAGTGAGAGTTGGATTATGAAGGCTGCTAACTGCTGAAGGAATTCCCAGAGGCTTTATCTGAAATATGATCACATGTATTTTTAGACCAATGAGTCAAGTGTCAAAAAGTTGGGCTGTTGTTCACTCAGTCATGTTTGACTCTTTGGGACCCCATGGACTGCAGCATGCCAGGCTTTCCTGTCCTTCACTACCTCTCCAAGTTTGCTAAACTCATGTCCATTGATTCAGTGATGCCATCCAACTATCTCATCCTCTGTTGCCCCCTTCTCCTCCTGCCCTCAATCTTTCCCAGCATCAGGGTCATTTCCAATGAGTCAGCTCTTCACATCAGGTGGCCAAAGTTTGGAGCTTCAGCATCAGTCCTTCCAATGAATGTTCAAGGTTGATTTCCTTTAGGACTGACTGGTTAGATCTCCTTGTTGTCCAAGGGACTCTCAAGAGCTTCTTTCCCAACAGCACAGCTCAAAATCATCACTTTTTCAGCACTCAGTCTTCTTTATGGTCCAACTCTCACATCCATACATGACTACTGGAAAACCCATAGATTTGACTATATGAACCTTGTTGGCAAAGATATGTCTCTGCTTTTCTAAAAAGCAGAGAAGTTTTTGCTATTGTCTGGTCTAAGGATGGAGAGACTGAGCCGGAACAGCACAGAGGAAGGGAAAAGTAGGCATATGAGTAAAAGATGACCAGAGGCAGAACCCACAGAACTCAATCCCTGGAATAGTTCTTCTATTCCAAAGCAAAGCAGAGAAAAGAAAGAGGGGAGCTGAAAAGTACTGGAATTTCCAACTTGGAGGCCTGGATGGGTGGTGAACCAACTTAATCAAGACAGATGTACTGGAGGAGAGTCAGACTTGTAGGTGAAACTAGGAGGGTACTGAGGTCTAGGTAGGTGTTAGTTTTGAGATGCCTACAGTGTTCATATGGGCTATTCCAGTAAAGAGCTAGACACTTAGAAACCAATAGTGAGCTTTCCCAAACTCTACAGCATCTAGAGGATAAGAACCTGAAACCATCTGGGTATCATCTGGGGGGCTCTGTAGAGCTCTGACACCACAGTTCTTTGTGTCTCAATGCAGAAAATAATTCAGTGAGAGGTGAAGTGATGTATTAGAACAGGACACTTGTGAAGTTTGCAAGGGGAAGGTGAGAAATGCTGTGCCTGAGAACTTAGTGGCCTATGGTTTTATAATCAAAAGAAAAGTGGGGAGGGGGAGAAGAGCTTCTTTTTCTTGAGTAGCCATCATGCTTCCGACATCAGTTCCTCCTCCAGGTTGAGTAGGTGAGTTTTCTTGTTCCCACATGGTAAAGCTAGGTCCACAAATTATTGTTTTGTAATGTGTGTAGAGAGCATGCCTGAGAAATCATTAACTGATCTCACTGGGCAGGATGTGGGTCTCATGCCACTATTGTTTTATTGTTTGGGGGGCCTGTCTCTTGTTTCTGTTGCATGATTTTGTTGCTAAGCAAGCCTGCTTGGTTTTGTGGTTAAGCAAACCTGCTTTCTCGAGTAATCATTAACTTACAGGGGTCTCCCATATTTTTCTACTTACAATCTCCTAGTGGGATTAACTATTTAACCATCTACTTGGTCCCTATCAAAGCTACACATCAGACACTCTTGCAGGGCACTTAGATCTGCAAGAAAGAGAACAGAAGAAATCATCTTGTATAATCTGTTCTGGTGAGAGTGGTAACACCAGCTCTATGTGCATATGCTTGGTGGGAGGCTACGTAATTTCCACTCCTTGTGTTTCCTTCCAAGTGCGGTTAATATTCATCCTTCTAGGTTCTCTGCCCCTTCACTGTTATGACTTTAAAAATAGTGACAACCTAAAAGTTGAGAGTTTTGTTTTATTCGGTGGGAATTTTTAGGACTTCAAGCAGGAGAGTAACCTTCAAGCATCTCAAGTAACCCTTGGGAGAACTGCTCTGAGGAGGTAGGGGTTCGGAGGGGAGGAGTGAGTTGATACAGAAGTTTGCAACAAAGGGCAGGTAGTGTGAACATCAAAAGTATTTTGTGAGTTAAAGAAAACCAGATATCCCAAGTGAAGGAATTTAGTACTTTTTTATGTATGGGAAGATGCAAAAGTTGGGCTCGCTGAAATCATTCCTTTGATATACTGCTCAGCTATTTGGGGCTGGTATCCTGGGTTTTCACCTTCTGAGTTTCCTCAGGGCTCACCTTAGGGCATGGCTGCAGTCTGATGCCTGCTTTGTTGTTTAGTCACTCAGTCGTGTCTGACTCTTTGCAACCCCGTGGACTGCAGCATACCAGGCTTCCCTGTCCTTCACCATCTCCCAGAGCTTGCTCAAACTCATGTCCATTGAGCCAGTGATGCCATCCTACCACCTCATCCTCTGTCGTCCTCTTCTCCTCCTGCCTTCAATCTTTCCCAGCATCAGGGTCTTTTCTAATGAGTCAGCTCTTTGCATCAGGTGGCCAAAGTATTGGAACTTCAGTCTCAGCACTAGCCCCTCCAATAAATATTCAGGATTGATTTCCTTTAGGATTGACTGGTTAGATCTCCTTGCAGTCCAAGGGACTCTCAAGAGTCTTCTCCGACACCACAGTTCAAAAGCATCAATTCTTTGACACTCAGACTTTTTTTACGGTCCAAGTCTCACATCCATACATGACCACTGGGAAAACCATAGCTTTGATTAGACGGACCTTTGTGGGCAAAGTAACATCTCTGCTTTTTAATCCACTGTCTATGTTTGTCATAGCTTTTCTTCCAAGGAGCAAGCGTTTTTAATTTCATGGCTGCACTCACCATCTGCAGTGATTTTGGAGCCCAAGAAAATAAAGTCTGACACTGTTTCCTTGGTTTCCCCCATCTATTCGCCATGAAGTGATGGGACCAGATGTCATAATCTTAGTTTTTTGAATGTTGAGTTTTAAGTCAGCTTTTTCACTCTTCTCTTTTCACCTTCATCAAGAGGCTCTATCATGCCTCTTTGCTTTCTGCCATGAAGGTGGTGTCATCTGTGTATCTGGGGTTATTGATATTTCTCCTGGCAATCTTGAGGGCCGCTAGATGAAACTTACTCTTTGTTTCCTTCCTGAGTTTCCTCAGGGATCACCTTTGGTGGCGGCTGCAATTGGCAATGAGTGTGACATCCTTTGTTTACTGATATGGGTGGCAGTATTCCATTTCTCACCACTTATTTGTCTTATTTGTTCAGAACTCAGCTGAGAGAAGGCAGTAATATTCATCAGGCCACCTTCAGATTCCCTCCACAGATTCCTGGATACAGGGTAAGCTGTGGGTTTGTGTACCAGGGTCTCCAGTCCTAACGGATAATGTGTACATTCTTCCTTGCTACATGGTCTCCACGCTTGATGACACAGCCTTCCTAGAAAATAAATGAACTAAAAAGGAAAAAAAAAAATCCTTCAATAAATGTCTTTTCTACTTAAATTAGCTCTAATTAATTTTGTAATTGAGAACCCTATGCCAAACGATATGGTAATTTGGAGTTCCAGAAATATGGTCACCCTGGCTAGAACAGATAAATGGTGAGTTGTGTTGATTCTAGAAAAAGTCATGGAGGATTTTAAGGGGTAAAGACAGAGCCAACGGGTAGTCAATATCTTGTCTTAGGGAGAGAGTGCATACAGTAACAACAGAAGCCTTTTAGTTCTCTAGAGAGGCATGTGCTTATAAAGAAGGGGTACAGCATTGACCACGCTTGTGCTTCAGTTTGTTGTTGTTGCTGTTTTGCTTCATAAGGGGACCATTTTTTTTTTTCTGACTGTATTTGTTTATTTTTTTTTTCCATTTATTTTTATTAGTTGGAGGCTAATTACTTTACATCATTACAGTAGTTTTTGTTATACATTGAAATGAATTAGCCATGGATTTACAAGGGGGACCATTTTTAAAGTCTTTTATTTGTTACAGTATTGCTTCCATTTTATGCTTTGGTTTTTTGACCGTGAGGCACGTGGGATCTCGGTTCCCTGACCAGTGATTAAATCTGCACCCTCTGCACTGGAAGGCAAAATCTTGACCACTAGACCACCAGGGACATCCCTGTGGTACAGTTTTATGAATTCTTTCCCAAAATGTCTTAGACAGATACTTCAGAATCCAAATTTTCTTTTTAATTTTAGGAAAGCTATTATGGTACATATGCCATATATTATACTGTGCCCCATCCCCGTGAGGTCTGGGGCAAAATTCTATACTTGACTATTCACACTAAGTGGAATTGAGGCTACAAATAGACTCATGTCAATTTACTAAATGAGTAAAAACTCATTGATTTGGCATCAAACTTATGAAAAATACTGGCAGCTTTCTGAGGTCTGGGGATTTCTTAGCTTGTGGTTACTTATCTATCCCTGTACTAAATTTACTCTCATCCCCACTCACTAATAGCTGACCTGGACTGCATTTCCCAAGAAACTTTCCTACTGGTAAGAGGATGAGATAACCAGCTGATGACACTAATCCCAACGGTCTTGGCAATAATATTTCCCAGAGTAAGTTTATATTCTTAAACCTTGCCTTGACATTAAAGAATAAATCTATCCAACTGCCCACTTGACCATTACAAGTGTATATATAAGGCTTCTCCAATGTAATGTGACCAAAATAGAGGTCTGAATTTCATTCCCAGCACAGTTGAGGGGTAACATCATTCATCCAGTTGAGGAAGCAAAATCTATAAAATTCACCTTCGTGGGGTCATTCTTTCATTGCCTACATTAAATGCATAAGCCCCACGTGTGGGCTTGAGCTACACGTTGGCATGTATTTCTCTTTCCAAGATTATTACTGTCTTCAGTGGGAGTCTGGTGACCTTCCAGTGTTAACTTCTGCTATACGGCAGTGAACCAGCCACACAGCACACACATATCCTCTCTTCCTCGGCTCCATCTCCCATTGAGGTCGCCCAGAGCACTGGGCAGAGCCCTTATGCTGTACAGTCAGTGCTCATTAGCTGTCTGTTTCACACATACCATCAGTAGTGTATATACGTCAATTCCTATCTCCCAGTCCCTGCCACCCACTCTTTCCCTTTGGGTACTCATATGTTTGTTCACTCCATCTGTGTCTGTTTCTACTTTGCAGATAAGTTCATCGATACCATCCAAGATTATTTTTAAACCTCTCCCACTCCAAGGCTTCCCTAACTGGGTCCACTGGAACTCCAGTCAATCATGAGAAAGCTCCCTTCACTCCTTGACCACGTCTGTGCATGCATTTGTCACATCCTCGGATGTCTTCTGAAGACCCGTCGACTGGAGGTCTTCTCAAGCAGTTGTTGTGTTTTCCTCTTTGATACCCTTCATGCCATGGGGTCTTGAGGCTGGTAAGATACTCTACTTATTCCTCACGTTGTCTTCCAAACAACCCTCTCTTCTGCCTCCCCAAAACTCCCTCTGTTTGAATTTTATGCCAGCAGATACTACCCTGACCCAATTCCCCCTCCTCCTTGCCTTTATCCATCATTGTCCCTGGGACACTCTCCCAAACCCCTTGGGATTTTTAGGTCCTCTCTTGCTGTCATTTCTCTAACAATATTTCTGTCTTTATTCTGCATCTGTGTAAGTGATCCTTCTACAGTTGCTCTAAGTTTCTTGACCTTCTCCTGTTTTCTCATCCTTTAAACTAACTCATCCCAGGGCTCTCCCCTTGACCTTGTCATTACAAATAACTTCAAGCCCTCCAGTCCTTGACCATCAATGCCTGACTTTCTAGATCACTCCTTCTAGTATTCTTGCTGCAACCAACCTTGCAAACCTTGCCAATGTAGGACCTTCAATCCACCTATCATTCCACCACCTTTTACCATCCTTCTCCCCCTCACATCCCAACATCGACTTGTTACTGGTTTTTATGGAGGTGATTGGAGTCCAATTTTAAGATGGAAAACACTCCATTTAAAATATATGCTCTTTGTTTTTATCTGTAAACATATTAAATACTTCTTACGATGAGAAAGGACTAATTCAATCTAGTGTACAACAATGTGATGATCATTAACAACATGATATTGTAGGGACTTCCCTGGTGGTCCAGTGGTTAAGAATCTGCCTTCCAATATGGGGAACACAGATTCCATCCCTGGTCTGGGAACTAAGATCCCATATGCTACGGGGTAATTAAGCTCAGGCACCCCAACTAGAGAAGTCCTTGTGTCTCATCGAAGACCCAGCACAGCCAGAAAAACAAAAAACCAAGATGGTATTGTGTACATACATCAAGCCATCATATACTATACCTTCAGCTCAGCTCAGTCGCTCAGTCTTGTCCAACTCTTCGCGACCCCATGGACTGCAGCCCACCAGGCTTCCCTCTCCATCATCATCTCCTCGAACTTGCTCAAACTCATGTCCATTGACTCAGTGATGTCATCCAACTATCTCATGGTTAATATATATACCTTAAATATACACAATTTTAAATTGTCAACTTCACCTCAATAAAGTGGTGGGGATAGGAAATACATACATAAACAATAAAGCATTTGCTCTTTGTTTTTATTTGTAAATGGATGAATTGCTTCTTATGGTAGGAAAGGACTCGTTAAATCTACAGCCATTCCATTCTTTCACATAAATATATGTGAACATATTTCATATGGGCACAATGTATTGTGATTAGCTACCTTTAATTAATTCATCTATATAACAAATCTTGTTTGAATGACTTCCATGTGCCACATTGTTGGAGATACGACAGAATGCAAAACAGAAAAAAATAATCTTGCTGGCTTGGGGTTTATGTTCCAGAAAGATGAAGCTGACAAGGGGACTAGGGAGAGATGAAGGGCAGAGAGAGACACAGCAGTAGTGTGGGTGGATGGATGGATGGATGGATGGATGGACAGATGGGGAGGGTGCTCTTACGGCTATGATTTTAAACAGGGCCATCAGGAAAATGCTCGTTGAGAAAGTGATGATGAGACCAAAACTCGAAGGAAGTCTTGTGTAGATGTCCAGAGCTGAGGGTTGTCTGGTATGGGAGGGAAGGCGCTGAGGCCAGTGTGGCCAGGCTGAGTGGTGAAGATGACTCAGAGAGGGGCCTGGAGAGCAGGGCTGGGGCAGATGTCAGAGCAAGGCACCCCTGGAAGGCTGGGGTGAAGGAGTAGCATATGCGATGTGGGCAGTAAGGGGGTCCTCCCGGTCATCATGCAGAGAGGACAGGCTGCAGGGGCCCCTGGCGGCCCTGCATTGACAGAGATGCAGGTCTCATCACACACGTCTGTGCTCCTGTCTAAACACATACTTGCTGATACCATCTCGCTCTGTGGCAGATAAGAGCCTTGCAAAGGTGGAGCAGCCCACTCTGCCTTTCTTGTTCTCCTGTGTCTCTGTTCCCTCTATGGCTGACTGCGCATGTGAAAATCACTTCTGTCTGTTCCTCTTGACACACTACAGAGCCGCACATACCATATTCTTCTTTGATTGTGATGGGTAAGGCAACCAGAAGAAAAACATTTCAATTATCATGTATTTCTTCCTCCATTTATGCATCTTTCTCTGGCAGCTTCCAGTTCAGTTCAGTGCAGTCACTCAGTCATGTCCGACTCTTTGTGACCCCATGGCAGTTTTAGCAGGTGGCTTCTTGAAAGAATGCATGAGACTTAGTCAAGAGTGGTTTCCCCTCACTGCTAGGTCACCCAAACATCTGAAAATCGGATTCCCAAGGTCACAATGACAGTGTCTTGCAAAAGTGTCCTATGAAAACAGAATCTGCACAAGGCTTGCTTGAATCTCTGATGGTTTTTGATGGTTCCATTTCAGAAAATCCAGAGGGTTTTTTGGTTTGTTTGTTTGTGTTTTTGTTTTGCTTTGTTTTTTGGTTGTTTACTGCTTGCATTTCCTTCTGATACACTGAAATTCAGACATGGGCTCACATCATAAACTTAGCTGATGTTCTTCACACGTTTACTGAAGGGTTCATTCATTTCAGATTAAACTCAGATGATCACAGTGGAAGGTGGAACCCTTGTTGAAAACAACCATGAAGATAAAAAGCTAGATCGAGGAAGAGCTATTGTGAGCAGACCAATTTGCTTCAAGATGGGCTCTGATAAGAAACACTCAGAGCAACTTGGGAAATGGGAAGGGCCACCTAGAAAGACACTTTCTCCCAATTTGCCAGAATTTGAATTTAAAAAGTGGCAGCTTGAAAACATACTGGAGGATGGAAAATGCCCAGGACACTGACACCTCGGCCATTCTGTGTCTACAACTCTGTTTTCATGACAACAGATGTCATAAGGCCCCATTTTCCAATAGCTTCTAAATGTGCAATGACTAACAGTGCTCTTCTCAAGAAAAAACTCTTCTAACACAAGTTTTCACTGTTAAAGGAACTCCTCGCAAACACTCTGAGCTACACTTTTTCTATTTTCTAGTGGAAATTATAACCACAGGTTACCATGTTTTCTTTCCTGTGTTTGAAAACCACATGTGTTTGAGTGAAAACATGAAGGTGAATAATGAAATGGAAGACTTAAATATACCAGATACCTGTCACTGGAGACAAAAACATCTTTTTTCTGAGGGCTTCATCTGATGCAAGAAATCCTAGTATGTTGAAAAGGGAACTTTGAGTCTGTCAATCTCAGCTGAATACAAATCACAGTTAATCATCCAGAGCAAAAATAAAAAGTAAAAAACAGTGACAGACTTTATTTTCTTGGGCTCCAAAATCACTATAGATTGTGACTGCAGCCATGAAATAAAAAAGATACTTGCTCCTTGGAAGAAAAGCTATGATGACTCTAAACAGTGTATTTAAAAACCAGATACATCACTTTGCCCACAAAGGTCCATCTAGTCAAAGCTATGGTTTTTCCAGTAGTCACGTATGGATGTGAGAGTTGGACCATAAAGAAGGTTGAGCACTGAAGAACAGATGCTTTTGAACTGTGGTGTTGAAGACTCTTGAGAGTCCCTTGGACTGCATGGAGATCAAACCAGTCAACTCTAAAGGAAATAAATCCTGAATATTCACTGGAAGGACTGATGCTGAAGTTCCAATACTTTGTCCACCTGATGTGAAGAGCTGAAATTCGTTGGAAAAGACCCTGATGCTGGGAAAGATTGAGGGCAGGAGGAGAAGGGGGTGGCAGAGGGCGAGACTGTTGGATGGCATCATCGCCTCAATGGATATGAGTTTGAGCAAGCTCCTGGGGATGGTGAAGGACAGGGACTTAACACCGACCACCAACAATGAAAAAGTATAGCTATTTGTCAGAATTAGGTTATTTTGTAGCTTCCATATGTTTTTAATTGAAAGGCACATTACCTAGACCATCACTGCATTTTAGAGCTGGGGAGACTGAGCCCCAGAGAGGTGGTAGGACTCCCCCTTATCCACTGGCTGCCCACGGAGAAGCCTAGGCATGCATCTGGAGTTTTATTTCTCTGAAATCCTTAAGCTTTGTACACATCGCCCTGTCTCTCTTCATAATATAGCAGATGCTATTAGAAAGGTTTGGGAATGTATTGAGTGCTTACTAGGGAACTTTCAACATGCTTTGTTGAAATGAACTCATCCCTATAAGGTTAGCAAATGAAACAGAGAAGTGTTGTAAAATGTACTGAGTCCTATGTGAGCGGGAATTTTCAATGTCCTGGGAAGACTCTGATGTCAGGATTTAGCCGCTACTGAAGGTAAAGAAGGGGCTTCCCCGGTGGCTCAGACAGTAAAGAATCTGCCTGCAGTGCAGAGACCTGGTCTCTGGGCCAGGAAGATCCCCTGGAGAAGGAAGTGGCTACCCACTCCGCTATTCAGAGGTGATGCTTCTTGAAGGCCGAATCAGAAACCAAATATGTTGACATTTACACTTTTCTAAATGCATGGCTTGAAAATTCTATTTCACTGGCTCCCTCAGCAACACCAGGAATGCTCCTCAGGACCTCACTGACCCACCGTCACAGGAGGCATCCTGTTAGAGGTCTGCATGAGGGGTGAAGGCTGAAGGCAGGCTGGCCAGCAGGGAGCCTGCAGTCCATTTGAACCTGGACCGCAGGGACCTTCCTCCGCCCTGTGCGCTTTCTCAAACCACAGCCCTCTCTGCTCTCAGCCTGCCGGGTGCCTCAGGGTGGCTGCTCCTTGGAGGATTCCATTCCTGCACTGATCCTGGATCTGGCTATTGAGGAAACTCATTGACTGTCTGAGTAGTATGTACCTGATGAAAAAGCATGGAGGGTCCAGTCCATGACATAACTAGTATCCAAATAATAAACCACAGATGAAACTGGTTCTTTATGAGCAAAGAAATATTTGAAAAAATTATAAGAAAGTGGGTGTTCTCCAAAGGATATAAAAGCCTATCCATCTTCAGTCTAGCAACACATCTTTTGAAATAAACATTTTCTGCTCCTCAAATTAAAAAGTATGATTCAGTACAGCTGAACAATTCAGAAGCCAAGCAGACAAATTTTTAGTATCCAGTCCTCCTATGTCATTTTCTTTATTAACTCTCAGGATCTCTATCATCAAAAACCTTATCTTTAATTACCTCAAGTAGAGGTTATTCAAATGATTCTTTATTGCCTTTTAAAATATTTTATGCCAGTTGTTTCATGATGTTTTAATTTCATAGACATGTTACCTCCAAAAAGCAATGCTGATAGGCCACAATGTTCAGTAGGACGAGAATTTCTGAGACACAGGCACAGAAAGAGAGAGAGAGAGAGAGAGAGAGAAAGAGAGAGAGAGAGAGGGAGAGGGAGACTACTGTGAAATCAAAAGGTCAGAGAAGCCTCACAGAGGAAGAGAAGCCTAGAATCAGAGCAGTGAGGGTCCAAAAGCTTCCATCTTGTCCAGCTCCCTCCATCATCAGACAAGAAAAAAGGACTCAGAAAATAATCAGCGACTTGTTTGAGGTCACAATGTCCTTGAGCTTAACTTGTTGGCATGTTGGACAGTTCAGAGAGAGGGACAGAGAGGGATGGAGAGAGAGTGACAGAGAAAGATAGAGACAATGAAAAACAGGCAGAGAGAGAAACAAAGAGCTAAGACATCTGCCACATGGTTTGCATTCACAGGGCTGCTGAATTCTCCATCACCTGGGACACCAAACCTATTTGTGGCTACGAAGGACTTTATGAATATGACAATAATATGTTCTGCTTTTAAAAACCCTATTTACATCCAAGCTTTCTAAACTGAAACAACAACAACAACAAAACCAGTTTACCATTTCTTCCTCCACTCCCTGTACTGTCGGTCTGCAACCATGCACTTAGTATTTTTTGTTTTTCAGGTTCTGCATAGGAGAGAGATCATATGGTATTTGTCTTTCTCTGACTTACATCACTTAGCATATGCCTTTGAAGTTGTCCAGCCATGTTGACACAAAAAGCAAGATTTCATTCTTTTTTATGGTTGAAAAATAGTCCATATATATTCCACGTAAAATGGAATATATATGGACTATTACACACACACACACACGCACATATATACTTATAGGCTTTCCAGGTGGTGCTAGCAGTAAAGAACCTGCCTGCCAATGCAGGAGACATAAGAGAACTGGTTTCATCCCTGGGTTGGGAAGATCCCCTGGAGGAGGGCATGGAAACCGACTGACTCTAGTATTCTTGTCTGGAGAATCCCATGGACAGAGGAGCCTGGCGGGCCACAGTCCACAGGGTTGCAGAGTCAGACACACACACACATATATAAACCACCCACCTCCCCAAATGTAATAACTACTATCCTGACTTGTCATGGTATGAATTTCTTTCACCCATTTTTGAGCTTCTCGTAAATGAAGTCCCTTAGTAAGTATTCTTTTAGACCTGGCTTCTTTCACTCAACATGACAATTGTAAGATATGTTCATGCCACAGCTTGTTTGTTACAGTTTGTTAAATGTCACTGTGGCATTGTGAAATGTGATACATTGTGATTGATGTACAATTTAATTATTATGCGTTCTCTAGCTGATGGACACTTGGGCTGTTTCCAACATGGGGTGATAAACATGCTGTCCACATCTTTTAGTGCATGTATATATACATGTCTATGGGGTTTCCTTAGTGGCTCAGACAGTAAAGAATCTGCCTGCAATGCAGGAGACCCAGGTTCAGTCCCTGAGTTGGGAAGATCCCCTGGAAAAGGGAATGGCTACCCACTCCAGTACCTTTGCCTGGAGAATTCCATGGAGCCTAGCAGGCTACAGTCCATGGAGTCACAAAGAGCTGGACACGAGTGAGTGACTAACACACCATTATATCTATCGGTTGTATGCTATATACTCCTAGAACGCCTGGATCATGAAGTCTGTGAATGTTCAGCTTTAGTTAATACTGCCAGTTTCCCAAAGTTGTACTAATCTGCGTGAGAATTCCACTTTCTACACATCCTCCCCATGATGTACATAGTGGAGACACTATGTTCAGAGTTACAAAGTAGACATGGCATTTTTGGAATTTTCTTTCTTAGCTGAGAAATAAAAGGAAAAATTGAACTTTGGAAACATGCAAGAGGTCTCGATTCTATCTGAATGAAATCACAAGGAAAAAAGAAAGTATGACTCTGCAAAAGGTAAGTAAATAGAGTTTTGGGGAAAACAAAAATGTACAATAATTAGTTTTTAATTCTTTTTCATGCTTTGATACTCTATGGAACATGGGAAGGGTTATAAAAACCTCTAGAATCTATGTTTAAAGACGTTGAGTTGACTATTTGGTTCCCTTGCCTCTGGGCCTCACTAAGCTAGGGGAGAAGTGGAAACCTGGTGATAACATTGTAGCAGCTGGAATGTGGGGGCACCTCTTGCTGTTTCACTCAGAACCCTCTTTAAATTCTTAAGTTTTTAAGTCTTTTTAAGTTCCCTTGGCAGGTCAGGTCACATGACATGTTCTCAAGCAACAGCATTCTTGTTTTTTGCTTGGAGAGAAACTTTTTTTTAGTGTGATTACAATTTAATCTGATTTTCTGCAGCCCTTATTTACTTAATCTGGCAATTCAGTCTAAACTGCCTTCTCCTGACCAGAAGTTTTTCCTTATGGTTAGAAGTACATGATCCAACTAGTAAACTAGGAGTTGATGGTTTTCTTTCCTGCCAGTGAAAGCTACTTAAAACAAGTTACATTTGACCAAATAATAATAATAATAATAAGCCATTCTGTGGAGTTACAAGGGCAGATTCGAACAATATCATTTTTCTTTTTTCAAGGCAGGGGTCCCCAGCCTCTGGGATCTAATACCTGATGATCTGTGGTGGAGCTGACATCATCATGATAGAAATGAAGTGCACAGTAAATGTAATGCACGTGAGTCCCACCCCCCCTCACCCGTCTGTTGAAAAACTGTCTTCCAAAAAACCAGTCCCTGGAACCAAAAAGTTTGGGGACTGCTGCTTTAAGGTACTTGGGGCAGGGGGCTGGGTGTAATTTTTGTCATATAGGAGAAACCCAAGTAGCTGGTCCTTTTTAGAGCAACAAGAGCATTCCAGTCACCTGCCTAAAAGTCCTATTTGCAATTCTTTGACAAAACATCAGCAAATCAAGTAAAAATCAAACCAAGAACTTTAAAAAAGATCCTGTGGACTATGAACTACCAATAGTGTGATACACAGAGTTTCAGCTTCAGTCTCGAAATTTCTGCTCTCAGCCTTGGCTATGATAAGATACCAAAGGGTTAACAGTCATCTTTATATTCTGAGATTACGAGGACGTCAAAAGTTCTCTTATATACATGTTAATATTTTAAAAATGTTCCATAATGAATATTCACTATTCCTAACTTCTTTGTAATTAGGCAACATGTAAAAGTTATTCTTAAAACAATCCCCTAAATTATAGATAAAAGCATATAAGGAAATAAACCAAAATGTTTATTGTGTTTGGATTATGGAATTATGGGTAATCTTTTTTTCTCTTTTCTCTAATGTCTTGATGCGTGTGTGCATGCAAATATGCATAACTTTATCACAGGAAAACTAATAAACATTTTTCAAAATGGCATGCAGAATATGATCCCCATTTCTAGACTTTTTAGTTGGTGGCTGGAATTCTCTAGATACCAGAATCCTCAGGTTTGGCATAGGCCCTGATTCTGCTCTTCCACACACTTGCTGTGTGATCTTGGATAAGTTCCCTACCCTCTCTGAGGCTCAATGGTCTCATCTGCAAATTGTAAATAACACTACCCATTTTATAGGATTGTTATGAGGATTAAACAAGATGATATATGTAAAATGCTACAGTGTGTTTTAGTTGCTCAGTTGTGTCTGACATTTTGTGACCCCATGGACTGTAGCCCACCAGGCTCCTCTGTCGACTGAGTTCTCCAGGCAAGAATACTGGACTAGGTAGCCATTCCCTTCCCCAGGGGATCCTCTTGACCCAGGGATCAAACCCGGGTCTCCTGCATTGCAGGCAGATTCTTTACCATCTGAGCCACCAGGGACCCCAAATACTTTAGAGATTTGACCTACTCAATCTTCCTTGTGAAACTGGCAAGATGTAATATCAATACCTCTCCTTTAAATTTTAAAGCAAAGAGAAGACTCTGTGAAATAATGCATGACATTTGTAGTCTATTTAGAAAGAAAAGCTTATCTTCCAATTTAAAAGACCACATTTATTTGATTTTTGAGCAAATCTTCATCAAGTTCTAATATAACTAGTAGAAATTTATTTATTTAATAATAGAAATTAATTTATTTTTCATTCTTCTTAATGTTGCATAAATGTACAAATATAACCTATTGATATGATTATTTAAATAATACAGACTTTCTTTTTATCATCAGAGTACATTTTATTTGTGTCCTGGGCAATTCAAGTGTAAGGTGCACGCTTGTGTGTGTGTGTTTTATGTGTAAAATGAAGATAAAGCATCTGCTCTCTGAATGGATGCTGAATGCTAAATGTAGGGCTTTAGTTCTTTTGTTTGCTGACTCTGCCTAGTAACATGCAGGAAAAGAAAAAAAAGGTAACAAGAAAGGGAAGGAGGGAGAGGAGAGAAGGAAGGAGGGAAGAAGAAGGGGGAGGAAGAAAGAAAGGAAATATCAGTTTCGATCTACTTAGAACATACAAGCAAATACAACTTTAAAGAAATAACCAGTCTTGAGCATCACTATTTGGGGCTAAAAACAAACACGGCAGGGTTGAGATGCCTGAGTTGAGGGATAAAATAGAAGCACTCAGCACACATATCTGACTCACAGCACAGCCAAATATGGTCAATTTCACCTCTTTAGACCACTGTTCTAACCACGGAGAAAAAAAAAATTAGATTTTCATTTCATGAAATATTTACTTTACATTGAATTGTTGAAACTATACTGTAGTCAGGAAAGAAGAAATTCTTGATTGTCGGTGTTTTCCTGTGCCATCAGGGTATGATTTCCTTGAGAATATTTGAAATATTTGTGCCAGTGACTGTATTCAATCAGCAAGAAGTACTAGAAGCAAATTATATTACATTTCCCCATCACTAACAATTAGAACTTTCTTTTAATTGGTATTTATTCTCAGCCTTTTATAGCTCAAAGAAATCTGACAGTATACTCCATGTAGTCCCAAATAAATCCCTTGCTCCCTGTGTGTGTGTGTGTGTGTGTGTGTGTGTGTGTGTGTGTGTTAATGGTGAAATAAAACCATAAATAATGTGTTTGAGAAGTGAGGATTGAAGGAGAAGAGAGTAATGAGGGGCAGGTGCGTAATTTGCTTTGCTCAAACTAGGAGACTGAGAGACAAGGTAGTTTATTCTAAAGCAATGTGCCTTCATTGCTAGATTTTCAGATCCGAAGGCTATTGTACTGTGTCCAATTGTAGAACTGTAATAATCAAACTTATAAATATGACCAAAGTTTCATCTTCATTTCTTCCTCCTGGAGTCATAGATTAATTCTCAGGTTTATTAATCCTTCCCGGGGAGGATTTCTCATCAAAGGGTACAGTCTGTTGGACTTTCAGTTTGCTGTTGTTTTTCCACTGGTTGAAGAGAATCATTAAAATGGTGCTCTGTATAGATGACTCTGTCTAGTCAATATCCCTTTAATTTCAGGCAAAGTTGTACATCCATTTGGGCTGTACTAATTTTGCTAATACAGCTGAACTCACCAAATCCAAAACGTATCTGTGGAACGAATCTTTCCTTTCACCCTAAGTTTCACATCTGTACCCATGTGAAAACAACACTGAAAATGCTACCCTTCATTATCTGATCTGATACTTACGCTACAGTTAGAGTCTCTTTGTGGCCAGGGATGACTTTGGTGTTGTTGCACTGGGTCTTCAGTTGCTTTCTCTAGTTGTGGAGAGTGGGGTTACCCTCTAGCTGTGGGGCACAGGCTTCTCCCTGAATTGGCTTCTCTTATTGCAGAACACAGGCGCTAGCTGCTCCAGCTTCAGTAACTGGAGCACGCAGGCTCAGTAGCTGTGGCTCTTGGGCTCCAGAGCAGAGACTCAAAAGTTGTGGCATGGGGGTTAGTCGGTCCATCGCATCTGGAATCTTCCTAAGGGACTGAACCCATGTCCCCTGCACTGGCAGGCAGATTCTCATCCACTGTGCCACGAGAGAAGTCCCGGGGATGGCTTTTTAAAAGAAATGGTGCCTAAAGATTTCAGAGGGCCTCCCTGGTGGCCCAGTGGTAAAGAATCTACCTCCCAATGCAGAAGGCATGGGTTTGATCCCCGGGTCAGGAAGATCCAGTGGAAAAGGAAATGGCAACCCACTCCAGTATCCTTGCCTCGGAAATCCCATGGACAGAGGAGCCTGGCAGGCTACAGTCAGTGGAGTTGCAAATAGACACAACTTAATGATTAAACAACAACAAACAACAAGGATTTCAGAAGCCAAATCAAAACATGTTAGCAATATTATATCTTTATAACACTTTACCTTTAAAAAAAGGAAACACTTTCATGCTCAGTTCATTTTTTATGATATAATAATAATAGATTCTCAAGAAAAATGATTTGCTCTATACATTTACTGCATCATTATAGATTAAAATTTTTACTTGTTTTATATGGCTGTATTACTAAGTGGGCATTTTGATACATTCTAATTCACAAATTGGCCATCTACACACATGTTAACTCTTCTTAGAATGCTGTATTCATCAGGACATCCATAAACATACACAACTCTTTTACTGTTCAGAATTGGGCTATAATTTCAGCTCTTGCCTCTGTGTATAATGACAAAAATTAAGGCTCTGGGGGTCAAGAGACTATAAGTCAAACCATACCCTGCAGAATGAGTCTGGTAAGTCATTTATTTGCCCTCTGAGGTTCATCTGTCACTTCTGTGAAATGAAGAGGCTATTACTCATCTCAAGGGATTTGTTGTAAGAATCAAATTAAATAATTGAAACAAAGTGCTGGGCACCATGCCCGAACACATGCCATAAATGCACAGTAAGTGTTAGTCTGTGTTAGGTTCACTCACAGTCTCTTTCTTTTTTTAAAAAAATGTATTTATTTATTTGGCTGCTCCAGGTCTTAATTGTGGCACATGGGATCTAGTTGTCTGACCAGGGTTTGAACCAGGCCCCCTGCACTGGGAGTGCAGAGTCTGAACCACTGGACAACGAGGGACGTCCCCACCTCTTTCTTTAAATAGAGACATCACACCTACCTTCCCTACCTTGCCAAAGATTTTAAAATGAGCTTAAGATGACTGAGCCTGTATGAACATTGTTCCTTTTTTAATTCAGGGTAAATTTTGCATTCTTCTTTCACCACTCCCCTCGTGGTTTGGAAGAGTGGATATCAATCTTATTAACAACAGTAATCAAGGTTTACTTACTTCCCAAAGGCAGGACCAATTTTTGCTTCAGGGTTTAGAGCTCTCATGTGGCAATAAAATTTTTCTAATGTTTAATTATCCTCCCTCCCCCCCCACTTGCATGGCTAAATTTGGATTGAAAGGGAAAAAAAATCTCCCTTTCCCTTGTCCAAGCTGTGGATTTAAAATACCTGTTTAGGGGACTTCTCTGGTGGTCCAGAGGTTAAGACTTCCCCTTCTAGTGCAGGGGGCACAAGTTCAATCCTGGGTCGGGGAACTAAGATCCCATGTACCACATGGCACGGCCAAAAAAAAAAAAACCAAACACTTAAAAAACTACTACTACTACACTTTTTTATTAGTAGTAATGTTATTTTTGTTAAGGTATAGTTGATGTATAATATTATTTTCAGGTGTTACTGTTCAGTTGCTAAGTCATGTCTGACTCTTTGTGATCCCGTGGACTGCAGCACGCCAGGCTTCCCTGTCCTTTACTGTCTCCCAGAGTTTGCTCAAACTCATGTCCATGAAGTCAGTGATGCCATTCAATCATCTCATCCTCTGTTGACCCCTTCTCCTCCTGCCCTCAGTCTTTCCCAGCATCAAGGTCTTTTTCAATGAGTTGGCACTTTTTCAGGTGTCCAACATAGTGACTCAAAATTTTTATAGATTATACTCCATTTATAATTATTACAAAATAATGGTTATATTCCCTGTGTTGTACAATAAAATAGCTGTTTTTGCATATACCTCTTTTACCCATGGGACTTCCCAGGGAGTGCTAGCGGTAAAGAATCTGATTGCCAATGCTGGAGACATAAGAGACGTGGGTTCGGTCCCTGGATCAGGAAGATCCCCTGGAGGAGGGCATGGCAACCCACTCCAGTATTCTTGCCTGGAGAATCCCCATGGACAGAGGAGCCTGGCAGGCTACAGTCCACAGGGTCACAAAGGGTTGGACACAACTGAAATGACTTATTATTATCATAGCACACTTTTACCCATAGCTCCTAGAATAACTTTGACATTTTTCTGAACAAATTTACCCTAGACTCAATATGTTTATCAAATCTCCCATTAAGGTAGATCATTGTCTTCCAACTCCATGCTGATTCTTCTGGGGATTCAGGTGGATCACTTTACAAACTCCTCAAGAAACTGTCCAAACTGGTTTCCTCCAGGTGGTGACTTTCTGCAGAGGCAGAAGGGTCCTTGTGAAATTACCCTTTGTTCAAATTGCAGGGTCATATCCTTCTTTTCCCTAATGCTATCTTTCTCCAAATTAAGGCTCATAATAAAAATGCTTTCTCTCTTCAAAATGTACTCACCTATGTCTCATTCTTGGCTATGCTGGGTCTTTGTTGTTGTGCGGGCCTTCCCCTAGCTGCGGCAAACAGGGGCTACCCTCTAGGTGTGGTATGCAGGCTTGTCATCGTGGTGGCTTCTCTTGTTGGGGAGCACAGGCTCAGTACTTGTGATGCACAGGCTTAGTTGCTCCATGGCATGCTGGGATATTCCCAGACCAGGGATCAAACCTGTATCTCCTGCACTGGCAGGCTGATTCTTTACCAGGGAAGCCCCAGAACATTTTCTTTTTAATTTCAATCCTACATCCTTTACGGACGGTCAACTTCACAGAAGCATGCCAGAACTGGTCTCTTCTGGAGATAGACTATAATCACCCACCAGGTCCAAATTTAAAATGAAGAGATGTCTCAGGCTCCCTTTCACAAATCCTAAGTTGAAGGAAGATGGAATGCGGTATCTCCAGACATAAGACTCAAAAGCTAAGTCATTCATTCCTTCGCTCTGAATCCAGAGCAGGAGTCCCCCTCTTCCCCAGCTAAAGGGAATGGAAGCAGCTGCCGTTCAGGTGCTTCTCAGCACGATTCCAGGAAAGTCAAGAGCAGAAGCTGAAGTGGGAAAAGAAACACAGAACCAACCGAAAGCTCGAGTGTGTTTAACGTAAAGAGTGGAACCTCACCACCCACGTGCAAGCCCCCCCAGGAAATGCAGTTTCCTCTTCCAGGAAATAAAGGTGTGGAGAACTTCTGAGCAGCAGCCATCGATAAAAGGAGGAGACAGAGTCTGATACAAAACAGAAATGCCTTGCAGCCTAGGGAAGGAGAGGCCAGCTCTAGGCTACTGGGCTCAGAAAGGTCTGCAGGTATCTCTAGCACCTACATGGAATGAGAACAAAGAGGGATGCTTTCCCTTTTAGTTGATATTCAAGACAAAACAAAACAAAAACAAAACTCTTTCTAGACACATGATGAATACTGTTTTAAAAGATACAGTCTTCAAATGAATAGGTTTCTAATTGTAGGACTATATGGTTATATAGTAGAGTAGCATGTGTCTCCAGGGACCAATTGTCCCAAACAGAGAGAAGGGGAAAGTGGAGGGTATGGTCAAGGAATAGAGGCAGCATGCCAACAGTGCCTAAGGGGCTGCTTCCAACTGGCCTGAGTTGCAATCCTGGTTATGGCATTTGATTAGCCTTGTGGTCACAGGCAAGCTGCCTAATCCTTCTAAGCTGCACTATTCTCATCCCTAACATAGAGATAATGATGGTGACAGTGAGGATTTAATATCTACATCTTAAGATTTTTACGAGGATTATGTGAATAGTGCATCAAAAGTGCTCATCACAAAAATAATGAAAAAAAGTGCTCATCACAGTGACTAATAGATAGCACATGGTGATGATTATCATCATTATTATTTGAAACATTGTTTATTTTGGCTCTAGTTGCCAGGAGTGGGCGGGGGCTTATCACTGCAGTGGCTTCTCTTGTTGTGGGCACAGGCTCTAGGAGCTCTGGCTTCCGTAGCTGCAGTGCATGACCTCAGGAGTTGCGGATAGTGGACTCTCGAGCACAGGCTCAACAGCTGTGGTGCTAGGGCTTAGCTGCCCTACGGCATGTGGCATCTTCCTGGACCAAGAATCAAACCTGTGTCCCCTGCATTGGCTGGCAGATTCTTAACTACTGGACCACTAGGGAAGTCCTATTTGAAACTTTTTAAAAGCCACTAACTATTGACTAAATTAAGAAGACATAATACTTTCCCTTGAGTGCCTACTTGTATTGGGTTGACCAGGAATCTCGTTTGGGCTTTTCTATACCTCATTATGGAAATTTCTGGCCAACCTAATACTTAAGCCCTTTCTCAAATGGTCAGTGAAAACTCCAGCCATGAAGAATGGGTGGGTTTGCTGTCTCCTAGGCCCCGAAGCCTCTGGTGGCCTGCCATCTGTCTTCTGTGTAAGAAGCCGTGTTGAAGATGACTGGGAGAGAACCAAGGGGCAGGTATCTTGAACCAGGAGGTTTCTCTCTGGCAGTCTGCAGAGAGAAGCCAGGCCTCTTTCTGCTTCTGTCACCTCGTTCTCAGCCATAGATACATTTTCCTACTAAACCTCAACAGCAAATATACAATGAGCACTACTGTGTGCCAGGCTCTGGTGATGTCAACACAGCTGAGGTTCTCCCACCATCACACCTCTTGACTATGACCTTCCAGGGGTGGCAGCCTCTCTGTTGGATGATCCTGGCCTAAGGGTCCGTTCCATGCTGTTAGATACTGATAAATGCCCAAGAGGGCCTACTCCTCGGGGAATGTGTTTTTATCTTTAAAAGGTATGTGTGTTTGCTCAGCAGAGTTCATCCAGATTAGGAGAACAAGCCAGCATATCTGACTTCCCAGCCCCCGCCTGCCATCTGACTTCCCAGCCCCTGCCTGCCACAAGGCAGAAATGGGAACTAAGTCACCAGATCCTCTTGGGCCTCAGGTTTCTTTTCATCTTTAAAAGTTTGGAACTAGCTGTAGTCTGAGGTCTTTTTCAGCTGACAGTCTATACTTCCGTGATCAGAAGCCAGCTGATCCAAGCTGAGGCTCTTCCATACCTTTTTAATCTCCCTCTCAAAAAAAAAAAAAAAAAAAAGGCGGGGGGGAGGGGAGAGGAGAGAGAAGAAAAGGACTATTGTTCTATTTCTTAAACTAATCTGGGTTTAGTATATTAGAGCAACAAGCACTTTAACCAAGTACATTTCAATCATTTTGCGTAATAATTCAGAGGGAACGGCCCTGCAGTGCTGGTAACGAGTAGTCTACCCTGAATGAAAAATTAATTCTCTAGAGCACAGAACAAAAGCACCCCACTCATCCTCAGTATGACCATCAGGGCCAGCAGTCAGGCGTGAAATCCTTCCAATGACGACGGCACGGATAAGACTTTACATTGCAGCTTCAAGGGCTGTCAAGTTTAAAGCAATGAACTTAGGAAATGATACCAAAAAAAGGTGCAGAAACAAAGTCGGAGGTAGGGTTATCCAGCACCAAATCTTTCTCAGGTGGGGCATTTTAAAAGAACAGGGTTCACCAGCCCTTTCTAGTGGAAAGGCTGGCAAACAGAAGTTTGTGTGTGTGTGTGTGTTTTAATCTGATGACCTTGATCCTTCCCGTGGGAAGGCTCGTTTCGCTTTTCGGTTGGGTTAGATGGAGAGTCACGTGGTCCCGGGTGCCTCTGCCCGCGCGCAGCTCAGCATCCCCGGCGCGGGGATGGGACCAGGTCTCGGGGCCGGAGCCGCTGCGAGCGGAAGCGCGGGGCGCAGCGCGGGGCGGGTCCCGGAGGAGAGCGGCGCGCGGCGGGCGGTGCGCGGGCCGCGGCTCCGGGGCGGGCGTCCGGGCAGCCGGCTCGGCGGCGGGGCCTCGGGGTGACGAGCGCCCCCTGGCCCGCGCCGCCCGTGCCCGCGCCGCCGCCCAGCCGCGCGCTCTGACCGCCGCCACCGGCAGGTAGGTCCCCGCGCGGGTCGCCGACCGACCGGGAGGGCAGGGCGCCCTGCGACGGGCGCGGGGAGGGGGGCGGCCACCCGACTCGGGCTCCGAGCAGGCCCAGGACGGGGCGAGCGGCAGGACGGTGAACTCGGAAAGGGCGACAAGCGCCGCAAACTTTGGGTCTCGTTTCCGTGGTTTGTGGCGCGCGGGACGCCGGGGATGCGCGGACCTTGGCCGGGCTGGGGCGCCTCCGCTTCCTCCTGGGCTTTTCTCTCACCTAAACTGCGGGGTGGGAGGGAGGGAAGGAAGACGGTGGCGGAAAGTTTACTGTTTCCCGCACGCCCTGGGAAGGAGAGGTGTGTGATGGGGTGGCAGCCTGTCCACGGAGGAAAATCAAGTTTTCTTGGCGTTTGCTCGAGAAGCAGAGCAACACTCACTTCTGAACTAAGCCAAGTTTCTTTCCAGGGGCCTGGGGCCGGTTTTGATCGGTGTCAGAAAACAAAACAAAAAACTGGTGCTCAATCCTGTAATCTTGGGATGAGAGTGTTTTTCAGCTTTGGGGGCCACACGTTAAGAAACTCGAACTAGTGCCTTTATTTTATTCGGTTCTCAAGAGCTCGGGTTATCAGTGTGAAATGTACCTTTCATGCTGACGACTCGGCGTTCCCTGCGGGCGGGCGCGCCTGGATGAAGACAAGCTCTGAGGCGGGCTCACCTGGGAGATGCTGGGGTTTCTGCAAGGAGAAAGCTTTGTCCCTGGGCTTGTTCTGCTCAGAGTGGTGCTGATAAAAAGATGATTCAGTGGTGGACCGAGCTGACCCGGAGGGGGCTCGGTGACACGAGGAGGAGAATGAGAAGGCGCCTCTCTCCTCGTCCGTGGAATGGTCCATCCCCAGGTATGGACAGCGTGCAGGTCCCTTTCTGAACACAGACCTGGTTGTTGCTCCCCTTACGTTGTTCTCTAGAAGCTGTGACCACCACCGTCCTTTCCCGGTGCGGAAATTTGATAGACAAGCCCTATTAGTAAAATGGTGGTGCTCCACTCCCACCCCACACCCCAATCCTGTGAATCACCATCTTCATTTCCCCCCTGAACTTATCTTTTAACTCTTGTAAAATGGCAGTCTCACTTCTCACTGCCAGTGCTTTAATCTATTTTTTTAAAAAAATGCTGTGTCTCCTAGGAAGGAGGATGACATTTACTAATTTGGTTGCAAATTACTTCTGGAGTTGGTGCGTGGCTGTTTAGAATCCCTCGGAGATCAGCACCATTGTTTGAAGCAGGTGTCTGCGGCAGACTCTTCTTAGTCTTTCTCATGTTGATTGAACGTACATATATTTAAAGATGTGGCATAGGAAGAGCTTCTAAAACCTTCAAAGCCTCAGCTGTGGAACTCCTCCAAGTTAGCAATTAAGTCTAAATTAAGTTGGTTTGTTTGGGGTTTTTTTTCCGCCCCCCTCTCTCATAAACTTTTTCTGATTTCAAGAGCGACCTGTCCCCATCACCAGCCTTTGTTTCGGCCCTCTGTGATTTTTCTTGTAAGCTTTTAAAATGTAAACTTCCAGGGAGGACTCTCGTCACCACCCTACGCCTTGTCGTGTTCACTTCCGCCACCGTCTTGTTCAGCGGTGGCTTGGGATGGCAGGTGGCTCATGGGCAAGCTTCTTTGTCCTCCCAGATCCTTCTCCCTTCTGCAGAAATTCGCTGTTGTCTGTTTGAAAGATACATAGGCCAGTGACTAGAACTTTCTCTTGTTGAGGTGCCCCTGGCCTTTCATTTATGCAGAGATATTGTTCAGTTAGTCACACCTTGGTCCTTCAGATCACAAAGGTGCCTTTCAACGCTGAAATGAGCTTTCTCTTGTTTGTAGTAGGTTCATGGGGTGGGGGTGGGGGGCTCTCTGGATTAGCCCATTCATCTCTGGCCATTTCTATAAAGGTCCCTCTTGCAGCTGTAATATATTCCCTCTCTTCTACGGAAAAGAGGAAATTCTTCTGTGTAGTGAGTCTGGTGTTTTACCTGAAATTCCATGTGGACTGGGTCCAGGATTTTTTTTTTTTTTTTTTTTTGAGAATGTGGCCTTATGGTACAAATCTGTAACTGGCATTCAGGAGTAAAGCTCCACAAAATCTCCTTACAATGTGGAATTTGATGACAGGACATTTGCCTTCCTTTTAAAATAGGAATTGGAATTAGTACTACCTGTTCCAAATGCATTTGCTGAGGAGATTGTGTTGCTTGCCCCTAAAAGTATTGTTGATGAGGTCATCTAATATAACTGTTAATAAGGATTTTTTGATTTCAGATGGCATCCTTTTTATAGGGTTCAATCTTTTATCATTTTTCCCATGTAATTTTCACAAATCATTTCATTAAAATAAAAAAAAGGTTATATGATAAAAAGGCCCAGAGAGCACAGATGTGTCATGTGAATTCACATTTTGATAAGTTTGTTGCCCCAAATCAGATTGTAATTATAAGCAAGGGAATTAGTCTTTTGACAACATATATAATATTAAATTCATTCTATCTGTTTCTGTCCATTAGTTTGGAAATTTAAATTTCTTGTTTTCAAGCAGTCGTGCATCCTGCTTTGCTTTTTAATACCTATTCTAGCTATCAAGGCAGAAGTTAGGAGCAAATCATAGAAAAACATGATGTTGAGGTAAAAAGATTAATTATGAGGTGTTTCCTTGCAATAATGGAAACCTCTTTCATTATTTTAACCTGTCAACCCTTTGTACATGATTATTCCCATTGCTCTGTCATCTGAGGATATCTTTGAGACAGAATGAGAACCAGAAGTTTCTGAAATTAGGAATAGCACAGCCAAAGCCTGGAATCATAGATTTCTGCTCTGGGATTAAATTAGCAGATGTTCAAAGCCACTCACTCTGGCAGTACATACTCTACAGGCCAGTGTTACCTTTTGATTTTTTTCTTTGTTTGGTTTAAAAAAATTTTTTTATTGGTGTCTTGTTGATTTACAGTTTTGCTGGTTTCAGGTGCATAGCATAGTGATTCAGTTTACATGTAAATGTATCTATCCTTTTTCAGATTCTTTACCCGTATAGGTATTGAGTCTAGTTCCCTGTGTTATACAGTAGGTCCTTGCTGATTATTTGTTATACATTAGTGTGTGTGTGTTAATCCCAAGCTCCTAATGGATCCCTCCACCCCACCCCCGGCATTTCCCATTTGGTAACCATAAGTTTGTTTTCGAAATCTGTGAGTCTGTTTCTGTTTTGTAAATAAGCTCATTTATATAACTTTTTTAAAAATTATAACTTTTGAATTAAGCTGATCCTATTTATGGTAATCAGAGCCAACAAAAGCAGTAAGACATGATTTATTGATGTATTAGTATTTATAATTTATGGACCAGATATTATATGGCACATAATTTTACTTGTATTTGGTAAACATTAGTCTCATTTAATCTTTGCAAAGTTTTTATAAATTTGATATCACCCTCATTGTCATTATCCTTGTTAGCATTCGCATTTTGCAGTTGGGGAAATTGAGGCTGAGGGAGGTTGAGTCACTTGCCCAGCTCTTAATAGCTGATAACTGGTAGAATCGAGCATGTGTGATTGCCACGCCTTGCCAAAAACCACAGAGCTGGATAACCTAGCAAGTAAATGTTGTAAATTGTGATAAAAATACACCTGACAAAATCTGCCATCTTAGTCACTTTAAATTTTAAACAGGTCAGTGGCGCTGAGTATATTCACACCGTCACGCAGCCGTCACCACCATCCCCCTACAGAGCTCTGTTCATCTTGCAAAACTGAAACTGTCTACCCATTAAACAGTCAACTCCCCGTCCCCCTTCCTCCAGCCCTGGGAACCTCCTTTCTACCTTCTATCTCTGAATTTGGCTACTCTAGGTCCCTTGTATAAATGGAATCATACAGTATTTGTCTCTTTCTGAGTTGCTTGTTTTACTAAGCTTAAGGTCCCTCAGGTTCATCTGTGTTGTAGCCTGTCAGAACTTCCTTTCTTCTTAAAGGCTGAATAATATTCCATCGTATCTACCGTCGGTTCAATGGACATGAGTTTGAGCAAACTCCAGGAGTTGGCGAAGGACAGGGAAGCCTGGTGTGCTGCAGTCCATGGGGTCCCAAAAGTTGGACATGACTGGGCAGCTGAGCGACAGTCTCTCCCATGATGTATCTACCACATTTTGTTTATCCACTCACCTGTTCATGGTTGTTTGGGTTGCTTCCACATTTTGGCTTACGAATAAGGCTACTGTGAATATGAGTATAAAACTCTCTCTTCAGATCTCTGCTTTAAATACTTTTGGCTGTATACCCAGAAGTGGAATTGCTGGATTAGGTGATAGTTCTATGTTTAGTTTTTTGAGGAGCCACCACACTGTTTTCTGTGGCGACTGCACCATGTTACATTTCCACCAACAGTGCGGGAGGGTTTCACTGTCTCCATCCGCGCCCATACTCTTCCTTTCTGTTTGTTGATTGTTGCCATTCTAATGATGTGAGATGGTAACCACTTAACATTTTACCAAACCATTTGGTGCCCCACCTCAGGGGTTCATGGGATGCTGCTGCTTCTGAATTCATTATTTTTTTTTCCTATCTCATCCTGTACTTACGTCCCTTTCTATTTTTTTCCTCTCTGTTTCTTTTAACCTTGAAACACCCCAGACTTACAGAAAAGCTATAATTACAGTACAAAGGGGAAAATCCTTTTACCCTTTTAACCCTACTGATGATGTCTAAATAAGTTGCTGACCGGATGCCCCATCACCTTATCAGTTCTTTCGTGTGTATTTCCTACAAACAGGAACATTCTCCCCCAGAAGCAGAGAATAGCCACAAAATTAGGAAATGAAGTTAGTATGTCTCTTTCTTTAGTGCAGAATAACTGGAGGACTTACGACTCCAGCATTTCCTGCAGGACTAGGGAAGCCATGGGCAGAAGGGCTTCTGCCTTCTAGAGAGGGCTGCCCCTACTTACATGAAGCACCTTGTGGTTTAGCAATGAGTGGTTGTCGAGAATCGGGTAAGCGTGGCATTCATTGTAATGATGCTAAATGTGCAGAACAGACCCTTTGCAGATAATTAAAGGTTATCTTCTTGTATGTGACCAAAACAAGACAAATTCCCAGGACAGTGGAGAAAACCAGAAAGTTGACGGTTGTGCTTTCATCCACCAAGTTTTTGTTGGGGGCCTCAGAGCCACACACTGTGCTGTGTAACCATGGACGAGATGCAGCTAGGTAAAGGGGAAATTCTGAGTGTGATGATTTCATCATGCATTAAGTCAGTTTATAATATTACCATGCACAACTGTGTTACAGATTCATTTGTTTCCCCTTCGCTAGTACAAACTCCAAAAAGGCTGGCATTGGCCTGTAGCCCTTTTCCCAGCACCTACAGCAGGACTGGTGCCCAGTGAGCCCCCAGTGAACCCCCAGTGCAGAATGAATGTGCACGTGCTGTACTGGGCACACACGTGGTGCCAAGGGAACGCTAGATCTGGGATGCCTGGGAAGGCATCCGGAGACAATGGCAGCTCAGCTGAGCCCTGCAGTGCGGGTGAGGGTGTTTTGGAAGGTGGGATTGCATTTTAGGATGGCCTGTGAGCATGACATCCTAGTAAAGCAAAGGACAAACCCTGTCTGGTTTGAGCACAGCAGTGAAGGAGGAGAACGGGGTGAGCCCAGATGCTTCCCTCTCAAAGTGTGTTGATCACTACCACATCAACTACCGCTCTGTAGTTGAAAGTACAAAGAGTGGACCCTTAATCACCCTTGGCTAGCCTACCCTGTTACCGTCTCTAGCCCTCTGCGTTGTTCACCCTGGGCATATGCTAAAATAAGTATCTAGCCGGTAGAGTCTTGTTGCCAAGGTATGGGTGAGTTTCCAAAGCAAGCCAGGCGCTGAGAAGTCACAGTCAGATGACTCTTCACAGCCCAGGTGAGCAAGAGGCCGAGTCTTTCATGAAAGTCAGCTGACATGTCTTTCTTGCAGTTTGGGGAGAAATTCATGTCAGCTGTGTGGTAGCGTTTTTAGAGCAGTAGTTTTCAACTTTTTCCATTCTGTGGTCTGTTAATGTACTGTTTGCAGTGATATAGAGATGGGCCTCTCATCTAGTGTTTTTTAAACTGCACAGCACAATCATTATTGGATTGTGAGATTTGCGTTGCGTTGCAACAAGCAAATCTTTAAACATGAAATGGAACAGAAAAGACTAGCATGCATTTCACATAGCAAGAGTAAATAAGTCATGAAATTTGGGATCATGGAGTTTGGGACATGTGTTTTATGATCATCATAGACCTATGACCTTTAGTTTTCTGTAATGTTCCTTTAGAATCGTACACACTCTGGCCCGGAGGGAGACAGAGGAAAGTGATATTGGTGGAGTGAGCATCATGCCAGGAGTCTGGGATATGTGAGACCATTTTCTCCTAAAGTCCTGCCCAATGAGTGGCTCATCCACAGTTTACAGAGATGCTGCGGTGGGGAAAGGTCAAGAATCTTCATCAAGAGTCCCACAACAAATGACTAGCTGTGAACTCTGATCTCATGGCTCCCAATTTAAGCTCCATGGGTTGATTTTTCTGCCTCCGTGAGTTATATTCCCAAAGTTTGTGCATCAGTTGGCTGCTTGGGGAAGATGTCATCTCAGGGGGAGAGTCTTATAATCAGATTCCACGTTTGTTAAGAAGAATACGGACTTTGGGATGTGCCCTGTAAGCTTCTTAAGGGGAAAAAAAAAATCACTTAGAAAAAAAATAGTATTGATTCAACAACAGACCAGAGATTGTGGGGCCTGAAGTCAACAAAGATGAAAACAGCCCCTCCGCCCTCCGCTTGAAGCTCCCCCCACCCCCACACCCCAGGCTGGGAGGGGCAGCTTGGGTGGGGCCACATGAGGTGATGTGCTTTTCTTTCCAAAGCTGGGGTCCCCAGGTTCACAGCTGAGTCCCCTCGTCTCCTTCTCCCGGTGCAGAGCCAGAGGCTGCTGCGCTTCTACTGGACAGAATCCTGTAACTGCGAATTCGTGGCATCGGGGCTCTGATTTCCAGCGTCAGCCAGGCCTTCCCTCAGACTTTGCCTGGACCACTCCCTCCCCCTGTACAATACAGCAACCATTTCAGACCGTCTCCTGCTGCCACCATCCCCTCAGCCTGCTTCGCTGAGAAAACAGGAGTTTCCCTGATAAAAACAGCCTAACTCTGTGATGACAGGGCTCCATGCCCAGCTCTGTCTGGATCTTCCCTCCCATCCTTCCCGTCTTTTATGATAAAAAAAAACCCAGAAGTCTCACCTTCTAAGGTTCATCCTCCACTGACGCTCTGGATTCCATTTCTTCCTCCTCCGTGGAAGGAGGAGGAATCTCATTCTCTTGATTATCTTGTTCTGCATCTGTATTCCCCCCCTCCCCGCCCCATGCCTGGTCCTACCTCACTGCACAAGCATGCTGAAACCCCTTCCTTCTCAGAAGAAGAAGGCCATCCTTCCTCACCTTCCTCCAACCATGTCCTCTTCTTTCCTCCTCTTCTCAACCAGCCTCCTTAAACTGTCCTCTGCCCCCTGCTCTGTCCTCACTCCGTGTCATGGCCACAGACATCTGGCTCTGTTGCCTCTGGGAATCTAACACATTCATGCTCCCTTTTGCTTGATTGTTGTTCAGCTGCTAAGTTGAGTCTGACTCTTTGCAGTCCCATGGACTGTAGCCCACCAGGCTCCCCTATCCGTGGGTTTTTCTAGGCAAGAATACTGGAGTGGGTTGCCATTTCCTCCTCCAGGGGATCTTCCTGAAACAGAGATTAATGGCAGATTCTTTACCACTGAGCCACCAGGGAAGCCCTCCCTTTTGCTGACCGTTGCTCAATCCACTCTTTTCTTCCTTGACCTCTCTGCAGCAGATGGTGTCCTGAGCACCTCTACATTCTTGGAGCAACACCTTCATCCCACCCCTGCTTCTCATTCTCCTTCCTTCCCCTCTTCTGCTTTGCAAGCTCCTGCTCTCCCTCCTTTCCCGTGGAAGGTTGATGTTCCTCTGGATTCTCACTCCGTGGGTAACCTCATGCCTCACTGACCTGAACAGCCATTCCCTTGCTGACCACTCCTAACGGTGACCTCTCCAGAGTCCTTTCATGGCTGCTAAATGGGTGCATCTAATACCACATGCCTCAGACTGCTTGCATGGTCTTCCCCTTTCTCTTCCCACAAGATAACCTCCTTCCCATTCTTTTCTGTCTCTGGCGCTGTGTCACCTGTTCTTGCGCGAGCAGAAATCTGGATGTTTTCCTTGACTCCTCACCACCTCAGCGTACCCCAAGCCACGTTCTGGTAGATGCACACCCCTACATATCTTTTTATTCCATCCACCTTTTTCCGCCCCCACTCAGGTCACCAGCATCTCTCTTCTGGATCACCGCCAGAACCTCCTCCCTGGTCCCTGTTACTGTGGGTTGTTCTGCACCACGCAGCTGGGAGGATCCTGGTAGGACCCAGATCTGAGCTTGTCACTCCTTGCTTTATTTACTTACTTGTTTATATTGTAGTGGTTTTTGCCATCCATTGATGTGAATCAGCCGTGGATTTACATGTGTTCCCCATCACTCCTTGCGTTAAACTCTGCACTGGCTACCCAGTGTTATTTTGAATGAAACCTGGACTCTGTAACATGAATGAGTTGTTGTTCAGTTGCTGAGTTGTGTCTGACTCTTTGCGACCCCATGGACTGCGGCACACCAGGCTTCCCTGTCCTTCACCATCTCCTGGAGTTTGCTCAGACTCATGTCCACTGAGTTGGTGATGCTGTCTAACCATCTCATTTTCTGCTGCCCTCGTCTCCAATGAATATCCAGGGTTGATTTCCTTTAGGATCGGCTGGTTTGATCTCTTGCTGTCTAAGGGACTCTCAAGAGTCTTCTTCAACACCACAGTTTGAAAGCATGGATTCTTTGGTGCTCAGCCTTCTTTCTGGTCCAACTCTCAGGTCCATACATGACTACTGGAAAAACCGTAGCTTTGACTATTCGGACCTTGTTGGCAGTGATATCTGCTTTTTAATAGGCTGTGTAGGTTTGTCACAGCTTTCCTTTGAAGGAGCAAGCGTCTTTTAATTTCATGGCTGCAGTCACCACCCGCAGTGGGTTTGGAGCAGAAAATCATTTGGTGCAGAAAATAAAAATGTCTGCATGAGTGGGATCATCAACTCAGCACGTTTTGCCTGTGGGTCTCTGGAATTACCTAGATACATTCTACTAGAAGTTCAGAGTTGAAGGTGATGGGAAACATTTTATGTGCTTAAAGACAACTTCTTACAAGGGAGAAACTCTGTCTCCCCATCCCTGTGGTGGGCTTTTCTTTTCACCCTCCCAGTTTCTCACCTTGCTGAGAAATGCCAGTAATGAAAGGAAAAGAGACTGAGTTAAGGATGATAAGGAAATAAAAAGTAATACTGAGATATTCCAAAATTTCCCCCTACAAGCAAATGGATGAGGCGGGGGTAAACATTGAATGCAAATAAACAGAGAGCTCAAAATTATTTTAGTAAAAAGAAAATGTGAAAGGATAAAAGAGGTTAAAATTTAATAAAACGATGTTTTTAGGATCTTTCAGAACAAAATCATCATCATCTTAAGCTTCATTAAGAAAGATAAAAAGATAAAAAAGATCAAAAGTGAAGGATGAAGTTCAAGAGTTAGGATGATAAAGTCCTGCCAAAAATTTAAATAATTGAGAGCATTCAAAGAAAAATGTCTTAAAAGTAAAGAGTAATAAATTCGTTTTAAAAAATATTTTTATTGGAATATAGATGCTTTACAATGCTGTGTTTGTGCTGTAAGCAAAGTGATTCAGCTACACATGTACATCCATCTCCTCTTTTGGGGCTTCTTCCCCATTTAGGTCACCAAGTTGAGTAGAGTTCCCTGTGCCATATAGTAGGTTCTCAGTAGTTACCTGTTTATACAGAGTAGTGTGTGTATATGTCAAAGGGTCTGACCCAACTCAGCGACTGAACAGCAACATGTCAGTCCCAATCTATCAGTTCATCCCACCCCTACTCCCCGCCTTGGTATCCTTCCATTTCTTCCCTTCATCTGTGTCTCTACTTCTGCTTTGCAAATATGATCATCTAAGAGTCATAAAGGAGATCAGTCCTGGGTGTTCATTGGAAAGACTGATGTTGAAGCTGAAACTCCAATACTTTGGCCACCTGATGCAAAGAGCTGACTCATTTGAAAAGACCCTGATGCTGGGCAAGATTGAAGGCAGGAGGAGAAGGGGATGACAGAGGAGGAGATGGTTAGATGGCATCACCGACTCAATGGACATGCGTCTGGGTAAACTCTGGGAGTTGGTGATGGACAGGAAGCCCTGGCATGCTGTAGTTCATGGGGTCGCAAAGAGTTGGACACGACTGAGCAGCTGAACTGAAGAGTCATAAATTCTGTAGGGAAACGGTCCCCAACCATTTTGGCACCAGTGGTTTTGTGGAAGACAGTTTTTCCATGGACCAGGAAGTCAGGTGGATGGTTTCAGGATGATTCAAGAGCATTACATTTTTTGTGTCCTTTATTTCTGATCTAATGCCTCTGATCTGACAGAGGTACCAGTCTGCGGCCCAGAGTTTGGGGGCCCTTGCTTTAGGGGACTTACTGAAAGGTAGAATAACCAAAAATATGAAGCCAGAGGAGAAAAACACATAATCTTTTAAAGAAGATTAAAAATAAATCCCAGCAATAATACAATGAGCACTTGCATGGGTTCCCAACAGCTAGTAAGCCATGGCTAAAACAATGTTAAGACGGGAGCTTAGGGTTTGAGCTTATACCTCAAAAGCTTATACTTCAGTAGGATTTTAGAGGCAATTTTTAGGGTACACTTCTGCGTGGATGCCATCATGTTTTGGGGAAAATGTTCTGTGTGTTCTACAGGGACGGTTCCATCCTGGATGGGTGGATGTGGGGGGAGGTCACACCAGGGCAACTGAAGAGTTATGCTTATCTTTGTCTGCTGAATAAGGGAGATGCTTTTAACTGTGGGAGGCTCACCATCCTTGCCCTCCAGAGCTCAACGGAGTCTTCACCCCAAGCATTCTGCTTTCCTCTGGGAAGGGAGAAGAGCAGGTGGTACCCAGGTTTCCTCACCTTGTTCATGGAGTCTTTTCTCCACCAGGGTTCATTTAGCGATTATCCAGGAGAGAGTCCTTTTCTGTTACATCTTTTCTGTGTAGCTTGTATGTGTTTCTTCTCCCTCTTCTGCTTTCTCATGTCTCTGGGGATTTGTGATTCTACCTGGCTCATAAACAGAGCTCAATAACAATATTTTTTCTAATTTTTATATATTTGGCTACACTGGATATTACTTGTGGCATGTGGAATCTTTAGTTGCAGCATTTAGACTTATAGTTGAGGTAGGTGGGATTTAGTTCCCTGATCAGGGATCGAACCCAGATCCCCTGAATCAGGAGCAAGGACTCTTAGCCACTGGACCGACAGGGAAGTCCCAATAATGATACTGTAATTCAGTTATTATCTCCTGAGAAAGCTTGCTCAAAGACCTTGTTGTTGTTGTTGTCAGTTGCTAAGTTGTGTCTTACTTTTTGTAACTCCATAGACTGTAGCACGCTAGGCTTCCCTGTCCTTCACTATCTCCCAGAGTTTGCTCAAACTCACGTCCATTGAGTCAGTGATGCCATCCAACCATTTCATCCTCTGTCACCCCCTTCTCCTCCTGCCCTCAATCTTTCCCAGCATCAGGGTCTTTTCCAGCGAGTCAGCTCTTCGCATCAGGTGGCCAAAGTATTGGAGCTTCAGTTTCAGCATCAGTCCTTCTAATGAATATTAAGGGTTGATTTCCTTTAGGATGGACAGATACCAAGTCTTCTATTTCCTTCTTTTTCTTAAACTCTCAGCACAGAGCTCAGACTGCATCTTCACTTGCGGAAGCTAGGACATCTCCTCATCAGAGAATAGATTTTATTTTTCTCTCATTGTCAGCATGAAGGAGATTAATGTCATGTCATACAAATGTCATGTTTTTCAGGACCTGCTCATTAGTACTAAGAGCTCTGAGCACTGTAACATTTGCCCGTGCGCTTAAGGTGAATGTTAGGGGTCTGAGAAGTGGTGCATGGGGCCAAGTGCATTATTACACTTCGGTGCATTGACTTCTGTTTGGCCAGACTCTGTACCATGTCACCTGCTGCCTCCCTCCCCTCCCCAGCCCTGTTGTGTATTACCAGTCCCCCAACCGTGCTTCCCAGGTCCCTTGCAATAAATGAAGACACATGGGAGTTGGCATGCAAGGGTATTAAGAATCCAGATTAGATCGTCCTTTTCCATAGCAGAGACTGGAGAGAGGCCATAGGATCTTGGAGCAGCTTTCCCCTGCCTTGGCCCAGCTTTTCCACAGTCATGCAGTCTTTCTGAGCTGTCTGACAATGAAGGCAGATGGAAAGATCACAGAATTGGGGGTAGGAGACCAGTGTTCTCTGACCTGCTTGGCCATGTTGACCATAAGATAAGTGAATTGGAAGGGGGAGGGGGGAGGTCTCTCGAATTCCTCCTGATCCTAATATTTTGTAGCTGTTTGAGGAGGGTGTCTTTTGAGATCTACACATTCCACTCACACCAGGATTTCCCCCAGGCACCTGGGTGGCGCAGTATCAAATACATGTCATGGCTCCCAGCCTGTAGTTAACCCATTCATTAGCCTGGGTGTAGAATACAGAGTACAGTATGTCCCCTACATACAAATGAGTTCTGTTCTGAGTGCATTCATAAATCTAATTTGTTCATAAGTCCAGCAAAGTTAGCCAAATAACACAATTGGCTGTATGTTGTTTTTGTTCAGTTGTTAAATCCTGTCCAACTCTTTGTGACCCCGTGGACTACAGTGCACCAGACTCCTCTGTCCTTCAGTCTCTCCTGGAGCTTGCTCAGACTCATGTCTATTGAGTCAGTGATGCCATCCAACCATCTCATCCTTTGTCACCTCCTTCCTCTCCTGCCTTCAGTCTTTCCCAGTATCAGGGTCTTTTCTAATGAGTCGGCTCTTTGCATCAGGTGGCCAGAATATTGGAGCTTCAGTATTAGTCCTTCCAATGAATTTTCATGGTTGATTTCCTTTAGGATTGACTGGTTTGATCTCCTTGCTGTTCAAGGAACTCTCAAGAGTCTTCTCCAGCACCACAATTTGAAAGCATCCGTTCTTTAGCACCCAACCTTCTTTATCGGCTCTATAGTAACTGTACTGTAATAGGTTTATAATACTTTTCACACAAATAATACATAGATAACAAATACAAAAAGTAAAACACTTAAAATCTTACAGTACAGTACCTTGAAATGTACACCAGACATGTGAACTGACTTACATAACTGGACATGTGAATGCATGTCTGCATCTTTGAAAGTTCGAAACTTTTAGGTTTGTATGTAGGGAGCTTACTGTATTACCAGTGGTTGCAACATGTACCTCTTCACCAACAAACAGGAGAGCTGTCACCCAAACTCTGAGATCACTCTGCTCTCATTGTAAATTTTGCAAATTAAAACTGCATGTGAGAACAAGGGCAACAGCACATTTTTCCTTCTCAAGTGTTAGTGGTGATAGTAGCACAAAAAGTTTGATAACAGCCAGTTCTTCTCAAAATGCTGATTCCTCAAAAAGAACACCTTGATTGAAGATAAGCTCATGAGGAAAGCAGCCAGATAGCGTCTTCTCCACTCTAAGAGTGGAAACTCTTTGTTCTTCTGCATCAGTCATTGGAGAAGAAAAATAAATTATCATGTAGTTTTAAATGACTGAATTGCATCACTTCTTTTTTTAATACTTATTTACTTATTAATCTTTGTCTACACTGGGTCTTTGTTGCTGTGTGCAGGCTTTCTCTAGTTGGTGGCTAGTGGGGCTACTCTTTTTCGCAGGACTTGGGCTTATTGCATTGATTTCTCTTGTTGCAGAGCACAGGCTCTACCTTATGAGCTTCAGTAGTATGGTGCATGGGCTAGGTACCACAGCAATCCTAGATAGTTTTGTTAAAGTCCTTATGATTTTGAAATAATTCAGGGAGAAATCACTTGCATAATTCCAAGTTCTGACGCAGAAGCAGCTTAAATATTTGCCAAAAGTGCAGCACAAATTACTCTCACCTTCCTCTGTTCCAGTGAAAAGAAGTTTACCGCTGGGATTCTTTTTAAGTTCCTGGGCCCTGAGATCTGTTGTTATTTATAATACACTCGGGGTATTTGATGAAAGTGCTTTTGGAAAGAAAGCCATGTGAGTTGTAGGAAAGGCTTTGTGTTACTTATTAAAATAAAATAAATACAACATTGTTGTTGTTGTTCAGTCACCCAGTTGTGTCCGACTCTTTGCAACCCCATGGCCTGCAGCGTGCCAGGGGTCCTGGTCCCTCACCATCTCCCAGAGTTTGCCCAAGGTCATGTTCATTGCATCAGTGATGCCATCCAGCCATCTTATCCTCTGACACCCTCTTCTTCTGCCCTCAGTCTTTCCCAGCATCAGGGACTTTGCCAATGAGTCATCTGTTCACATCAGATCACCAAATTACTGGAGCTTCAGCAACTTGCTTGGCCCCAGATTGCCAGTATTGCTAAGCATAAGCTAGCACATAATTTTAGAAATTTTAATGAAGGCAAACTTAATCCATTAATAGTGTCCCATAGAAACTGGTAGAACGAAATGCCAATTCAATATTTGAATTTTATTATTTCAATTGAAAGGAAGAAGGGCACGCCCTTCTCTTTTAAGAACAGGTTAGAGGTACTCAGAACAGAGAGAATATATCTTCATTAAATATACAAAATCAGGGGACTTCCTCGGCCATCCAGTGGTTAAGACTTCACTTTCCAATGCAGGAGGTACAGAGGCCATCCCTGGTCAGGGACCTGAGATCCCACATGCCTCATGGCCAAAAGAACCAAAACATAAAATGGAAGCAGTAATGTAACAAATTCATTGAAGACTTTAAAAATGGTCCACATTAAAAAATCTTTTAAAACATAGTAATATGAAAAAATAAATATACAAAATCATTTTCTCCTGGAAAAATATGGTAGATATTTTCTGGTGTAAAAAATAGTATAGAACTCTGGGTCTAAATATCTAGACCCAGAGAGAGATCGCACCATTTATTCAAGTACTGGTGTGTCTCAAGACACTTAGCAGTACAGCTAAGAAAGCAAAATATAAAGAAAGAACCATCAAACATTCTGCAAGTCCAGAAAGTGAGACACATGTTTGTTTGGATGTTTGTCTGAAAACTGTCAATAGGAAAGTTCAGGCTGAATTCCAGGGAATTTTAATCCACACACTGCAAGATGGAAACAGGATTACATTTTCTGAGAACCAATTTTTTTAAAGTTTGAGCACTAATCAGTTAAGTGTGACGTAGGTTTGAAATTAGAGTTGGTGATAAGTAATTAAGTGAAATACAACTTAACACATGTTGGCAGTGAGTGGATCAGTGCTGTTGTCCTTAACTTGTTAAGGCTGCAGTGTACTATTAATATTTATTTGACCTAGAATATTGCTTTGGATATCAGTCGCTGTGTAGCAAACATTCGCAATACTTCGTGGCTTAAAACAACACCATTTGATCTGCTCGTGATTCTGTGGCTCAGGAATTTGGGCTGGCTCTGCTGTTCATGGATTCACATGGGGTCTCTCCTGAAGCTGTGCACAGATCTGAGATGGGATCGCTCATGTTGGGTTGGCCAAAAAACTTGTTTGGGTTTCTCCATACCATCTTACAGAAAAACCCAAATGAACTTTTTGGCCAACCCAGTGTATCATGTGGACTTTCCTGGCAGCCCAGTGGTAAAGAATCTACCTGCCAATACGGGAGACCTGGGTTTGATCCCGGCTCAGGAAGATCCATGGGAGAAAGAAAGAGCAACTCATTCCCATATTCTTGAGTGACATGGGGCAAGGGTAGAGAATGGCAATTCTTGAGAATACTCACTCTAATATTCTTGCCTGGGAAATCCCATGGACAGAGGAACCTGGTGGGCTACAGTCCATAGGGTCACAAAGAGTTGGATGTGACTGAGCGACTCAGCAGCAATAGATGACACTTGGTGGGTATGGCTAGAAGACTGGAACCCTCCAACTCCTTCTCTTTCTATGCAGCCACGTTGGACTTCTTTTCGTGGTGATTAGATCCTAACAGTATATATTCGCAATGGACAAAGGCTCAAATCTCTTAAGGGCCAAACTAGGAAGCCTCGGAGCATCACTTCTGCCGAGATCTGCTGGTCAAAGCCAGTCCCAAGTCAGCCACGATGACGGGGAGGGGGCTGGGCCGTGGAGCATCGCAGGAGAGCTTTGGAATGGGAGGTGCTCTGGCAGCTACCCTTGGAAACGCACGCATTTAGGCTGTGACGGGATAATATTTCACCACTTCACATTTCTTTTCTGAGGCGGAACCTCTAGTCTCACTGGTGGCAGAAGAGTCTGACGCAAACAAAAATCAGATTGCCATTCTCTCCTGTAGAATAAGATCCAGGCCCTTGACGCAGCTCGCAGGTCCTTCCCTGTCTGTCCCCTGCCTGCCTCTCCAGCCTCCCTCTCCCACCCTTGAGCACCACCTTTTTCTTCCGCGCCTCTTGGTTAGCGTAGCTCCATGGGGAACCACCCGCGAGAGATGCCCTTCTCCCCCTTGCATCCTCACTGGCTGACCCCTCAGACATCACTGCCTCTGCGAAGGCGCCCTCACCCCTGCTCTAATTAAAGCATCCTTCCCCCCGAGTGAGCGCCCCGCTTCCTGTGCCGGAAGCCCCCTCCGCCCCGACCACACTATGAGCTCCTTGAGGGCGGGGGTCCAGTCCAGCCCTGGGCTCGTGCCCCACTCAGCAGGTGCTCAGTCCGGAGCTAGGGTGTCGGTGTGATCTCTGCACAGGGTCGAGCAGGGGCGTGCCTGGAGGGAAGACCAGAAAACCCCAAACAGGAAGAAGGCGGGTGTGATGAGGAGGAGGTCAGAGCTGTGAAAGTAAGCCGTGTGACGGAACCCAAGGGGTGGATGCAGCACTGCCACCTCGCAGAGAGGAGAACAGGCCAGACACAGAGCCTGAGACATGAGCCTAGCAGCTGAAACAGAGCCGCCAGCTGGAGCCCAGGCTCACGATTAAGAGGGAAGAGGCAGGGAGGAAGCTGGCATCGGACCTGGCTGTGTGCATTCATGGAGATACGGGCGCAGCACCCCGTAAGGGCATCCCAGACCTGCCACGAAAAGGCAGGGCACCCCGATGCCAAACAGTACAGAATCTCAGCCCTTCTCCGCACACCTTCTCCCCAGGTGACTGCCTGGCCAGGAGGGCAGGGGAGAAGGTGGTGCGTACTTCACTTAGGTGCCTGTTAAGTGACTAGCTCGCCTCCCCAGCCACACTGGCTGCATAACGTGAAAGTGAAACTGACTTGACGCTGGTGAGGAGGTTCGGGGAAGTGGTGCGACTCGGGGGAGGGAGCGGGAAGGCCCACCTTGAACGAGCAGAGCCGCTTTTTGACAAAACAACTCTAAAGGAAGTAATCATTGTGAGAAAATGTTTTCTGCTAAGTGGTGGAGGAAGAAAACACGGTCGTCATTCCTTTGACTCTGTTGAATGGATAAACTCAAGACTAATAGTCACAACTAACTTGGATCGAGCTTTTTCTGCATCCAGGTACTGCTCTGATCAGCTTACGTCTGTTAACCTACTTGAGTGGGTCCTCTTATGGTCCCCATTTTGCAGATGAGGAAAGAGTTAAACAGCTTGTTCAAAGTCACAGAGCTGCTAAATGGCAGAGCTCGGATTTGAACCCAGGCACCTTGATGCTGTAATCTGTGTTCCTGATGCTCCGCTTGGCTTAGCCTGAGTTAGACAATATACTGTATCTACTGACTCATGTTTTAAAAAAAATATTACCAGACAGTAGTGTTAATTCTAAGAAATGAGTTATGAGACTTCCTTCCCTCCTTATATCAGTTATGGTTTCTGGCACATTATTTTTTTTTTGGGGGGGCACATTTTAAAATGGCACAGTCTATCATCTGTGGACACACATGTATATGCTGACTACTGTAACTTGCAAAGAGCTGTTTAGAAAAAGTGTGTTTACTTAAAAATGAGTGAGAAATGCAGCCAGATTAATCTCCTTTGGTAATAACTTTACAGTTTGAAATTTGTTTGTAAAGCAATTCTGGAAATGAGAGGAATGATACATTGTCATGCTGTGAGACACATTTATATTGTTTCTCAACATATGCCTGAGATAACTTTGTAATCTGCTTTTGAGTCAGTATGTTCGCGTATCTATGAAATCACTGGTAAGATTCAAATTATGTTTCTGATCCCTTTTATGTCTTTTATTTATTGATTGTTGTTATTTGACAAGTTCTGAAGCCCGATTCCAGAAAGTTCAAAGCGATATCCTTATTCAAGAAAACACTTGTTTTGCCAATATTTTCCAAAGAATAATTTTTAATCTCAAAGCTCTGTACTTTATTATTTTCCTGATTGGCTTGCAAGACAACAACTAGAAATATCATAGGTGTTTCATATTTGAGCAAATGGACAGTTTTCAGAGGTGGAATATAAATGTTAGTCCTGATAATGAATAAACAGAAAAAACTGTGATAACCACTGAGATGCAGAACGCCCATGACACATTGTCTTCAGGGCAGAAACAAAGCATACCTGTCCTTTCTGGGGCTTCTGTTTTAGCCTTATCTTTCTGACCCTTATGCTTCTGACCCTGTGCAACCCTCCTGGGCCAGCACTTGGAGAAGATTTATGGGTTTGCCCATAGAGGGAAGGAGGAGTCTGTTAAGAGTACAGAGAGAGGGATTTGTTTTTTCTTGGAGTAGACATTCTAGCAAATCAAAGGGTGGCCGTCTTTGGAATGCTCCTTCCCACCTGATCTCAAAATATCCTCCAGTAACCACCTGAAAGTCCTCATTTCTTGCCGGTACCAGAAATTCTGCCAGCACACAGATCCTCTGAAAAATGCAAGTACCACTGAGATTGCCTTCACATGTTAGAGTGGCTTAATCAGTAACTTTGAGAAAACGGGAACTTTTGTGACTTGGAACAAGCAGGGAATTATTCAGTCCACAGATAGTAATTGATCCAGCCCTTCATTGATCATTGTCAGTGATGGATGTGGTGTTGGGAATACAGGGGAGAAAAGAGAGCCGAAGTCCTAATCCTCATGGAGGAGAAAGGCATTAAAAATCAAACAAAAAATAGTATGTAAGTAAGATCCTCTAGCTCACGACAATGCTGTGAAGTTACAGTAAAAAGAATGAAGAATTAGAAATTTCTGGAACCTGGCCTGTTCTTAGATTACTAAGTGCTTGCTTTCTATAGAGTGGGAGGGAGAGGAAAAATATCTGCTATGCACTCACTGACTTAAAATCATGGGTAGGCATATGACACAGCAGGCCCACTACTGGGCATGTGCCCTGAGAAAACCATAATTGAAAGAGACACATGTACCCCAGTGTTCACTGCAGCGCTTTTTACAATAGCTGGACACGGAAACAGCCTAGATGTCCATCGACAGATGAATGGATACACAAATTGTGGTACATGTATACAATGGACTGTTACTCAGCCAGATGAATGGATACAAAAGTTGTGGTACATGTATACAATGGACTGTTACTCAGCTTTAAAAAAGAACACATTTGAGTCAGTCCTAATGAGGCAAAAAACCTAGAGCCTATGTGAACAAACTTCAACAAAGTGAAGTTAGTCAGAAAGAGGAAAATATTGTGTATTAAGGCAGGTGTATGGAATCTAGAAAGATGGCACTGATGAACCTATTTGCAGGGCAGCGATGGAGACGCAGACATAGAGAACAGGCTTGCGCAAACAGTGTAGGAGGGAGAGGGGAGGACGAATTGAGAGAGTAGCATGGACACTTCTATATTACGGTATAAAATGGATAGCCAGTGGGAATTGGCTGTGTGACACAGGGAGCTCAGCGTAGTGCTGTGTGACAGCCCAGAGGGGCGGAGGATGGGAGGGAGGTTCCGGAGAGGGGGGACATAGGTAGATCTGTGGCTGGTTCGTGGGGATATATGGCAGAAACCAGCACAATATCGCAAAGCAATTATCTTCCAATAAAAAAATTACCAAAAAAAGAACCATGGGTATAAAGAAAAAGAAGGTGCAGACAAGTCACCGGTGATACAGAAAAGTCCTGTTCTGTCCTTCCCTGGTTCCAAGTGATGCACAGCCCTTATCTTCTCTGTTTGTCTGTGAGGCCTGCCCTAACCCCTTTCTCACCACTGGGTGGTTGTTTTTGTTTTAAGCTGGTACATGCCTGGGACTTATTGTCATTATTTGTTATTTGAATAGATATATGGATTCTGACTATTATGATTCCGATTAGTAAAGAGGGTCTCTACCTTTCCAAAACATCCAGAACTTTTTAATGCCTCTTGCTGCTGCTTTAGCACACAGGCAAATGAGTAGAAGGAAACTAAAGGGCTGCTGGATTACTTCCCACCCCTGCAGCCCAAGCCCCCAATCTGTCACTCCCTTTCCTTATTTTAACATCTACGTATTGGAGGGAACATGCTTCACTGTGCCTGAGAAAGCAGGCGTGTGTGTGTGTGTGTGTGTGTGTGTGTGTGTGTGTGTGGTAGTTGCTCAGTCGTGTCTGACTCTGTGACCCCATGGACTATAGCCTGCCAGGCTCCTCCGTCCGTGGAATTTTCCAGGTGAGAATACTGGAGTGGGTAGCCATGCGTTTCTCCAGGAGATCTTCCTGACCCCAGGGATCGAATCCAGGTCTCCTGCATTGCAGGCAGATTCTTCACCATCTGAGCCACCAGGGAAGCCCTGAGAATGCACTTGGTACTGCCTAAATAGTTTACTAGAAAAGGAACACCACTAGTCAATTTGAAAGATCACAGTCTTTCCCCTCTTCTTTCCCCAAGGATAAATACTCTTAGCATTTTCTGATCTTAATAGTATTGAGATAAAAATAGTTCAAGTACAGAATTTTAGCAAGGACAGATGTTTTTTCTTTAGACCCTTCATTTTTAAAATTTATTTTTAATTTTAATTGGCGCGTAAGTGCTTTACAATGTTATGTTAGCTTCTGCTGTGCAACAGTTTGAATCTGCTATGAGTATACATAGATTCCCCTCCCTCTGAGCCTACCTCTGACCCTCACCCCTTTAGGTCATCACAGCACTGAGCTGAGCTACCCTTGTTATTCAGCAGTTTCCCACTAGCTAGCTATTTTACAGATGGCAGTGTATACATGTTAATGGTACTCTCTCAATCCAAGCCGTCCCTCCCTCTCCTTCCCCTGCTGTGTCTACAAATCTGTTCTGTATAGCTAGACCCTTCTTTTTAAAGGCAAGGAAACTGGGGCTTAGATGAGATATTCAGGGTATCACAGCTGGTTGGTGGTGGGAGTCAAGAAAGTGGAAGTTTTCATGACTTCCACTGCTTAATTCTAGCTGCACAGGAGCCTTAGTAAGTATGAGTGATCTCCCACCCCAGCCTCAAAAATTGAACATCAACCTGTAAAATCTTATTTTTTTTCCTGAAACTAAGTGACCATATCATCACAAGTGAAAGGGACATGGTCCAAGAAATGATGCTCTTCCAGCAAGTAGGGGTTCCCCTAAGAACTTCTGCTCCCAGGGGCTCTCTGGAGTCAATCCATCACCTTTCTTTGTCCAAAGCGCTTTTTCAGACTTTCATGCTATACACCCATGACACTTGCTTGCTAAATCATCAGCTTAATTTATTTACCCCATTTCTTTTATCTCAGTTTTCTGGTTGTATTTTATCTAAGTCATCTTTACTTTACTTGAGCTGAAGCTGTGGTTTTGCAAATTAAATCAGTTGTGGGTTTCTGCATATACCTCCTCTCTGTGTTTACTAAGCTTTTTTTTTTTTTAAACATTATAGGTTCTGTTTTCATCTTACTAGTTGTGTGAGGGAAGATTTGTTTTGCTTAAGTTTCTTTGAGACAAAACTATTTAGAGGAACACATTTTAAGAAACCAAAATATTTTTAAGTGCCTGGTTTAATCGATATCTTTAGCCAAAGCTCAGTTTCTTTAAAGTTTGGAAGTTCGTCCATAAGAAAGAAATTGTGTGGGTTTTGAGTCTGGACTTCATACTGTAGACAGAGAGAAGTTTTATGTTTTTCAACATTGAAGAGATTTTGGAAAGGCAGCTTTTATGGCTAAGGCGGATGACAAATAGAGCACATGCAAAGACAAGGAGGCCAGTACTAATTAGGAAACTACTGTAATAATCTAGGGAAAAGGTCTGAAGTTGTCAAGCTAAAGGATTGGAGAAAGAAAGAAAGAAAGTGAAGTCGCTCAGTCGTGTCCGACTCTTTGCGACCCCGTGGACCATAGCCTACCATGCTCCTCCCTCCATGGGATTTTGCAGGCAAGAGTACTGGAGTGGAGTGCCACTTCCTTCTCCAGAGGATCTTCCTGACCCAGGGATCAAGCCTGGGTCTCCCGCATTGTAGGCAGATGCTTTCCGGTCTGAGCCGCCAGGGGAGTCAAAAGGATGGGAGAGTAAGGATCAAATACAAAAGAAACAATCAGAACTAGCAGGTCTTATTGCACAGTTGGGTGTAAGAGGTAAAAAATCAAGGAGTACTCACAGCTGATTCCAATATTTCTAGCTTGGAGGAGTCAGTGGACGGTAATTCCATTGAGCAGGACAAGAGAGAGCAGAGAGGCCTGAGCACTGAAGGAAAGGTGGAACTCGTATTTGTTCTGGCTGTGCTCAAGCTGGCAGAAAGACACGTGGAGTGATGCAGTGTGTAGCTGAAACTATAGGGCTGAAGGGCATGCAAGTGTAGTTCAAGAAGATTGTCTTTTTGAAGTTACCACTAAGTAGAGGATCACTGAAGCCACGAGTGTGGGTGTGATTAGCCAGAAAGAACTCAAGTCGAAACCTGGATGTGTTTCAGAAGTTTAGGTAAAGAAAGCTGAACGAACAGTAGCTGAAAGGAGTGACCAAGAGATGGAAGGGCAGGCAGAGGGGGAAGGACTGTCAGCAGTGCTGTGCAATATGGAGGAAGAAGATTAAGAATGAGCCGCTGGATCTGGAAATTGGCATCATCGGTGCCCTTGGGGAGAGACAGGTCAGCAGAGTGGTGGGTATAGAAGACAGAGGGAGAGGGTAGAGAAGCCGCCGGATGGTGGGAAGGGATGCTGGCTGCTGGGGGAGGGGAGATGCAACCGCATCTGCAGAAGCGAAGTCACAGGTTGTCAGGGATGGGGAACACGAGCACATTTGTGAGTAGGGGTCAGTTGTTGTTCAGACACTCAGTCTTGTCCAAATCTTTGTGACCTCGTGGACTGCAGCATGCCAGGCTTCCCTCCACTGTCTTTGAGGAGTTTGCTCAAACTCATGTCCATTGAGTCGATGATGCCACCCACCCATCTCATCCTCTGTTGCTCCTCCTGCGTTGGAGAGGGGGTGAGATCACAAGGATGGTGGGGGTTGGGTGGTCAAGGAAAAGAAGAGTTCCAGGGATGTGGCCCTGGAATGTGATCATACATAGGACACACCTGGGGGAGAACAGGTGAAGAGGTAAGTTGGACCAGAGGGAAGGAAGTTGAGCAAGTTTATGAGACTTCCATCTTCTCGTGAAATAGTTTCATCTGCTGAAGGTGGAGAAGACAGAGTTATGGTTTTGGAGAATAAAGAGAAAAACTGAGGGACAGCCTACTTAGCAAACAGGAAAGGAAATGGACCAGGAATGAAATTTTATTAAAATATTGTTAGTGAATTCAGTAATAAATGCTTAGATTATTTGTTGCTTTTTATTATGCTAAATAATAAATTTAGCTTAATTTTTACCATTTTAACCATTTTTAAGTGTAGAATTAGTGGCATTCATTAGCTTTATCATGTTATGCAGCCATCACTCCAGTTATTCATTTCCAGAACTTTCTCATCACCCCAAGCAGAGATTCTGGACAAAATTCCTACCCTCAGCCACTGGTAATCACCACCCAACTTCTGTCTCTGAATTTGCTTGTTTTATCTATTTCATATTTTTTGTTGTTTTTAAAGCATAATCCATAAAATAAGAAGGAATAACAGGAAGGTAATAATTCTAACTGTAATGTTCCATTGATGGAGGTCTGTCTTAAACCATTCTCTATTTTTAAAATCTGCTTATAAAACATTAATGTTATAAAGTTGGTGTAATGCATTACACCAACTCAAATTCCCAAGTAACTCAAATTTACTTGGGAACCCCATAAATTCTACTTTTTTTGACATGCACAAAACTGGATGCTGCAGTTTTGTGCATGTCAAAAGCAGTATATTTTTCACCCATCTAAATGATAGCATAGAATTGCTGTTTGGTAAATATTTTTCTGTTTAGCAATCTGTTTCAGAGGATTGCTTTATTCATCTGAATTTATGTTGTCTGCAATAGGAGTTCCTAAAAATAGCTAATATATGCATCACTTAGACAAATGAGAGGTTTTCCTACTAAGATATGCAAATAAATAACCACACTGCTTTATATGTCAGTTAGAGGTGACAGGAACTGATTTTCACTTCTCAAGAGGTGGCTCAAATAAATCATGATAGCTTTGGAGTCAGTTATTTTTAATGGAAATAATCTTTCTTCCCAGTAAAAGTAAATTTGAATGTGATGCGTTAGAAGAAATATCTTATATGGCAGTCATCTTCCAGCAAAAGTTGACAAAATCCCAGGTGTTCCTCTCCCCATAGCAGTGCACAGTGGCCTTAGTAGGTTCCTTCTAAATTTAGGGCTCTCAAGGGAAGTGGCATCAGCCACAGCATTTCCTCAGGCCCTGAAGCTAGCCACTGCCTCTAAATATTGCTGACCAGGCTATCAAAAAGGGGAACTATTTTCATATCATTTGCCTACCCCCATCTCACCTCCTCTCATCCAGTCCCGACATCCTTTAATTCCTGGCCCAGAGCCTCACTTCTCTCCTAAAGCTGCTGGTGTGGACTTTTTCTCTTCAGAAATTGTGGTGGTGGTGTTTTTCAGTGGCTAAGTCGTGTCTGACACTTTGCAATCCCGTGGACTGCAGCACACCAGGCTTCCCTGTCCTTCACCATCTCCTGGAATTTGCTCAGACTCATGTCCGTTGAGTTGGTGATGCCATTCACCATCTCATCCTCTGTCACCTCCTTGTCCTCCTGCCCTCAGTCTTTCCCAGCATCAAGGTCTTTCCTAATGGATTAGCTCTTCGCATCAGGCCTACTGGCTTTTGTTGCTTTATGTGTAAATCACATATCCCAGGCGCACTGTCATCCTCTTGAAGTTAATGTGTTTTAATCCATAGAATCATGAACGATCACCATTTTACAGATGAGGACTTTGGCTGCAAGGAGATAAAGTAACTTGGCCTAAGGTCACACAGCTGAATTAGACAACAAATGGTTGAACTGGGTGTTGAATAGGTGTGCTTCTTCCCTAGGATTACTTGAAGGAGCTCTGCCAGAGTTTGTCTTTGAGGCTGTTGTTTTTGCTAATTCTGTCTAACAAACACCTTTTTGTTTTGGAGGCCTTTGTTCAGATATTGGATACAGTTCCATACTATTAGTTATCTCTCAGATTTTTAAAAAATTATCATCACAGTTCTGCCTCCCAGAGATAATCTTGGTTAAAGTTTTAGGTGCTGGAAACTAGTGACCCATTTACAGATTGTACATTTGAGGGAGCAATTTGACAATAACTATACTATAGTCGAAGATGTGTATACACCAAAATGTTGTGGTTCTGCTCCTTTGTACATATTTTGTACAAACCTGTGGCAAAGCAGATATCTGCAAGAATGTTCACAACAATATGATTAAGAAAAGTCAAAAAGATCTGAACACTGGCAGAATAGATAAAAAGATTGCAGTGTATTTATTTCAATGAAATTCTATGGAGCAGTGATTTTCAAGTGTGGTCCAGAGATCCCTGGAGATCCTGTTGACTTCTTTCAGGGTATTTCCAGATCAAACTCATTTCACAGCATGACTGAGACCTTTTTCACCTTTTCTCTTTCATTGTGTACGGTGGAGTTTTTCAGAGGACATGTGCTATGATAGCAACAGACTGACTGCCGAAATAAGAATAAGAAACCAGCTGTCTTCTATTAAACCAGACATGAAGGAGATTTACAAACATGTAAAAGAGAACCACTTTTCTCATTGCCTTTTGCATTGAAAAAGTATGATTATTTAATCATAAAGTATGTTCTTATGTTAATGTTATATAATGGGTTTTATTATTTTAAATGGTTGTTTTTCATTGTTCAGTTGTCAAGTCATGTCTGACTCTTTGCGACCCCATGGACTGCAGCACACCAGGCTTCCCCATCCTTCACTATCTCCCTCAAGAGTCTTCTCCAGCACCACAGTTGGAAAGCATCAATTCTTCGGTGCTCAGCTTTCTTTATGGTCCAACTCTCACATTCATACATGACTACTGGAAAAACCATAGCTTTAGCTAGACAGACCTTTGTCAGCAAAGTGATTTCTCTGCTTTTAAATACACTATCTAGGTTTGTCATAGCTTTTCTAACAAGGAGCAAGTATCTTTTAATTTCATGGCTACAGACACTGTCCAAAGTGATTTTGGAGGCCAAGAAAATAAAATGTGTCACTGTTTCCATTGTTTCCCCATCTATTTGCCATGAAGTGCTGGGACTAGATGCCCTGAGCTTCGTTTTTTGAATGTTGAGTTTTAAGCCAGCTTTTTCATTATCCTCTTTCACTTTCATCAAGAGGCTCTTTAGTTCCTCCTCACTTTCTGCCATTAAAGTGGTATCATCTGCATATCTGAGGTTGTTGATATTTCTCCCAGCAGTCTTGATTCCAGCTTGTGTTTCACCCACCCTGGCATTTCACATGATGTTCTCTGCATATAAGTTAAATAAGCAGGTGACAGTATACAGCCTTGATGTGCTCCTTTTCAATGTTCCAGTCTGTTGTCCATGTCCGGTTCTCACTGTTGCTTCTTGTCCTGAATACATATTTCTCTGGAGGCAGGTAAGGTGATCTGGTATTCCTGTCTCTTGAAGAATTTTCTACAGTTTGTTATGATCCACACAGTCAAATGCTTTAGCACAGTCAGTGAAGCAGAAGTAGATTGTTTTTTAATCCCTTGCTTTTTCTAGGATCCAGCAGATGTTGGCAATTTGATCTCTGGCTCCTCTGCCTTTTCTAAATCCAGCTTGTACATCTGAAAATTTTTGGTTCATGTACTGTTGTGGCCTAGCTTGAGGGATTTTGAGCCTAATTTTGATAGCGTGTGAAATGAGTTCAATTGTATGGTGATTTAAACATTCATAGACTTTGCCTTTCGTTAGGATTAGAATGAATACTGACTTTTTCCAGTCCTGTGGCCACTGCTGATTTTTTTCATCATTATTTTCTGATGTGACAAATATTGATTAACTGAATTCACTTAAACCAAAGCTCTTCAGTGGCCTTAGTAATTTTTTAGAAGGTAAAGGAATCCTAAGATCAAAAGGTTTGGGAACCACAGCTATAGAGTGAATAAAATGAATAGTTGAGATTACATGTACCAAGAAGAATGAATCTCACAAATATAAATGGAGTTGCAGAAGAATGTAAATAACAGTTTATATATTGAGTTTTAAAGTCAGTTAAATAGGCAATAGTAGAATAGAAATAGATATATAGATATTTATTACATGTATAAAAGTGGAGGGAATAATAAACTGGAGTTTATTTAATATTTAATATCTGGAGTCCAGATAGTAGTTCTCTTGGTGAGAGTGTCAAAGGGAATTCAGTCAGGAGAAGGATATTGGAAGCTTCAAATATATTGGTTAGGTTTTCTGTTTTAGTTTGGACTGTAGGTATTGAGTATTCATCAAGTTATTTTTTATGTTTTTATATGCCTGAAATGTTTTATAGTACAATTTAAAAACTAATAGCTATATACAATGCAACAACAAAAAACAGAGTCCAACTTAAAAAATCAACAAATGACATGAATAGATATTTTCAGGAAGATGATATGCCAATGATCAAGCAGTGTATGGAAAGATACTCGATATCATTGCACATTAATACCGCAATGGGATATCACCTCACACCATTAGGATGGCTACTTCGAAAAAACCACGAGGTTTTGGTGAGGATGTGGAGAAATTAGAACCCTTGGATGCTGTTGTTGAGACTGTAGAATGGCACAGCCACTATGGAAAACAATGTAGTAGGTCCTCACAACAATTAAGACTAGAATTACAGTGTGATCCAGTAGTCAGCCTTGTGGGTATTCATTCAAAAGAATTGAAAGCAGCATCTTAAAAAGATATCTGCTCACCGAAGCTCATAGCAGCATTATTTACAATATCCAACAGGTGGAACCCACTGTTTCCATTTGTCATGCAACTGACAGGTGAAAGGATAAACATAATGTGACATGTACAAAGAGTATTATTTGGCCTTAAAAAGGAAGGAAATACTTCAATAAAAAAGGAAGGATATTCTGACATATGCTATGACATGGGGTTGAATAATATTCTACTTTAACCTTTTTAGGCTTCAACTTTCACTTCTTTAAAATGGGATCAGTAGCCCATTCTTCAAAGGTTGATGTACGGATTTAATGAGAACATGAAAAATGATGGCCAGTGCCTAGCCCAGAGCTTTGGCCCATACATAATCATTTCCTTCTCCTCCCTTTCTAAATTAAAAATGTCATGAGGATCAGGTAGAAGGAATACACTTTTCTCATGTCCCTAGTTCCTTGTGTCCCACATTAGTGACAGCATAATTGTTATCATCATGTTTAATTGAATTGGAGAAGCTCCTTCTTCAGTGATTTAGAGATCTGTTCCCAGCGTGGTAACAGTGATTGTCTGTTTCACTCTCTCCTGCTCCTCTCTCCCAACAACCCCTACCACCTAGACATCAATAATGTGAGTGAAGGAGTAGCAGACCCTGTCACTCAGGAAAACAAAGCTGATTTGATACGCTAGTTGGATTGGATCTCTGTTAGGTAAGAGAGAATGTTGAATAGTTATCTGATCAATGCAGGTATTGAGGATGAGCAGAAAGAATCAAATTGCAAGTCAAGACCCAGTTTCCAGTTATCTTAATTTGTAATCCTCCTTTGGCCTGAGTCGATAAGAATTAATCACTAGGGACTTAATTATAGTGTCACTGGTTGCTGTTACCAGTGTGTGGTGGTCCTTGATTAGATGGGCAAATTGGTGCTTAAGCTGACAGTATGTTATTAGAGAGGCAAGTCCAAGGGAGAATCTTGAGTGGGGTTGATTTCATTGGAGACATCCGGCCATCCACAATCTTTCTGGAATAGATGTCAAATAGGTGCAGGAGTGAAGCTTAAAACTGGGACTATGACACACAGTTTAACTTCTTTCAGATTGATTTACCCCCATTGTTTGCTGCAAACCTCTCTCTCTGAAGCTATCTCCAAATAGTAGCTTAACACATAAATTATTTGTCCTTTGAATGTTTTTCTTTAATATGAGTTAATGACTCTACCCTCAATTCATAATAGAAGTATGCTCAGGGAGAAAAGTCAAATTTTTCGAAATCTGTCCTTAAAAGAATCTTGCCTGTCTAGACTGAGAAAGCAATGAATATAAGTTTACTATGTAGAAAATGTCTGTTGTATTGTCTCTTAAGAAAAATTAGGTAACTGGTAAAAGTTTGTGAGTATTTTACTAGTCACCTGAAATAATAGAGCTTTCTCAGTTCTGAAAGTACAGGTGTCATCTGTGTCACAGACTAGGCTTCTGCATGTTTGATTGATAGAATCGAACACAGCAGAGAGCTCAGGGAGACCAACCCCATAATTGACTGGAAAAGAAAGAAGTGCTTTGTTTATGCTAAACTAAACCCAGAGAGCAAAGTAACTTGTAGGACTTACAGACTTGGGGGTCTGTCTGAAAATAAAGAAAAGGTGAAACATAGTATTATACAAACAAACACATTCTTGCCTTCCCAGAGGATAGCAATTAATTAGGCAGCTTTGGAGACAAACAGAGGAAGTGCTAGGTGCCCTGGTCATGGGTGGGGCAGGTAGGGACCCAGAAGTGCCTCACATCTTTAGATCTGTCCTGCACATGTTGATAAGGATAGATATTAACTTGATACTGACATTTTTGCTGTCACCCTTTCTTCCAAAACATACATTGTGACTCCTTGGTACTTCTAACCGGAAGGAAAGTAATTGTAAAGTAGTCAAGTGTTAGTTGCTCAGTCATGTCTGACTCTTTGTGACTCCATGGACTGTAGCCCGCCAAGCTCCTCTGTCCATGCAAGAATACCTCCAGGCAAGAATACTGGAGTGGGTTGCCATTCCCTTCTCCAGGGGATCTTCCTGATCCAGGAATCGAATCTGGATCTCCCACACTGCTGGCAGATTCTTTACCATCTGAACCACAAGGGAAACTAAAGTAGTGAAATGTCAGAATAAATCATTTGTTTTAAGCACATTTGATTGATTGGAGGGTACGTAAAATAATTTAAACCGTTAAAAATAAGTTTTCTAGGGACACTCACCTTTAAGAATAGACCCTCTGGCTGCCTGGGGCATGCAGATGCTGAATCCTGGCTCCTTTTCTTTTTCAGCTGCAGATCCTCATGTGAGATGTTTAACCTTGTAACCCAAGCCCAGTTTCTTCGTCTGTAAAGTAGAGATGATGATTTCTATCTTGCAGAGCTGCTGTGGGCATTTTTTTTTTTTTTTTGACTTCACATATTGTTTGTATTTACTTATTTTTGTTGGAATATAGTTGTTTTACACTGTTGTGTTTCTGCCGTATAGCAAAGTAAATCAGCTGTGTGTGTACATTTATACCTTCTTTTTTGGATTTCCTTCCCATTTAGGTCACCACAGATCCCTGAGTAGAGATCCCTGAACAACACATAGGTTCTCGTTATTTGTTATAATAGATACAATAAATATTTATGCATAACATCAGTAGTGTTTACATGTCAGTCCCAATCTCCCAGTTCATCCTGCCCCTCCTTCCACCCCTTGGTAACCATAAGTGTGTTCTTTACATCTGTGACTTTGTCTCTACTTTGCAAATAAATCATCTGTACCATTTTTCTAGGTCCCAAATATATGTGTTGATTGATGTACAATATTTGTCTTTCTCTTTCTGACTTCACTCTGTGTGACAGTCTCCAGGTTCATCCACATCTCTGCAAATGGCACCATTTTTTTTCCTTTTTATGCTGTGGGCATTCTTTTAGGTGGGTATAAAGCCCTGAATGTGGCACACAATCAATAGTAACTAGTCCTAATATATCTAACTCACATTTCCATGGTAAAAATCTGTCACACACTTAACACGTCCATTGAAGACTTAAAATAGTCTCAATATATAGCAAACATTTCACCAAAATATATTTTCCCAAGGTAAATTTCTATCTCTTACTTCCTTACAGAATTTTACGTACATCCCAGGTTAATCAGGGATGAAGGGTAGACTGTATTAATGGGGTGTTTGATTTATTGTGGGAAGGTAAAGTAATAAATGGTATAATCAGTTTTACTCACCTGAGGGAAAAATGGAAACTTGCTTTGAAACTACATGCAAACCGTTTGAAAAATGGTAGCCTTCGGGGCTAGAGATGACTCCCCTTCCCATAATGGGGAGGACTGGCACGCTGGTTTCCAGTCTTGACAGCTGCCTACATAAAGCGTAAGACGAGGTCTGTCTCCTCTGTCAGGAAGGATGCACTCGAAGCTAACTAGTAAGGACCTACTGCATAGCACAGTGCTCTATAACGGCCTGCATGGGCAAAGAGTCTAAGATAGAGTGGGCATATGTGTACGGATAACTGATGCGCTTTGTTGTACACCTGAAACTAACACAATATTGTAAATCATCTACCCTCCAGTCAAAGTTTCTTTTAAAAACCATGAGTCCACAAGTGGAAAGACCCTGGCACCTCCCGGGTCTGGCCAAGCTGGTCTTCTTTGCAGCACTGGTGTGTTTCTCTGGAGAGCAGCCCTGCCCGGCACATGGTTGGCCTCATCAGAAACCTGCTCCGTTAGGAGTGAGTCTATTTCATCATCAATGACAGTGTTTTAAGTTTCTGGAGGTGTGTGTTTGCTTTTCTTATGTAACCACAAAACAGCGGTTAGTTTCTCTCTAATAGATAAGAGTGACAGAAGCTGCGTTGCCTGTAACATGATGTGTGCAGTCTTATTCTGAGAATGAACTCGGTGCGTTTAGGCATGGCAGACCCAGTTCTGACTTTTTCCTCTCTCCCCTTTTCCCAGCACTGGGCTGCCCCATGTCATCTCCCTCCTCCGTTTGGGGAGAGAAAGACAGGATGGAGGGCTCAGCAGAAAGTGGCAGGAAGCACGTGCCAGGCTGTGAAGCCTTTTAGATGCCTGTGCTCCTTGTGTGTGACTTTTTCTTCTTTTCTTTTTAAAACCAAACACAGCAGGATGTGTGCACACCAATTACTGAGCACACAGAAATGTGGGCACTGCTATATTGGAGGAACAACTTTCAAAGGACCGAGCCAGAAACTGGCTGCCTCCCTGCTGGGCGTTTAAAGGGCTGTGCTCTCCTGGGGAGAAGAACTGACTTCTTAACCCAAGACTTTCTCAGTGCACCACAGATTGAACTCTGCATAGGGAAAGGACATGTTGGCAGTGGCTTTCCTTCTAACTTTGGGACCTTCTGCACCAAGGCTAAAAAAAAAAAACCTTTAGAAAATTTTTATTCTATTGTTTTTGGCAGTAACAATGAAAAGAATACAAATTTGACTTTGAATACCTTACACCTTATGGGTTATGTATTTTTCCAGCGGGATCTTAGGAATCCCTCAGTAAGCTATGAAATAGGTAGCCTTCATCACCTCCATTATTTTTAGATGAGGAATCTGAAGCACAAAGCAGGCAAGTGACCTTGTAACATCAAATTCTTCGACATTAAGCCGATCTCCTGATGTTTTCTTCTATAAAAAATTTTATTGAAGTGGAGTTGATTTACAATGTTGTGTTAACTTCCTCTGCAAAGCAATTCAGTTATACATATATATTAATATGTACATGTATGTATATTCTTTTTTAATTAATTTATTTATTTTAATTGGAGGATAATTACTTTACAATACTGTGATGGTTTTTTGCCATATAGCAACATGAATCGGTCACAGGTATGTTCTTTTTCATATTCTTTTCCATTATGGTTTGTCACAGGATATTGAATATAGTTCCCTGTGCTCTACAATAGGACCTTGTGGTTCATCCATCCTGTATGTAACAGATTGCCTCTGCTAATCCCAAACTCCCAATTTGTCCCTCCTCTACCCTCCTTTGGCAACCACAAGTCTATTCTCTATATCTGTGAGTCTGTTTTTGTTTCATTGATATGTTGATCTGTATCATATTTTAGATTCCCCATACAACTGATATCACATGGTATTTGTCTTTCTCTTTCTGACTGACTTCGCTTAGTATGGTAATTTCTCGGTCCATCCATATTGCTGCAAATGTAATTTCACTGTTTTTGATGGCTGAATAATATTACATTGTGTATTTAGGGCTTCCCTGGCTCAGTGGTAAAGAGCTTGCCAATACAGGAGACCCGGGTTTGATCCCTGGGTCAGGAAGATTCCCTGGAGAAGGAAATGGCAACCCACTCCTGTGTTCTTCCCTAGGGAGTCCCATGGACAGAGGAACCTGGTGGGCTACAGTCCGTGGGGTTGCCAAAGAGCTGGCCGTGACCTCGTGTCTAAACAACAATGTGTGTGTGTATCTTTATCCATTCATCTTCTTTATCCATTCATCTCTCGATGGACACTTAGGTTGTTTCTATCTCTTGGCTACTGTGAGTAGTACTGCTATGAACATAGGGTACATGTCTATTTTGAACTGTAGTTTCAGCTGGTACATGCCCAGTAGTGGGATTGCTGGATCATATGTCAACTTTCTCACATGTGCCCCTACGTGCTATAGTTGAACATCTAAAAATGGGAGGAAAGCATACCAGACAACCCCATTGCCAACTTACACTCAGACGCTGCTCTTGTTGTAGAGTGAGAGCTGTTAACCCTGAAGTTAGAGATGCCATGTTATTGATCCTGTGGTTTATATCAGGGGTCAATATTGTGTACTGGCTCATTATTCAGTATCTCTATATTCATGTTTTATTGCTTCCACTAAAATGCTAGTATTTTGAGGATGAAGTACTGTGTTCCATGCTCCATGAGTACTGATTGTGTGAATGTAATAATTGAACAGATCATACAGATTATAGGTTATTCCCATCATATCAGACTGCAGGGGTATTTCTCCAGGGTGGCAGGTGTCTGTCTGAAAATGCACTGGCTTCAGCAGGATGGCGAGTGCAGATAGCAAGCCAGGAAGCCATCACACACTCTAGGGTGTTGGGCTCCCAAGTAGACCAGAGAGCTGAATCTCTTCTCCCTCCTTTTTTTTAAAAATTTTTTTGCTCCTTCCTTTTATAGGCAGAGAAGCTGAGACCCACAGAAAGGAAGAGATTTCCTCCGAGTTTATCCCCTTGAGTTTCGCACTGGCCTCTTCATTCTTAGGGAGAACCCAAGAGCTGACCACAGTTAGAACTGAGGTCCCCTTGCATGGTCCAGTCTCCTGGCTCTGATTGGGAGTCAAGGATATGAACATGCTGAAAAGATGTAGTATCTTTGCTGGACCATAAACTTAATCATTCAGAAATGTTCTTGAGTTCAGCATTTTCATAAGTTCATATAGAAATCAGATATTCTTTAAAGAATAGGGGGAAATCATTTGAATATGACTATTTTGGGGGAAAGAATGAAGAGAAGCTGTTATTTCATATAGAAAAGAGGAAGCTTAAAGGTCATTTTAATATGTAGATCAGTATAAGAAGGATCATTGAAAAGAGTCCTAACTAGCAATTTTCTAATCTCCATTTAAAAGAAAGAAAGAGGCTTGTAATAAAGCAGGACATTTTCTGCTTGTTTAAAAAAGGTGGTAATCAGAAGGACTTAGCATAAACTTACTAAACTTCATGCCAAACTCACCTAATTCCATTTTTATAGAGTTACCAGGCAGGTGAAATACTCAGAAAGTGAGAGAACATTTTCGTGTTGGTGAAATATTTAACAGGATGTCTCATAACACTCCTGTTAAAGATATGAGAAACAACTAAGGAAACAGCAATTCATTTCAGATTCAAGAAGAGGCACCTTAAGTGGCAGGTCATACAAGTCTTCTGTCCTAGTCAACAGTATTTGTAGAAATAAATGACCTTAGTGAAGACTTAGAAGAGTCAATGTATATAAATTTGGAAAACTCAACATCCTCCAAGTTCTAATGTATGTTACTTTCATTCACTGATGAGTCCCGAAGTTAGAATAAAACAAAATAATTTGGATCAACAGAAAGGAAATGGGCTCTAATGATTAAGTTCACTAATATTTCTTCTCGAGTACTAGAGGACCATAGCTAGATATCTAACCATGTCACTTTAATAATTGAAATCATTAAAAATAACCTAAAAGTACTTCCCTTGAAGGCAGAGGAGAAGAGGGCAACAGAGGATGAGATGGTTGGATGGCATCACCGATTCAGTGGACTTGAACTTGGGCAAACTCTGGGAGATGGTGAGGGACGGGGAAGCCTGGTGTGCTGTAGTCCCTGGGGTCACGAAGAGTCAGACATGACTTGGCAACTGAACAACTTACCTTTCAAGCCATTTGGAAATAGTTAAAAGCCAGCAACTTAGAATATGAACTAGAGAATCTGAATCTGACTCCAACTCAGACTTTGCATAGTGGTGGGGAGAGAACTGTATTTTTGGACCATGTCAACTCAGCAACATCACCGTGACATCACTGCTAACTAAGCAAGGACATCCCTAGCTGTTTCAGAGCCACCTGGGTTTTTCTGAAAGCAGAGGGAATCACTTCCTATGCTCTTCAAACCCTGCCATGCCAACTGTAGACAGTGTTGATTTTTGAAAAGTTGCACAACATTAGAGTTGAGAGTCATTTTTTATTTGGAACAAAATGAGGACTATAGCCTGGGAGACAGCAGCTCATGTAGCTCTGTGAAATGGCTCTAGAGAGGCAGGAGGAAGGTCACTATAAATGTGATTTTGGTGGAAGAGGAATACATGCAATCAAGCATATATTTTTTGCAGAAGGTTTCTGCTAGTCACGAGGAGCAGTTATCACCATGAAGGGTTTTAGTGCTTTTCTAGGTCTGAGGAGATACAAGATAGTCTTAAAAACACAGCTCCTGAAAATGTCTAGCTATCTGAAGACCTCTCATGCTAGTTTTCCCCGAGCACAGGGTCTCATTTTTGCTCTCCATCCTACTCTCTTCAGGGGGTGTTGAAAACCAGCAGCTGCAACAGCACATGATTTAATCCTTGTAGAGGTGGATGTTGTTGTGTTTAGTTGCTTGGTCATGCCCAGCTCTTTGCAACCCCATGGACTGTAGCCCGCCAAGCTCCTTTTGCCTGAAAAATCCATTTCAGGCAAGAATACTGGAGTGGATTGCCATGTCTTCCTCCAAGGGATCGTCCCGACCCGGGGGTTGGAACCCGTGTCTCCCGTGTTGGCAGGTGGATTCTTTTACCACTGGGCCAGCAGGGAAGCCAGTGGGCCAACTTGTAATTGGCAACAGGAAACTCAAAACTCGCTTTAGTATTTCCTAAGAGAGCAGCTTTTATAAGATGTTTCTTCTCTCTCTGCTAAGAGGTAATTCCTGTTAGAATGCTTCTATCTCCAATCAGATCCAGCCTGACTTCCTTAATTTACCGAAAGCCCAGCAAGGAATCAGTGGAGACAGGTTGGGCTAGGCTTGCATGTCCATTTCCTGTAGCCCCAAAGTCATCCATCCCAGGGCCCCAGTCATGGCAGCCCCAGAGTTTGGATGCTGGCGTGTAACACAGTGCGCCATCATCCTAGAGAAGCATCTCCCGCTTCAGAGTGTTAGCACCAGGGTGAGACGAGGGGTGATTCAGGCATGAACTGAAGGTAGATCCCAGGGGAGGCTGGTGGAGCAGTGGTCCATCCTCTCTGCTCCTGGAGGCAGTGTGTATGTTCCTCCCCAAGAGAGATGTGGCGGGGAAACAAAACCCCCTCCTTCCTGTCTTCCTTCCTCTTTGCCTGGGGGCCAGATGTCCTGTTCCATCACTTGGCTTTTATTCCTGTTCCATCACCAGCAAGGAAGTCCTGAATGGCAGAGGGCCCAGAGGAGGAAGTGAGAGGAGGGGTGGCATCGTGGACGAGGAACCAGAAAAGGGCAGTGTTCTTCCCGCCTTCCCTGACCCGAGTCTGCAAAGGCAAGAAGGGTCGCTTCCTTGTGGGGAGCAACTGAGGTGCAAGTATCTTTTGAGAGCCCTAGAGAAGCATGGGATGAATAGCACCTTTTAAAATTTGTGTGTCTTCAATAAAGACTGGCTGCAGAGAACCCAGTGGAAACCCAATTTGTTGTTTTTTTTAAGCACTGGATTTAAAAAAAAATTTTTAATGTTTATTTCTTTATTTGGCTGCACCAGGTCTAAGTTGTGGCATTCGGGATCTTTAATTGTGGCACATGAATTTAGTTGTAGCAGGTGGCATCTAGTTCCCTGATCAGGGATTGAACATGGGCCCCCTGCAGTAGGAAGCAAGGAGACTAAGCTGCTGGACTACCAGAGAAGTCCCCCCAAAGGGCTCTTGACAAAGGTGTCAACATAACTCACCCAATTCAATTTCAATTCAGTTGCTCAGTCGTGTCCGACTCTGCGACCCCATGGACTGCAGCACGCCAGGCTTCCTTGTCCTTCACCATCTCCTGGAGCTTGCTGAAACTCATGTCCATTGAGTCAGTGATGCCATCCAACCGTCTCATCCTCTGTCGTCCCCTGCTCCTCCTGCCTCCAGTCTTTCCCAGCATCAGGGTCTTTTCCAGTGAGTCAGTTCTTTGCGTCAGGTGGCCAAAGTATTGGAGTTTCAGCTTTAGCATCCATCCTTCCAATGAATATTCAGGACTGATTTCCTTTAGGATTGACTGGTTTGATCTCCTTGCAGTCTGAGGTATTCTCAAGAGTCTTCTCCAGCACCGCAGTTCAAAAGCATCAATTCTTCGGTGCTTGGCTTTCTTTATAGTCCAACTCTCACATCCATACATGACTACTGGAAAAACCGTAGCTTTGACTAGATGAACCTTTGTCGATAAAGTAATGTCTCTGCTTTTTAATATGCTGTCTAGGTTGGTCATAACTTTTCTTCCAAGGAGCAAGTCTTTTAATTTCATGGCAGCAGTCACCATCTGTGGTGATTTGGGAGCCCAAGAAAATAAAGTCTGTCACTGTTTCCATTGTTTCTCCATCTGTTTGCCATGAAATGATGGGACCAGATGCCATGATCTTAGTTTTCTGAATGTTGAGTTTTATGCCAGCTTTTTCACTCTCCTCTTTAACTTTCATCAAGAGACTCTTCAGTTCCTCTTCACTTTCTGCCATAACGGGTGACGTCATCTGCATATCTGAGGTTATTGATATTTCTCCCAGCAATCTTGATTCCAGTTTGTGCTTCATCCAGCCCGACATTTCGCATGATGTACTCTGCATATAAGTTAAATAAGCAGGGTGACAATATACAGCCTTGACGTACTCCTTTCCTGATTTGGAACCAGTCTGTTGTTCCATGTCCAGTTCTAACTGTTTTGCTTCTTGACCTGCATACAGATTTTTCTGGAGCAGGTAAGGTGGTCTGGTATTCCCATGTCTTGAAAAAATTTTCCACAGTTTTTTGTGATCCACACAGTCAAAGGCTTTGGCATAGTCAATAAATCAGAAGTAGATGTTTTTCTGGAACTCTCTTGCTTTTTCAATGATCCAATGCATGTTGGCAATTTAATCTCTGGTTCCTTTGCCTTTTCTAACTCCAGCTTGAATATCTGGAATTTCTCAGTTCACATACTGTTGAAGCCTCACTTGGAGAATTTTGAGCATTACTTTGCTTGTATGTGAGCTGAGTGCAATTGTGCGGTAGCTTGAACATTCTTTGGCATTGCCTTTCTTTGGGATTGGAATAAAAACTGACCTTTTTCAGTCCTGTGGCCACTGCTGAGTTTTCCAAATTTGCTGGTATATTGGCACTTTAACAGCATCACCATTTAGGATTTGAAAGAGCTCAACTGGAATTCCATAACCTCCACTAGCTTTGTTCATAGTGATGTTTCCTAAGGTCCACTTGACTTTGCATTTCAGGATGTCTGGCTGTAGGTGAGTGAGCACACCATCATGATTATCTGGGTCATGAAGATCTTTTTTGTACAGTTCTTCTGTGTATTCTTGCCAGCTCTTCTTAATATCTTCTGCTTCTGTTAGGTCCATACCATCCCTGTCCTTTATTGTGCCCATCTTTGCATGAAATGTTCCCTTGATATCTCTAATTTTCTTGAAGAGATCACTAGTCTTTCCCATTATATTGCTTTCCTCTATTTATTTGCATTGATCCCTTAGGAAGGCTTTCTTACCTCTCCTTGCTATTCTTTGGAACTCTGCATTCAAATGGGTATATCTTTTCCTTTTCTCCTTTGCCTTTAGCTTCTCTTCTTTTCTCAACTATTTGTAAGGCCTCCTCAGACAACCATTTTGCCTTTTTCATTTCTTTTTCTTGGGGATGGTCTTGATCACTGCCTCCTATACAGTGTTATGAACCTCTCTCCATAGTTCTTCAGGCAGTCTGTCTATCAGAACTAATCCTTTGAATCTGTCACTTCCACTCTATAATCGTAAGGGATTTGATTTAGCTCATACCTGAATGGTCTCGTGGTTTTCCCTTTCTTCAATTTAAGTCTGAATTTGTCAATAAGGAGTTCATGATCTGAGCCACAGTCAGCTCTTGGTCTTGTTTTTGCTGACTGTATAGAGCTTCTCCATCTTTGGCTGCAAAGAATATAATCAATCTGATTTTGGTGTTGACCATCTGGTGATGTCCATGTGTAGAGTCTTCTCTTGTGTTGTTGGAAGAGGGTGTTTGCTATGACCAGTGAGTTCTCTTGGCAAGAGTCTGTTAGCCTTTGCCCTGCTTCATTTTGTATTCCAAGGCCAAAGTTGCCTGTTACTCCAGATGTCTCTTGACTTCCTTGTTTTGCATTCCAGTCCCCTGTAATGGAAAGCACATCTTTTTTGGGTGTTAGTTCTAGAAGGTCTTGTAGGTCTTCATAGAAGTGTTCAGCTTCTTCAGCATTACTTGTTGGGACATAGACTTGGATTACTGTGATAGTGAATGGTTTGCTTTGGAAATGAACAGAGATCATTCTGTCATTTTTGAGATTGCACCCAAGAACTGCATTTTATGTAATTAAAAATAATTACTTAAAGGACAGAACTTGGCATACAGGAGATCAAAGACCTGCATGTGCTTTCAGGACAGACCCCAGACCCCAGAAAGGAAGAGAACGAACGCCTCAGTAGTAAGCTCTCAGGGTAGCACTGTGGCGCTGGAGTCTGGTCCCTGCTTCCCCACCATTAGCTGGATGCATGTCCCCACCTTGGATGCATCTCCTTGCCTCTCTGAGCCTGTTTCACTACCTGTAAAATATGGATGAGGGTACCACCTTGGATGTGTCACAAGACCATGGCATGAAGCACATGTAAAAAGGACTTCTAATTATGATCAGATTTTGCTGTTCCTTCGTCTCACTGATTTCCCTAAGAGGGAAACTGAGGCACCAGGTACCAAAATAGCTTATTGTTCTCTGTTCACTTTAGAACAAAATGAAATGTTAGTTTTAAACAGGAACAAAAGTAGGAGAAGAATCTCCCAATTTCTCCAGCCAATCCCGTGTCCACAGTGAAGATCAAGGTGAGCGCTAGGTCATCTTCTCGTACTTTCGCTGATCCACACCCGGGAACCCGCGCACGTCAGCCCTTGTCTTGCTCTGTCCCTTAAGCCTCACTGACTTGTTCCCACCACAACCTGACCAGGACTCACTTCACTCTGAGAGATCAGGTTGGGAGATGCTGAGAATGAGGGGCCATGTGTTTTTCCAACGTAGCGTAGGTTTTGTCTCGAGGAGGGAAAGTTGGTGCCCTGAGTTCAGCCTTTTCCCTCATGCGGCCCAAGGGCAGGACAGAGGGACTGGGAGACCTGACACATTTCCTCCCACTTTCGCTCCCAGACTTGTTGACCTGTTACCCGGACAAGCACATTTGATTTTCAGATTTTTAAACCTCAGGAAAATGTGTGTCCAGAGGATGGTGCTGGTGCGTTTTGCCCTGTCACGTATGGGATGAGAGCAGGACATTGAGGCCAGATGCACAATTTGGTTACCATTGTCAACATCCTCTTTTTGGCCCCTTGTTAGCAGGACAGGGAGACTTGACTGGTCCGTGTGGGGAGCAGGGGCAGAAAGGAGGGCGGGGGGAGGAGAAGTTTTTAGAGTCAAATAAGACAATTCTCTTTTGTTATTAGGACAGTCCTCCTATCATGCAGGAAACTCTCATCAGTTATTTATTCATTTCGTACTCATCTCGTCAAGTGTGGTGTCTGGGAGTCTGTGTGTCTGGCTGCTGTCACAGGGCTCCAGTCCTCTCCCACCAGAGCCTGCAGGCTCAGGTGATCAAAGGCTTCATCAAGGTGATTCAGCACCACCCCCTCCAGGTTCTAGCCAGTGGCAGGAGGCAGGTGGGCCCAACCTGGAAGTTATTCATCAATTAAGCTCACTGGCTCTTGACCACATCCAACGGCAAGAAATTGTGCAGGTGGTGAGGTGGTAGCATAGGCTGTCCCCTCCTTCAGATGCCCTCTGTGGGAGGCACCACTTGCCTGCCTCCTCCTCTTCCCCTCATCCTCCTTTTCCTCCTGGTCCACCTTCCCTGGCATCACTCTCCAGCCGCACCTGTGTCTCCGTCCCCCAGTGACTCCATCCATCTGTCACGTTTGCCTGCTTCACGCCTGCTCTCCATGCACAGCATCGCCTGTGGGCGCAGCTACCCCACTCCTGCCCATCTCCCCAGAGCCCTTCCCCCCGGGTCTTACTTCTCACTGCCTTGGCCGTGGGAGCCCCGCAAGCAACCTGGAGCTGGAAGAGGAACTGATCCGTTCCCACTACTCCATAGGGAGAGGGATCTCTGAGTCCTCTGTCCTGGGGTGTGTTCCTGAAACCCCAAATGGGACTTTAGGGGGCAGCTCCTAGGATACCTGTTACAAATCCATTGAAGGTGGTTTCATAGTACCATTCGGTACTTTCAAACATGTGCATATGTCCATTCAACTTCATGAGTAACATTTCTATGGAAAAATAATATATGCTGACCTAAACTGCCTATGAGGAAAAGAAGATGACAGAGGATGAGATGGTTGGATGGCATCGTTGACTCAATGACATGAGTTTGAGCAAACTCTGAGAGATAGTGAAGGACAGGGAGGCCTAGTGTGCTGCCGTCCACAGGGTCACAATGAGTCAGACACGGACCGAGCGACTGGTCAACAAAACTACCTGTTAATGAAGTTGTAGACTGATGCTGTTTCCTAAATCGGGAATCTCCTCTGATAGGGATTGGAGGGTTCTTGAAATCAAAAGACTTCGGTGCCTAAGAACTGCCCCCCAGCACTTTCCACATGCAAACCTCCCAGTGAATTGGTATTAACAAGAGTGACTTGTTAAAACCCCAACTGTTACTGAAGCTCAGGATCTGAATGTGTGCCAGCTGGTACCCTGGGGCTGGGCATCCAGTGGTCTTGCAGTGGACAGAAACTGGGTTTGGAATCAGAGGGCTTAGTCCCTGTCACTCACAAGTTCCTCAGCCTTGATTACAGTCATCTCCACTTCTCCAGTTCCCCGTTCTCTACAATGGGAACTGTCCATCCTGTGACACAAAATTATTAGGTGTAAAAAATGAGTTGATTTATGAAAAACATTTCCCCCTTTTTGTTATACAGGATCATTTTTTAAAACCTCTCAAAAATAACCATTTAGAATCACATAAAATTCAATCCACCCAGAGAGTGTGCTTTGGTCCAAAGTTTTTCCCATTAAAATTTATGCATCCAAATTTATTTTTTTTAATGAGAGTCTATACATTAAGGTTAGCATATCTCTATTTTAACTATAGCCTGTAAATTGAGTGTATAACAGTCTACTGGTTGTAAAATATTACACTGTATTTATTTGTCATAATATATTTAAATAATAGCTTATTTTTTTGACAGTGAGGCTGTTCCCAGTTTTAGTAGGCTGTGTTGCAATGGGCATTCTTGTTTATATACCTTCATATACTTGCCTTATTATTTCAGTCATTTAATACATATTTTCTTCTGTAAAAATTGTACAGGTCCCTTGTCTAAACTATTATAGCTAAATCTGTTTTACAATTTGTATTTTATAACAGTAATAAATTATAACTGTTTAGTACAAAGTATTCCCAGTAGGTTTTGTGTGCGTGAGGGGGGATGAGGTTTTAACAGTTATGTTTAGTGGGATTAAATAGACCATGAGTAGTCCACGTCAGATTTTGCTACAAAATTAGTTTGCACTAGGTTGGCAAATTGATGATTTTGTATTTTCTTTTCTCTTTCTATACTAATGATTAAAATTTTACTGTAAGGAAGAAAAAAATTAGTTTTCACTGTAGAAGCATTTTTTCCTATTTCCAGAGCTTTTTGTATTTTGGCAGAGAAGGGATTATTATGGAACTGACTAATTTACATTTCTTTACTTTCTAGTGAAATTGAACTTTTTTCATGGTTTTCTTTTGCCTTTATAATCATTTTGTAAAATGGATGCTCTTAGCCTTTGCCTATTTTTTAATTGGGCAAATAGTATTTAATTATCAGGCTTGACCTTTTATTGATATTTAAGAGCTTTCACATCTTTGTCAAATATTTCGCTACATATTTTATAATCATATCTCCCACTGTGTCATTTGTCTTTAGTGTTTAACACTTGTACCTTTTTAGCTAAAACAGGATAGAAATGTGTTTCTTTATGAAGCTTTTCTGTGATATCATTTTGAGAATCCTTCCTAGTTCTAAAAGGATGTAATCATTAATCTACATACCTAGTATCTTTAGTAGTTTTAGAGGTCTTTATTTCTACATTAATGTTATCAGTCTATCTCAATTTTATTTTGATGTCAGCTTTCATGAAGGTTTAGCTGAGGGGCATAGCCCACTTATTAAACAATCTTCCCTTTTCCCAGATTTTTCCACCATCATTGTACACATGTTTTCATAAGTATATGGACCTATTTCAAGACATTTTATTTCATTCTGATGATCTGCCCAACTCTTCTGCTCCCAGCACCACACTGTTTCTATTACTGCATCTTTATTGTAATATCTGTCAGGGCTGGAGGGGGAGGATGAATGGGTGGAGCACAGGATTTTTAGAACAGGGAAACCACTTAGTCTGTTACAAGAATGATGGATACATGTCATTGTATATTTGTCCAAATGCATAGTGTGATAGCGCCAAGAGTGAACCCTCATATAAACTCAGGCCTCTGGGTGATGGTGGCATATCTGTGCAAGTAACAAAGGTCCCATCTAGGTGGGGGGATGTTGGCCATGCAGGAGGCTGTGCACAGGGCAAGCAGCGGGTATTTGGGAAATCTCTGTCCTCTCTGCTGAATTTTGCTATGAATATAAGGCTGCTCTTAAAAAGAAAAACCAAAAACTGAAGGCTATTAAAAACAAAAACTAGACATTACTCCTAAAATCATAGAGCTTATATTCAAAGGGGGAATATAAAAAAGATAGATGGAAAACTAAAGGAGATTGCATTTTCACAAGTTTCGTGTTACAAATTAGGTACCAGAGAGCAATGCTTCTCAAACTGAGATGAAGGACCAATTTAAAAAAATGAAAACAGTTTCCAGTATCTTTCAAGACCAGCAACCTCTCTCTCAACCTCATCTTTAAAAAGCTCTGTATAAGCTATCAGTGTTCTATGCATATTATTTGCCACTAATTTGTAGTGGATTCTTTGTCAAAATGAAATGCTTATTCACTCCACCTGCCTTCTGCTCTGGAGAACAATGATAGTCATGAACTGCTGTGCTGTTCTCTTAAGATTGTTCTCTGTAAGAATAGGCTGAAATGCATTTCTCACAATAGCTCTGATCACAAAATAATCTTGATAGCTCACTGAAGATGCACCAAGGAAAGTCAGAGCTTGGCATTTGAAAGAACTCTGTCCCATAATCAAGTGCTGCTTTTACTTCTTACTATTTTTTTTCTTCAAAGAAACAAAGCTTTTAATCTCTTCCTATTTTCTTTGTGTATGATGAATACAGGAAAGCCCCCCCCCCCCCCCCAATTTGGAATGTGAATAATCAGCAGTTAGCTAGGTTCACTCACTATTGGAATGCTTGGCTACTGCACATGAAGCTCCTATACTGTCCAAAGTCAGCAAAATTAGGATACATTCCAAATATTAAGGCTGAGGATCTGGCATTTGGTGGTGTAAACAGTCTTTCTGTGTGAGTAGTATAATGTTTTGTGCAGGAGAAAATCCAATCACTTGTTCAAATCCCTTTTTCTTGGAGTGATATCTACAATAAAAGCACAGTGGAAAGATGAATAAATAATAATCTAGGAGACCTGGACCCTAGTAACACTTCTTCCACTAATCGGGTAGATTTGATCACTTGCCTTAATTTTTCTGAGGCTCAATTTCCTCATCTTTTATAGGAGTGGGTAGACTGCTTGATCACTATGAGCCCTTTCAGCTCTCAAAAAAATAAAAGGACAGATCCACTGGTTTGTTTACAGATTAATTCATTTTCATTCATAACCAGTGTATCCATTTATATATTTGAAACACTTGTAGAGAGTTCTATTACATGTCAGTTACTGTGTTACTAGTGGCCACAAATGAGGTGGTGTGGGAGAGAGACCCATTCTCCCAAGTCATCATATTCTCTTCTCATTGTGGGGCTAGAATTCATTCAACATGAGGAAGGGATGAGAGGCAGGGAGGAATGAAGAGAGGATTCTCTTGACATCTCCATGTTTAATATATTTATTTAATACATAGAACAGAGCTTTTCAGCCTCGGTGCCATTGATGTGTTTGTTGGGGGCAGCTGTCCTAGGTGTTGTAGGTTTGTTTGCAGTATCTCTGGTCTCAGCCTACCAGTTGCCAGTCCCACCCTCTCCAACCTAATGTGACAACCAACAATGTCCCCAGGCATTGCCAAATGTCCGCTAGAGGCAAGGTCACCCTGATTGAGAATCACTGATTTAGAATCCCTGTGCTAGACACCAAGCAAGTAGAGAAAGACACAGCCTGGCCTGGAGGCATTTGCTCCAGCCTGGTGCTTCCATAGCTGAATATGCAGCAGGTCACTGGGGGGCTTCATGGAGGAAGCCACTCCCAAAATGTCTAATTCGATGAGTCCAGGTGGGGATGGAGGGTTTGCATTTCTAAAGCCTGCCCCACCCCCGTGCTGGTTTGGATGCTGAGGGTCTTTCAGGATCCCACTTTGAGAACTGCTGGGCTCGGGGGTTCCCATCTCCCAGGCGGTAGGTGTCCCCTGCAGTTGTGGCCAAGAATACAGATGGTCTCACCCAGTCAACTAGTGTGTTCTGAGAGTCAGTACTCTGTGGTTTTTCAAGTGAGAATATAGACCCCATATGGGGCTATTTAACCCACAGTAAATCTGAGAGGCCACAGGAGGAAAAACCAGGGGCAGACCTCCTAAGCCGGGACAGTGACAGAAGGGTGCTTACTGTCAGAATCTTGACTTCATTCTGAATGAACAGATGAATGGGTGGATCATGGGCTTGTCTCAGCACCCAAAGAGTATCTGATTGCAGTTTCCGTGGAGTCTAAGCTCCGATCACAAACATGCTTTTACAACCCGGCCATCTCTAAGGTGGGGACATCTGTGGGCCACAAGAAGGGGTGGGTGGCTCACACATCCACCCTCCATCATCGGAGCCCCACCCTGCCCCTCCTCCTGGCCCTGCCCTTGGCCATCCTGTCTCCCGGTCTGGTCTGCGGCAGTCACTCCCCCAGCACTGCCTGTCCTGCCGGCGCGCGGAGGGCTCTGGGTAGGTTATTCTTTACAGAACTGCTAGTTCATCTTTGGACTGAACATCACTGTTTCCGCCTGCTGTGGTGATACTAACAAGTACTGTATTTTCTTTGAAAATTGTCACACACTCGGGGAAGGAAGTGGGGTGTGGTGTTTGAGCACCATGGGCAGTCAGGGGTGTTTTGCTCCTGCCGAACAGCCCGCTTTGCCGTCTCTTGTTTTGTCTCTTGATGCTGAGTCTGCATTAACCGGCCATGTCATTTTACTCGCAGAATGAACGGCGAGAAAGTGGAGTCCAGTCCCTTCTTTAATCCCTTCTAGGCAGGCCCCATGCTGAGGTCCCAAGACTCATTTAGACCCTGTTATGTATTTCTATCCAGCACAGGGCTTTATACTTAGTAGGCGGGTTTGCAAATATTGATGGCAAAAAAAAAAAAAAAAAAAAAAAAGCAGCCAGTAGTTTAGGTGAGTTCTAGACCAAGTCAGATAATCCACTGAGTTATCACCAGTCATTAATTTCATCAGGGAGAATTTCCAAGGATGCCTTGGGAAAGTTCTATGTGATATAATAGCTGCCTTTTCCACCACTGTTGTAAGCATTTCATTTAATGGTTAATTCATTTAATCTTCATGACAACTCTATGAAGCAAGTCTGCTATTTTCTCCGTGTTGCAGAAATGGAAACGTTGTCGCACAGAGTTGAGATCCCTTGTGCAAGACTGTGGTTGAGGAACGCTGGATTTTGTACCATGGCTGCCTTGTTCACACACCTGCGGGCTCCTCCCTCACGGCACACAGTCATGCCAAGGAAAAGGGACAGTGTGGCCCGGGTTTCACCTTGACCATCTCAGTCGAGATGTCCTTTGACCAAGCCCTGGGCCCTGGCTCTGATTGGATGTCCTGCATTCAGGCGGGATGTTTTTCCTGCCTGAGCATCCGACAGGCAGAAGAACTCTTCCTCTGGTGCACTGGGAAGATCCCAGAGCATTCTGTGTGTGTCATTAGAGCTGCTGGGTTGATAAGATGGTAGAATCACTGAGAAACTCACCTCTTTCCTCCAGCTTTATTGAGGTATAATTGACAATTAAAAATTGGGTATATATTTAAGATGTAAGACTTGATAAGCTTGATACAGTGAAATAATCACTGCAATCAATTTAATTCACATACCCATCACCTCACATCATTACCTCTTCCTGTGTGGTGAAGTGTCTTTGTTCTTTTTTAATTTTGAGCTGCACCAGGCAGTATGCAGGATCTTAGTTCCCTGACCAGTAATTGAACCTGCACCCCCTGCAGTAGAAGCAGTCTTAATCATTGGACCACTTGGGAAGTCCCAAGGGTGTCTTTTAAAAGGAAAATTTGACATAAATAAACAGACCCATCCTTAAACCTGCTTTCTATATGAGGCAGCATCTTTGGGCTCAGTAAGTGGTCACCCTACAATGGATAGGAAGGAATGCCGAGGAGACCAACTTTATATGAAGCAGTGAGTTTTGCTTTGGACTCTGGCTCCAGGAATCATAACTGGTACCAGCCAGCCACCAGTAACATCAGGAATGAAGAAGACGCAGAGGTGGACAGTACACATTTATGACCCCAAGGGACAATCACCCAGGTCAGCAGCTTCGACCTCACTTCCCAAAGAGAGCTTAAGTTCTGACAAGAAACATCAACTCGTTTATACTGTTTGTGTGCATGCTAAGTTGCTCCAGATGTGTTTGACTCTTTGCGACCCTATGGACTGTAGACCACCAGGCTCCTCTGTCCATGGGATTCTCCAGGGAAGAATACTGGAGGGGGTTGCCATGCCCTCCTTCAGGGGATCTTCCTGACCCAGGGATCAAACCCCCATCTCTTGCATTTCCTGCATTGGCAGGAGGGTTCTTTACTGCTAGTGCCACATTACCCACCCTTTAACTCTTCAAGTTATAGCCAAGGAGTAAAGGGACAGATCATTAAACCACAGGTTCCAACAAAAGAAATGTCAAGTTAGTAGCCGAAGTAGCTGAGCAAGTAGGCAGCCGGGAGGCTGCTGGGAAAGCCTGTCGGACAGCTGTTGTGGGTCCTTTCTAATTAGGGGCTGGTTGAGCAGGTGGAAACAATCTATGGGGAATTCTCCAGGCTTTCACTCCCTCCCTGACATAACCTTGAAGTGGTTTTCTAACAAGGAATCGTTGACTAATTTGGGTGGAGGCACTGAGCAAGAAAAGCTGGCATCCAGGTTCTGGTGCTCACAAACTATCTGACCTTCAGCTTACCCACTCAGGCCTCAGCTTTCTAATCTGTAGAATGGAGCTAATTATACCTACCTCATGGGCTTGGTGAGAAGGTTGAATAACACAAGCCGTGTAAAGCTTTTTGCAAAATTTTGTGAATTGTAGAAAACCCAATAAATAACCCTCGAGGCTATGCATGTGCTTGTACCAAATAGATCAGATGCATGAGAGATGGAGAAGAAAAGAAATGAACTTGATGAGTGATAAAAGGCTGGATTGGTAGATATGGCCAAAGCATCCAAGGAAATAGGTTGGTCGTTGTTCACAGGGTCACAGGCAGTGCTGGACGATAGCTGGCCTCCCAGGACTGGTGGGATAGCCCTGCCCTGCTGATGACACAACAGAGAGTAGAGAAACACAGTCTCTGAAAATTGGCAGATCCCTGAAAAGAGAGGAGCAGGCTGGACTGGGCAAGCATAGGTTATTCTTCTATAGTTCATCCTTTGGGTAAATCACTCCTCTTCTTGTGGGAAATAGGAAGGGATCTCTGGATGAGGTAGGCAGAGGTGAGGTCCTTGAAAGAGGAGAAAGGTTGAAGGATGTGCCTGCGTGCAGGTAATAGAGCATGCACACGGAAGGAAGGTATAAACAGTCAATGAGATGGGTCGTTGGGGCATGTGCAGAAAACAGGCTGAGTCGATTGGACAGAGACAATCAAGTATTTGTGCAGTTTGGCCAGAGCTGGGCTTTCATGGGACTGTCTGTCCACGTCACACATTCAAACTAGTGTCAGAGTACTAATAATGCCACACAGGTGCTTTTTCCTAAATTTCAGTATTTGTTTCATTTCTACATTTTTTTGCAGGAGGAGGGATGTGTTCTGTTTGCTCAGGGTGCTTCTCTGTCTCGTAAAGAAATGCGAGAGCTGTAGGTGTATCTTCATTTGCCAGAATTTGCCTGACATTTACCAGATTTCAGCCTGAGCTGATGGATTGGGAACACACTGAATTTTTTTCTCATTCTCAAGCTTACTATTGATTCGCTTGTGTCTTCTCTTCTGTTGATAGTTGTTAAGGTTTTGGTGTTTCTGTGAGACTCTCCCTCTGTCCTTAAGGTTCCTCCAGCTAAATTATAGCAATTCAACTGCTGTCCAGATTTTTGTAAAACAAAGAAGTGTGTTCCTTCTTACTTAACTAGCTGCAGAGGAAGTGAAGTTTTGACGTGTTTTTGCTGACGAGCACTTAGAGAACTTCTCCCGTTTCCTATTCCATGGAATTTCCCCCCAGCCACTTTCGTTATGTGGTGGCAATCCTTCAGATCACCATGAAAGTATTTGGTGGGTTTGAATTGTGGCGGGTGAGTCAGTCTAGGTAAGTAGGTCAGGCAGCACCAGGCAGTCAAGAGACCAGAATTCTCCATTTGATACTTAACGCCATATGACCTCGAGCACACCGCTGAGCTGTGAGACTTGCCCATCTACCTGCCCAAGAGGAATGAAATCGTAGTTAAAGGGGAAAACATTGAGCTCTGAGAGTAAAGATCCTCCACAAGTTTAAAGTACGCGTTATGACGATATTTCACAGCTGGGCTAGCTAAAGTGCAGAAGGCTGGTTGGACACACTGCTAGTTCATCATGATGAGTGCTGGCATCATGATTACTCCATTAGGGGAAAATAAGTGCTTTAGAAGAGATACCCGAAGGGCTTTATGAGAGCTCAGTGACAGAGTGCAGAAGAAGGTCGCATAATTCAGCCCAGATAACGCTCCTAAAAGACCATTTCTGTTCACTTTCTGCCTTTTTCTGGTACACACTAATAGTGCTCCTATAGTACACTAGGAAATATATCAGAGTTGCAATAATAATAACTTTTTTTGAGAGTTGACTGTGTGCCAGCCCTGCTCTCAATGCCTCCCTGTGTTTTCGCATTTCATCCTCATCACCCTTTGAAACCAGTAACAACATTATCACCATTTTCCAAATGAGAAGACAGACTTAGAGAAGTTAAATAACTCCTGCCGTCGAGCTCATAATGGCATCGATTCTCTGCCTGTAACAGCTCCTGGCACATTTCCTTTGTATTGATTTCCTCTGTAACTGGCTGCCACCTAATCAGACCATAGAATACCCTTGCAGGTAAAAGAAACGCATGAAGATTAAGCGAGGATGTAAAATGTTGCTTTGGAAAATTAAGTTCCTTAGCAAGAAGGCAGTGAGCATCTGCTCAGTATCAGAGAGAGGAATTAATCCTCAGAGGTATGTAGATGATTAATTAAGACCTGGTCTCCGCCCTCAGAGCCCGAAGTCTTGTTTGGGAAGACAAACGAATCAATCAAACAAAGCATTACGGGGCAATATGACTGTGTGCACACTGGTCTCCTCCCCAGCCCCGCATTCCCCAAAGGAACGTGGTAATAGAGGAAACCCTTTATCACAGCTAGGGTCTAGTGAGGAAGGCACCCACATGCACTCTCTCTGGAAGGCTTTTGCTAGATATTCTGCATTAAACCAGAGGGACTTCTGTAGATTGAGCCCCACCCCTCTTCCGAGGATATAAGCATACCCCACCCTCTCTAAGGATTATGTTGGAGAAATCCTGGTGGGGCCCCTCTCTGTCTCCCAGATTTGGAGGCTGAGAGCTGAAGACAGAGAGAATGGGAGTTACAGGATCGACACCACTCAGACTTTTGAAATGGCAGAGGAGAGGCGAACCGCGGTGACGGGTGTGTGTCGCAGGGTCCCCAGGGACCACGGGAGGCTGAGTAAATTCCACCAAGATGTGAGGGGGAGTGATGTAGGTGAGGGAAGAAGGGCTTTGCAGAGGAGGCAGAGACTGAGCAGGAACTTGAAAGATGAGGAAGTGGGGGAGGAGGGGCAGGTGGCCGACAGAGGGGACTAGGAAAGCGGTCCAGGGAGAGGGGTGGTACTGTGAAGCGCCTAGAGCCACGAAACAGTGTGACCCATGGGAGAAGCAGCGGGAGCGCCGCGTGATCTTAAGGAGGGTCCTCGGGGCTGCAGTGTGGAGGTCCTGCTGGAAATGAGAGGTGACCAGGCTGGAGAGAGACAGTAAGCGGCTATGTTGGGTCTAATGAAGGATGATATAGGATGGAGCCGAGGTCCCAGGGAAGGAGGGAGAGGAGATGGGGAAGGAGAAGAGAGGGTTGGTTGTGGCGGATGAGAGAAAGGGTGATGTCTAGGCGGGGTGCTAGGCTAGGAGTCCTGACACCAGTCACTGGGCAGATTCCAAAGGCAAGGCAGTGAGTTCCCTGCAGACCTCGCAGGTCAAGGGTCCCTGGGAGCTGTCCAGGGGAGTCCTCGGATGAATGGTCGGCAGAGTGTCCTGCCCTGGGCTACCAGGACAGCCTGGTCTGGCCAGCCACTTTTTTAAAAACTTAATTTTATCATTTCTTTTTGGCGGCTCCGGGTTCTTCATTGCTGTGCGTGGGCTTTCTCTAGTTGTGGCGCACGGGCTTCTCATTGCGGTGGCCTCTCCTGTGGCGGAGCACAGGCCCTGGGTCAGGCAGGCTCAGTGGTGTGTGGGGTTCGTTGCCTTGTGGCATGTGGAGTCTTCTCAGACCAGGGATTGAACCCGTGTCCCCTGCACTGGCCGGCAGGTTCTTAACCATTGGACCACCAGGGAAGTCGCGGCCAGGCACTCTCATGCACACATTGTTGTAAAAAGCAAGGTCACTGTGATTGGCAGTAAAGAGATTAGGAAATGTACACTCCACAGAGAGACTGGGGGAGGACAGTCCTGATGGATGAGATTCCAGTGCCTGTATTTCTGTACAAGAGTAATTCTCCTTTCTATTTTAAGCCAGGGGAATCCCCCTTCTTCCGTACCATCCACTCTGAGCACAAGAAGTCACCCCACAAAAATCTTTCATGTTAATTTCATCTTCATGTGCTTATTACACATCTTCTTGGCTCTTGAGATTTGCATATATACATATACATACATGCGTGTGTGTGTGTTCAGCGGGACTGTGGAAATTTATGCTCACAACAGCTTTGTAAGATAGCATTTGACAACATGTTCTTGTCAGTGTTAGGTAAGAGCACTTCAAAAATATTTGCTAATTGACCAAGAAAAGTAATGTTATTGTTTTATTTTATATTTTAAGTATTTTAGTTATTTTATTATTATAGTTTGAATTGAATATTAATATACTTCAAAGGAATGCATTGTTAAATGCTAATGTTACTTTTTTCCAGCTATTTACACCAAAATGCAAAATTTCAGGAGCGTTTAAATGCTACAGAGTGAAAGTTGTTCTTTTTTTTTTTAAGACTCTGACCATCTCCCTTTAGTAAATTGAGGCTATTCTTGGTTACTTCAGATTTTAATTCAGTATTTTATTATATGGATTCTCCATTTCCTAATATGTATTCTTTATATAACCTCTGAATTTATCATCTATGCCTTGAAGTGCCAGTAGCATATATCTTTATTTTGGTTTTCAAATTGCCATGTGGAAAAATTGACATTTATTTTGGGGGAATCATTCTGGGTTTACGTCTAGATTTCTGTGACTGCCACCCCAGCCAGGCTATAAAACAGACCGTCCCCCCTAACCTGCTCATGTCATTCCTTTTTAATCACATCCTGTCCGCTAACTGCTGATTTTTTTCTCCCGTGTAGCTTATCTTTTTAAGAATGTCACATAAATGCAGTTATATAGTATCTTGCATTGTTTTTACACTTCTTAAATTGCTCACAAGGCTGGAAATTTTCGTAAAAACTAGTTACAACTATGTTTTTTGTATTTTATATGTTTGTGTCATTGTCACTTATTTAGTTGGGTCATGGATAGTGGTTTGGGGTATTTTTTTCTACACATTTGTGTATACTTATTATATAAGAATGATGATCACTTCTTTTCTGTTACATTTACCATAGATATTTTCCCTTTTTGTTATTTTCTTTAAATAGTAATCTCTTACAAATAGTAATATCATTTGATCTAGTAATACTAGAGTTCTCTAGTGACCTAGTCTGATACAATCTTCCTAAATTAAAAAAAAATTGTAAAAGGTGCTTATCAGTTAATTTCTATTATGGAATAACTAGACACAATCTCAGTATGTAACTATAAGACTTTAATAAAGCAGATAATGGAGCTGTCCCTCAAAGGGATATCATGCAAGAATTAAAAGGATGCTTAGGAAGATGACATAGTAACTTGGACAATCTTCATGATAAAATGTTAAATTAGAAGTCATATAATCTCGTACACACAGTATGAGCATGGAATATAAAACAAAAACACAAAACCCATTAATTAAAATAGACTAGAGAAAATCCATCAAAATAATGAATGCAATTTGCCTCAGGTAAGGAGAGTTTTACTAACGTTGTGTATTTTCTTCATTTCATGATAATCACCTATTACTGTTTTTTAAGTCAGTTTCTATTGGGGTATAGTTGCTTTATAGTGTTGCGTTAGTTTCTATTGTACCACAAAGTGAAGCAGCTATACATATACATATGTCCCGCCACTTTTGGATTTCCTTTCCATTCAGAGCACCACAGAGCGCTGAGGAGAGTTCCCTGTGCTGCGAGTAGCTTCTCATTAGTTGTGTCTCACACAGCGTATCAGTAGTGTGTGTTAATCACGGTCTCCCCCCCTCCCTTACCCCTTAGTAGCCATATAGTAGTTCTCTACATTTGTGTCTCTATTTCTGCTTTGCAAATAAGATCATCTATACCATTTTTCTGGGGCTTCCCTGGTAGCTCAGTTGGTAAAGAATCCACCTGCAATGCCAGAGACCTCGGTTCGATCCCTGGGTTGGGAAGATCTCCTGAAGAATGGAAAGGCTACCCACTCCAGTACTCTGGCCTAGAGAATTCCATGGGGTCATGGAGTCAGACATGACTGAGCAACTTTCACTTTCACATACCATTTTTCTAGATTTCTTATTTCTATGCATTGTATTTGTTTTTCTGACTTCACTCTGTGTGACACCCTAGGTCCCCATTGCTCGTAGCAGCACCGTTTACCAGGACATGATCACCTACTGCCGATACAGAAGGAGAGAAGATTCTGAGTAGCTCAGGAATAAAATGCTACCTTTTGCCTTAAACAGGCACCCCTGAGCTTGAGGCTTTATTGAACGATGTGTGAGGTGAAGCACGCAAATGTCAGTTCTGCTTTCTGAATGTCAAAATGTCAGATGCCGTCCCTGGGACCGGGCCTTTGGAACGAGAAGCGTTGCCTTTGCTACCAGATAGATGGATGCATTGGGCAGATGGTCAGAATGCCCACGTGTGAGGGCATAGGGCAGGCAGACTGGCGAGGGAACCCGGATCGCTCATGGATAGGACATCGGGTGATGTCTACACCAGCCCTGCAGGAGGAGGGGGTTTCACTGCAACTCACTTCCTTACTGTGATAGAACCCCTGCGGACCCTACAGCCTTCTCTCTGTTCCCCAGACAGATTTTCCCAGGTGCTCGTTGAGCGCTGTTGCCTAATTCTGAGCCCAGCCTGGAAATAGCAAAGTGACACGTCGTCAGTAAAGGTCAGAGTGCTTGTAAACTCAGACATTATGAGTCACTGCTCCCTCCGGGCTCAAGTCAGAATGAATTGCTTACCTTCAGCTTGTTTTGAGGAAATCGTCAAAAAAGTCCACACATGGTAAATAGTCCCATAAATGATGCTAGTTCTTGGTGACCGGCTTGATCAGTGGAAGAATATAAATTTGTCTGAAAGATCTACATAACCCAGGAACCCTGTGGGGAGAGGTGAGGGGGTCTCAAGTTTTCTCTGGAAAATTCTCAGTTTTTAGACAGGCTTCTACCCAAGAGTTCTAAGCTCAGAGGGTAAGGGGGCTCCCTAAAGACAAACTGGGAAGTCACCTCACTGCTACGAGGCTAAGAACATGAGACAAATCGGGATGATTCTATGACCATCTCTTTTACTTAAACCTGCTGAACTACAGGAAATTGGGACTCTCTTAAATGCCATGAAGTTAACAGCAGTTGTCAAGGGCCCCTGATATGTCTCCCTGTTGGTTCAAAAAAAAAAATCCAAAGACCAGCAGCATTCCAGAGGTCCAGAGGACTGGTGATCTCTCGTGGCTTTGCTGGCTTCAGATACTGGGTTGGAGATTTCCAGTTGTATCATCAATTCTGGCATCTGGGAGCCTGTTACTCTGAGTAGTTTTGTTCTTTTCCACAAAGATAGGAAAGATGGCCAGTGCTCTTTCTTCTTGATACTGGGTTGGTCAAAAAGTTCCTATAACCTCTTACAGAAAAACCCAAATGAACTTTTTGGCCCATGCACATTCCCTTTGGCTTCCTTAGGAATGTTTTGGAAAATTCATGAGTGAAATCTGTTCAAGAGACAGGAAGCAAGAATGTAATTTTATCACTTATTATTGATACCAGGTAATAGTTTCAGATTCATGGAACCTCATGGAAAAGTAGGTAAACAAGGGAGGGAGCTTTAGTTGAAGTAAATGTCAAAGAAAAGAACAATAGATGAAAAATCAGACTAGAATCCCTGACTGTAGCCAACACTAAGGTGATTTTCACCCACATCTCTTGGAAAGTGTAATTATTAGATCTTTGACTTCTATAAAGTCCTTTGTTTCTCTTTCCACAATGAAGTTGCTATTTTATGATGGTCAGTGATTTAGGGTTTTTAAGTGGTTCAAACTGTTCAGAAGCTCTTTAAATACACACACACACACACACACACACACACACACACACACACAGATCTCTGTGTGTGTCTAAAGTAAACAGATCAGCTGCTAAATAAATGCCCAGAGCCCATTCCATCACACACACAAATAGCCTGTGTAAGAATTTCACAGTGTCATATTTAACTGCTGTGACTAAAATAGACTCACTGTTTATAAACTCATTTTCTTATTACTGTGTTGTTTCCTGGGTACCTACTTGACTAATAGAAGAAATGAAGTGTTGGAATGCTTTTGCGTCTCTCTGCAACTATTAAGTATAACTCCATTCAATTAGGAGTGGAACTTAGTTCTAACTGACAAGGTTAAATATCCTTTGTCCAGGACGCCGCTTTCTCTGGCACATCAGCCTGTGGTTTGGGGTGAGCCCAATAATGCACCGTGCAGAAGGGGAAGTAAAACATTTGTTTGAATGGATAGTCGAGCCACTTGAGGCTCTGGCTTTCAGAGATAAAGCACTGGTTAGGAGGGATGCAACACCCAAAATAATATATTTTACAGTCTTCAAACAGCTGTTGTCTTCTGTCACTTTGCAGGGAGTGACCATCATGTCACCGTTTCTCCGAATTGGTTTGTCCAACTTCGACTGTGGGTCCTGCCAGTCGTGCCAGGGTGAGGCGGTTAACCCTTACTGTGCTGTGCTTGTCAAAGAGTATGTGGAATCAGGTAAGCTTGAGTGGGTGTTGGACCTGGGGGGTGGGCGAAGAGGAAGACTCTGCAGTGAACTGGGAAGCAAGGCCTTCCAGGATCTTCAAGGTCAACCTGACTCAACCTTACTTTCCAGCTCAGGAAACGAATGCCCAGAGAAGCCAAGTGCTTCCTCAGGGGCACATGGGCTTAGTAACAGCCTCTTTGAACTGGACCTGGTTGCCTGCCGTATGTTCTAGGTCATGGTCCCACTTTCCACATAAACAAAGGAAAGGAGAAATGAGTTGAGGACGTTACGTAAGGGGTTAACAAAGGGGAAAAAAAATCTACTTATTAGCTAAAGTAGAACATGGTACAGTATTGTCTGATTGTTTTCTATGATTATAGATAAAGTCTGCATTGTCTTGCATTTTGAAAAATTTTATTTGGAGGATACTTGCTTTAGAATATTGTGTTTGCTGCTGCTATACCACAATGTGAATCAGTCTTAAGTATACGTCTGTCCCCTCCCTCTAGACCTCCCTCCCACCCCTCCAGGCTGTCTCAGAGCACACAGCAGCTTCCCACTAGCTATCTGTTCTACATATGGAAATGTATATGTTTCAGTGCCACTCACTCGATTTGTCTCACCCTCTCCTTCCCCTACTGTGTCCAAAGTCTGTTTTCTGTATCTGTGGATTTATTCCTGCCCTGAATATAAGTTCATCAGTACCATTTTTCTAGATTCCATGTGTATGTGGAATAACATATAACAAATATACAATACGAAAACAAATATATGGTATTTCTTTTTTTCTTTCTGACTTCACTCTGTATAACAGGATCTAGGTTCATTCTCACTAAAACTGACTCAAATGCATTCCTTTTTATGGCTGAGTAATATTCCATTGTCTTAGAATTAATGCCAAAGATATTTTACTGCTTCTTTGACCAAGTTCAGATAAACAGTACAAAAAAATATAGGATTAGCCATTAGGGTTCAAATTTCAGAAGACTTCCTTTACTCAGACCCCAGGTGAGTTAAAGAATTTGGTCAGATTTAAATATTCATGAAAATTTCATGGGGAGGAGGAAAGCATGACAGTCTTCCAAGATTCCTTCATGGGATTCCAAGATTCCTTCCTTCCTTTAGATCTTTCCATTAAAATCATCCTACTCTGGCTTGTCTAAATTACTGGTAGAGCAATGTAACTAGTGTGCCCATTTGAGCATGGTAGTACCGTGGAGTCAAGGAATTTTTCTAAATGAAATAGTAATTAACATCACTGTATGTTGTAATAAGTGAACAGAAAAAAAATGAGTATTGAATGGACACTTGTAATACTGTCTTCCATTTGGAAGAATGAATGAACATAAAGCTAAATTATTTAATGAACTGACTGCTAAAATATTTTAGAGAAATTTGAAAATATTTTAACCAATTTATTTCCTGAAGCACATTAGAAATGATAATGTGAGTAAACAATGTCACTCGGGAAAAAGAAGATAATCCTATTCTGTCTAGAATATCTTCATGATCACTTAAACAGCTCCTGTCCTCTCTGATCCCTGCCTCTGAGTTTTAAAGTTCTCATGGACTTTCTAAAATCAGAAAAGGAAAAAAATAAAGCAGGAGGAAGTTTACATCTCGTGGTTTTCCCAGCCTCCCTGCCTTTCCCTGCCTCCCTACACACATTTCTGGTTTTAGCAGACGACACTTCGTAGGGAAGTCTGATTGCCACCGATGCAGTCACGGGAATGATAAGGCGTCACTACAGTGCGTTTACAGAGAAGGTATTTATGGAGCGCCTACTGTATACTGGGCCAGAAGACTTGCCTTTCCTTCAGAGTTCCTCTCCTAGCGGAAGATAAGCAAAAAACAGAAAGATCACATAGTAAGTCATGTGAAGTGAAGACATCAAAGCAGGGTTGTTCGGGGAGAGAATTGGGGCTGGAGAGAAAGATGGAGAGAGAAGGTAGTCTTGAAAAAGAAAAATTGAATGACATTCCTGGGTGCAAGAGGAACCTGATTCTGCAGGGGATGACCTCCAGCTGGATGTGTCCAGCTCAGAACCCTGGGGTTTCCAATCCTGGACGCTGGCTTTTCTTTCCCTTAAAAGACTTCTCTGCGCTCAACTGGCTTCTGCCTTCCAGCCCCGGGAGCACATCAAAGCGGAGGAGACTGACTGATCATCTCCAGTTCCCTTCTGCCCAGATCCCTCTCCTGTTTAGTTAACAGTGAGAATGGCACTTGCTCCCAATCTAAAACCTTTCAAATGTCACCGAAATCTTTGAAGTGTGCACTGTCTGAGTTTTTCAAAGCTGCTTTTTGACTTAATGGGTCTCTTGGATCTGGTTCCCTTTACATCCACAGGTCTCACTGACATTTGCCTCCTGGGAGCCTTTTTTTTAAAAGTATCTATTTCTTCTTTTGGCCTTGCCTTTGAACTTGGTCTAATCAGCCACATGAATCAAGAGGACATGTTGGAAAAGAAGTTTGTTTTTCTGAAAGGTTAGCCTGTGGAGCACAGAGGTTTTTGTTTTTTCATTTTGTTTTAGTTTTGTCCTGAAAAGAAATTTCTCTGAACTTGGTATTTAAAATATTACTTCTGTAGAGTTTTAGCAGGTTTCCGGGTTCGGGATGTGAAGGCTGCATTCTACGTAAAGCAGAGAACAGGGGCAAATAGGACACAGTGCTGTCGGTCTGGGAGCCTTTGAAAATACTAAACCTCACTGTAAATAGACAGGATCTTGAGTTCTGGTTCTCCTTACAAATGATGACAGTCTTTACTGAAGGAAAGTGTGAAAAATGCTGTGGGAATTTCTGCCCATTTCCTGGGTGTGCTGAAGGATGATGGTTGGAGGAAGTTAAAGGAATTTTGAGAGGTAGCTTGAAGCCTGTGGAAGTAAAACATTACTCTGATCACTACTATTACCATGGCTTTTTTTTTTTTTTAAGTCCAATCCTGAGTTAAATTTCTATTAAATCATAAAATTATTCCCCTTCCAGTTCCATACTTAACCTTGCTAGAGTTTATACCTCTCACAGCCAGGTTTACCTACAGTGTGAAATTTCAGCTTATTCAAATCCTTGTATACCTCCCAAAGAGTAATTTAGCAAATGCCTGATGCCTGTTCTCTTTCAGCATCATGCCTCAAGAGTTAGAACTGCTTTGCTTCCCTGCTTTCAGTGACGGTTTCGTTTTGCTTTATCAACATCTCTGATATATCTCTGCTCAGACTGCCACTTCATGTGCTTATGATCACAAGAAAGAAACCCTGAAATGCAGCTGCAGTTTTCTGCTCCTGCAACGACTAAAGAAAAAATACTACAGAGAATCCGATATGGATGGAGGATAGGACAACACTGCTGAATCCCTAGTAGTCAATTTCCCTGGTGGTTCTGGGATGGTTTCCTTAAACTTTATCATCCTGCCCTTGGTTCCTGTCAAGAACCATTTGCAGGCCCCCTGCAGCCTGCTTCACTGACTCCGGGGATGACGACCTCCACCTCTCTGAGATACTTGTTAGTTTTTGCTTAGGTTGCATGGTTTATGTTAAAGTGCATCCTCATTTTGAGAAGAAAATAATGGTTCATGATATTTTAAAGGTTTTGCCTATTAAAGGTATTTATGTTGAGTGGAAATTTTTTAAATATCTTTCTAAAAGAGCACTCAGTATAAGCCTGAAATTGTCAGTGTCTTTTTCAAATCAACACACAGTAGTTTTATATTATCTTTTTTTTTTTACTAGATACCAGTGAAATTGAACAGTCATGTGTCCACCCTTAATACATTAACACAGAAGGATCCCCAAAGGCATAAAAGTATAAAACCGGTTAAAAGGGGAGGATCTAGGTCACTGTCCTCTATCAAACATACCAGGCTTAGCTGCTGGGTTCTTTATATTTGCTCAGGTGTTCAGACTTCAAAAGAAGCAACTGATGAATAGGAAAAGAGCATTACCAGTGCAACATGCCAGATTTATTTGCATAAATTGTCCACGTTGACTTCCAAGTTTTAGTACATTACCTTGCATGTAGACCTTGGAGCCATCTCATTTTGTCCTATTTTATCTCTAATTTTTTTTTTTACAATTTTTTAATTGGACTATAGTCAATTAACAATGTTGTGATAATTTCAGATGCATACCAGAGCGATTCAACCATGCATGTATACATGTATCCTTTCTCCCCCAAATCCCTCTTCCATCCATGTGGCTACATAATACTGAGCAGAGTTTCCTGTGCTATATAGTCGGACCTTGTTGGTTATCCATTTTAGATATAGCAGTGTGTGCATGTCCATCCCCAACTCTCTAACTATCCCTTCCCCCCCCCATCCTTCCTCCCTGGTAACCATAAGTTCATTCTCTGAGTGTCCCTAATTCTTGTATGTGTTATTGTTGTTCTCCCAAAAGACTTGTATAGTCCTCGAGAGCAGAGGGGATGGGTGAATTATTTCCCAGAACCGGCTAAAATGAGAACATATCTTTCCATTCCTAGAGAATGGGCAGATGTACATCCAGAAAAAGCCAACCATGTACCCGCCCTGGGACAGCACTTTCGACGCCCACATCAACAAGGGAAGAGTGATGCAGATCATCGTGAAGGGCAAAAACGTGGACCTGATATCCGAGACTACCGTGGAGCTCTACTCCCTGGCCGAGAGATGCAGGAAAAACAATGGGAAGACAGAGATATGGGTAAATAGCCAAGGCATGAGCTTCATTTATGTGTATATTCCATCGTAGCTGAAGACTGGTACAGAATTTCCGTGTCATCCTGAAGGTTGACATCCTAAAGGCCTTGAGGAAACTGACTGCCTACCACTGACTCATTGGTGGCTTGACTGTGACAATGAGTATTCATTGTGGACTATAGAACATACTAGCATACTCAAATTTCTTTGATTCTTGTGTAAAGGAAATAAGGTCTCTTAGGGTGTGAAGAACTGTTATTGATCTATAACTGTTAAAGTCAGCTTGGAAATACCACAAAATTTTCATAGCGTGGGAATCTACCTGTGATCTGTGTGTCAAGATATCACATGAATATCAAGATATCTAGATACCTACATGATATCTTGATAAACTGTCTTAGGTAAGATGCTGGATAGATAAGTGAGAAGAGAGCAAAGATCCCTTTAATATCTCAATCCCTGTAAATTTTTTTTGTCATAATGTGTTTGCTTAGCTTATTGTTGTTCAGTGCTCAGTCATATTTGACTCTTTCTGACCCCATGGACTGCAGCACGCCAGGCTCCCCTGTCCTCCACTATCTCCCAGAGTTTGCTCAAATTCATGTCCATTGAGTCAGTGATGTTATCCAACCACCTTATCCTCTGCCAACCCCTTCTCCTTTTGCCTTCAATCTTTCCCAGCATCGGGGTCTTTTCCAGTGAGTCGGCTCTTTGCGTCAGGTGACCAAAGTATTGGAGCTTCAGCTTCAGTCCTTCCAATGAATACTCAGGATTAGCTTACTTTGCTTTAAAAAGTACATTATACACAATCCATGTTACCACACAGACTTTTGAAAACTTCTATTCTAAAGATTTGTTACCAAAATAGTTATGAAGTTGAAAGGAGAAGTAAACTATGAAAGCATAAGAAATTCTTATGAAAATTTCTGGGGTACAAAAATTAAAGAAAATATATGAGTTAAAGCTGCTTTTGTATGATCTGAAGCCCAGAAAGTGTTTTCAAATGTCTGCATCCTTTATGCAAAGGTGGAGACTCTTACCTTTCAACTTCATACTTCATATAACTCAGATTCTTAAGAACACCAGCCAAAAGATTTTCAAATATCAGATTTCAAAATGGGAATGATATAAGCCTAAAACCTAGTTTTTTGTGTCAATTGTATATTTTTTACCTTAAAAGAGAGATACTTTTTAGGAAAGTATATCTATCTTTGCTTCCATCACTAAAGTAATCTTTAAAGATAACAATATGTCAAGATTTTTTTCTTAAATTCTCCCATGCTTCAATGTATTTATCTAGTTTAGTTCAGGGTGTCTGTGAACTCATTCAGCCTGGTGAGCGATCACAGAAACAGAATTCCTCTTAGGTAGCTGGTTATGCACATAGGAAGTGGATAAATAAGTGAGTAATGTCACAGGTATGTGACTTGGTGGTAAAGGTTGATACAGACCTGTTGGGGGAGAGGGTGAGACTGCAGATACCACTGAGTCATGGAGCGTTTGACCAGGCTCAGAGAAAGAAGAGAGAAACTAGAGATAATCTTCCTCTGTTTTTCCCCCATTCCCATTTATTTTCCACTTTCTGCCCCATTTTTTTAAAAACGGAGGAGTCACCAAATCTCTAATTTTTAAAGTAGCATACTATTGATTTCCTTTTCAATGAATAAAAGGATAACTATTTTTAAAATTCTTTTACTTTGCATCCTTGACAAACAAGTTGTTTTTCTATTTGTACCTCTTAAAGTTGCATTTGCTTTCTTACTGAGGCATTTTTTTTTAAGTTTATTCTTGTCAGACTTTTCATGTTTTTTGCATGTTGGGATTATTGAGACCTAAGCCCTTAGATCCACCTTTAACTACTAGCAACCTTCTTATATTTTCTGCCTTTGTCAGTTTCAAGGTTATTTCCTAGTTCACTTTTATTTATCATGTTTAAGGGTCAACAGATTGCTTTGGACTTAGTTTCCCTTGCTTCTGTTGAAATCTGCTTTCTTAAAGTTAGTTTCTCTATTTAAAAAAGAAAAGGATTTTCTCAGAGTTGCCTCTTACCTCCAGAGTCACCATCCAGTTTCCAAACATTGATATTTTCTTTCTGCTTTCCCAAGGTTTTCCCTGTTGGTGTGGTTATCCCCCACTCACTCATAAATGTGATGGAATCTGACTTTCTGTGGAGGTTGTTTGTTTGGCAGCTCGCTGATTTAATTTCCTCCATCACCACTAATTCCTGAATATTAATAACATTGCAGTCACCTGGTACCAGTTTTTCCCACTTCCTCTGGGAATGAGCCCCTATCCCTCACTCTTCTAGTTTTATTTTTGCCTCCATTATTTATTATTCCATAAACCAGAGAATAATAGTATATGTACTTGATGTCAAAGGCCCTTCTCTTTTCACTAATCTATTTAAGCCATTTAAGAGTCAGACACAACTTAGCAACTGAACAACAAGAACAAATTTAAGCTTTCATGGAAATGTGTAGTTAACCAAGTGGTACAAGCTCGTCACATCATAAAATTCTAATAGTAGTGATGCTGTACTATTGGCATTGCTATTATGTCAGTTTCTCCAATATCTTTAAAGTTCTGGTGGAAGGTACAAGGTCACCATGACTTTGGATTACTTAACCATGATTCAGTCCTGAGTTCAACCAGACCCTTCTTGTTATTTTTCAGTTATTCTAGTTACCCACAGATGTAATGATCAGCACTGGGCTTCAGTTCACCTTTTTTTTTTCTTTTTAGCATGTGAACAATGCTGTGTTACAGTTTAGTTATATTATTAGTGGTTAGTCAGATCTTCTCAGATTTGCCATGTGTCCCTTATGTCACATCACATAATCTGCATCATCCCTTAACAGGTCACTTTGTCTGGTCCCTTCTACGTAATGATACTGAAATATATATATATTCAATCCCTTCCTTGACCAATCGAATTAAAATTTCCCTTAGTAGACGGTCCAGCACTTTCCAAAGGAAGTGGGTTCTCTATGTGAAAGTAAAAGGCCACTCTCATTTAATACCCCTACTAACCCAGAGGCCCTGGTGGCTGAGCAATAAAGAATCACCTGCAACTCAGGAGATACTGGGTCAGGAAGACGTCCTGGAGGAGGAAATGGCAACCCACTTCAGTATTCTTGCCTGGGAGAGTCCATGGACCGAGGAGCCTGGCAGGCAGCAGTCATCAGGCCGCAGAAGGGTGGACATGGCCTTGAGGAAGTTTCGATCTCCAAATCAAATTTATGAGCTGCTGAGATGTTTTGATAAAAGAAAGGTTATATTTGTGGATGCTGTGCTATTTTGATGATAACATGAGTGACCAAGATGAAAAGGAGCAGGGCTGCGCTGGAAATCTCCTGCCTCACCCAGCTCATCAGTTGGGATGTCGTTCAGCTCAGCGCTTGCCTCACACTCTGACCCATGTTTCTTTTCTTCCTTCCACCAGTTAGAGCTGAAACCTCAAGGCCGCATGCTGATGAACGCAAGATACTTTCTGGAAATGAGCGGCAAGTGACATTTCTTATTCCTATTTGGGGATGAGGTGGGCAACTTCTTTCACTTTTTCGAAAGCAAAGAAAATGGAATCACAAGGAATTTCCTTAAAATTTCCAATGATGCTCGAGCGTGAGTTGAATATACACCCTGTGGGACCAGAGACATACAGAAATATAAAACATTTATAGCATTTACTTTTGAAAAACTTTCGTTTGTTTTTGGCTGCACTGGTCTTCGTGGCGGTGCGCAGGCTTTCTCTCGTGGAGGGGCGCAGGCTTCTCATTGAGGGGGCTCCCCTTACTGCAGAGCTCCGGCTCCACGGCACGCGGGCTCAGCAGCTGTGGCTCACAGGCTCTAGAGTGTGGGATCAGGAGTTGTGGTGCATGGGCTTACTTGCCCCGCCGCATGTGAAATATTCCCCGACCAGGGATCAAACCTGTTTTCCCTGCATTGGCAGGCAAATTCTTAACCACTGGACCACCAGGGAAGTCCAGCATTTATTTTTACATGGTGTGAATGCACATGCCCAGGGCTTTTCTAGTCTGTCTATATTTTCATTTGGGAATTTACTGTAAACACCAAGGGTTCTGCTAATGTGCTGCCCTGTGTGTACACACTGTGTATAAATGATGTGATATGACACGTGGTCACACCGTCAGAATACAAAATGAATAAGAAGCTGATAAATACTTTCCTTAGCCCTAGAAGGACAGAGGACCAATGCTTCAAGTTAGTCATCTCAAATGCTTTTAGGAACAAGCAAGGAAAAAAATGTGTCACTGAAGACTTTCCCTTGCATCTCACACACAGACACCGTTCATAGAAGTTATGTGTATGAGCCGTGTGCGTGGTGTCTCAGACAGCCTGTCAGTTCTTCCTGTGGCCTTTATATCCTGTTGTCAAAATGCTGTGTAAATGAATCAGATGCTACTACCCTTCAGTCTT